>NC_055957.1:10888441-11203441 GCF_018492685.1 Alosa sapidissima | reverse complement strand
AAAGTGGAAACTAATGCCTGAGAAAGAGCACAGTATCTTGGTTCACTGCCGCTACATGTGACTTTTGTTATTGATGGATAGCACCCTCTTGAGATCAGCTCAAGCAGTCTAGGTCTACCGTAAACTGAAAACTGTGACTGAATCAGTAAGAGCATATGTCATCAACGGTGTGGTGGCGACACATGGACATATCCCTTACCACTGATTGACTCTTGTATAAATGAGGTTAATGAAGTGGCAGAAATTAGGAGTAATTAATAACTATTCAATTATTTCAGATGTAGAAAGTGCACTGAACTAATCAATTTGAACATTACAATAGCTGGGCCACAGAGCTTCAGGCTACCAGTGCTAACATTGCAATTATATCAACGCCTGAGGGAGAGACGATATGGAGACATCTACTGTTGAAGTGACTGCATTTAAGATGGATTCAAGTCATTCTAAGGACAACCTATAGTATCTGAAAAATCTCCTCACAGACTTCTGCTGTAATACTGGGATATAATCTGGTTTCAGTGACCACCTTTGACTAAGGCAAAAATGAAGTGGTCCCTAAAAAATGTGTTCAAATCAGGTCAAAGATATGCCACGCTGTTTATGAATCCTGACAAGACAGCACACAATGTGCATTCTATAAGTAAAAGCACCCAGCGGGAACATTAATATGAAGTAGTGTATGACTTGATGGTTGACTAACGACTTTCAAAATAGTCACTGTGCCACAACTGCCGACTATGCCTTTCACTATTGATAGGGCAATTAGAGAGCTACCATGGGTGCAATTAAAAAGAATATTATTTGCTTGTCTCGGTACTAGGTCTTCATAATAAAGTCCCACGAATACTCAACGAAAGCTTCATTCTCTGCTCCGTCAAGGGGCATTAAACTCGGGCGATCACTTGCATAGGTAAGCACTGTCCCATCACAAAAACCCTAAATAAATCCAGCATTATGTCCCCTTCCCAATTTTGTTGTACTTCTAGAGATGCATAAATGATTTGCGGGCTGAGAGAACTCCTCTATAATTGAAGGAAGTGACAGCTACATCTGTGCCTCTTTCTCCCCCAATGGAGAGCAACTGCTACATCTGCCGATTTCACAGCGAGCGTCTTAATGTGCCAGCAGGGAAATCGCCCAGTCAGTGTAATCAAACACTGCTGCCGCCGCCACCACCACCACCACCGCCGCTGCTGCTGCTGCTGCTGCTATACCACAACACCCAGCTGCCGTGCTCCTACACCCAGCAGAAAGATTCAATTAGCTCGCAGCCGTAGCCAGGCAGATTAATAGGCCCACATGCACAAGCACTGGCAAAGGCTTTCAGTAGTCATTACGTTTGGGGACGAAGATAAGGGCTCATTATCCAAAGTCATTTAAGTGTGTTGCCAGGATATAACTCTCCGCGTGCAATGGAGAGTGAGAGAAGGGAACATCCGGCTGACAGGGATGAGTGGAAACAAACAACAAAGGGGTGTCAAAAAACTCGGCAGAGAAGGATTTAACGACGGTGCTTACATAACCGTGTTTACATTCGGTGTGAGCCAGTTCTTGCTCACTTTCACGAAGCAATTGGAATTGGAAGCCATATTTAGTCACATTTTTGTACGACAGCAGGCAACAAAATTGCTGGCAACAATACCCAGTGACACAAGGAAGCAATGAGAATATAGAGATGGCAGACAATTTACACTGAGTGTTGCCTGTATATACATCAGAAGGTGGAAAAAAGGAGACCTTTTCACATAGGTTGTGGTGAATGTAGGCCACTGTTTCCCCTGCATTGATGCATGGGGTGACCAATTGGTTCCAGCCAAGGTGAGGAACTCAAACCGAGCGAGTGAATCGGAGCATCTTCTGTCCTACTATCACCTCCTTCTCCTCCTCTATCCTCAAATATAGACACACAAACACACGCGCACGCACACACACACACACACACACACACACACACACGCACATACACAAACACACACACACACACACACACACACACACTCACTCACAGAGGCACATGCACACATCCCTCCTCCATTAATTAATCAGCGGATTTATTTTTAAACAAGTTGCACTAGAACTTGATGGACTCGTTAAAAATGAATAGAACACCACCACGGAGACTGCTGCACATCATGCCAGGAGCAGAGCAGAGGGAGGGAGAGCGCTGCTCAGGCACAGCCCAGTCCAGTGAGGGCAGCTTAGTGCATGTACATATCTGAGCAGTCCTGCCCCCTGCGCTCTCTGATAGGGCAGCAAGGTAAGGACTGAGCTGCTATTTTAGTTTTTCTGCCCTGCGAAAGAAAAGGTGGAAAAAAATGAAACGACAGAAACCTCCATTTCAGGGTGGGGTTTGCCTTGTTTAAATCTGAGTATGGAAAGGATTAGAACCTCTTTCACACATGTGTTCAGCGTTTTCGTCTTCCAGTTCCCTGACTGTAGTTTGTGCTTCAGAGCTGGTGAACTGGCCATAAACGCATCTGCGTGAAAAAAGCATGAAGAGTCTTCTGTGTGGTTATTACTGTAAGCCGTCCAAGAACTCAAAATGGCACCCCATTAAAGACTACACAAGCACATAGCTGTGCTAGCGTGAGCGTAACCTGTGAAGCCGTCTGTGCTCACATCTATTGATTTAACAAATGCTTTTATCCAAAGTGACTCATGGCACTGAGAGGGGAGTCATTACTTCAGCTTCCTTGGATAGCGCAGATTTTTCCAGCATTTTCTTCTGCATTATAAGACCCCCCCCCCTTCCTGCAACCCCCCCCCCCCCACACACACACACACACACACACACCCACACACACAATTTCCCACTGCTTCTGTCTCTCAGAGGCAGAACTGTTGACAGACACAGATGGGCTGGGTGGAGGGGGGAAAAAACGCCAGAACACAGTGCTGCAGACACCAAAGACACCAGACGAAGGTAGAGGGAGGGAGAGAGTGAAACAGGGAAGGAGAAAGAGAGAAAGATAGACATAGACAAAGAAATAGAGAGGGAGAGAGAGAGGGGGGTATCAAGCACTGAGGCATTTGTTCCTATGAACGTGAGAGCAGGAGACACACGGGACATAGGACATGGGGTGCCTTTGCTGCTGAGTAAATCAGAGGATTCTGTATCTCAGGGACACACAGACTAAGCATTTAAGGCTACGTTTATACGGTGACGATTATTCGCGTTTAGACGAGCATTCTCAGGGGGAAATCTTTATATATTCTTTATATATTTTATAATATATTTTTATAATACTCTTTATATAATCTTTATATATTTTATATGAAGACGCAAGAGTATGTGATATTCGATTGGATATGCATTCCAGACCGCTGGGTGGTGGTGTGATAGAACCCCGGTACGTCACGCGCAGACATTCTAATTTGACAGTTTAGCCAGAGAGGTAATCAAGGATCTTTGGTTTAGCCGTTTAGACGGAGATGCAACACAGGTCGTCTTCAAAACTCTACACTCTGGAAGGAGTCTTCAGATTTTTGCGTCTTCAAGCCCCGATGGCGGGGTCGCCGTGTAAACGAAAGACACTTATGATGAAATATTTTGTCGTCTTCCTACGCAATCGTTCTCGTATAAACGGCCCCTAAATCAGAGCCCACTGACAGGCCTCTAGTAGCGCTCCACCAGAGAGAGAGGGAGAGAAGTGGGGACGAAGACGAGGAGGATGAGGGCAAAAGTAGACGGAGGGGAGGGCTGGTGGGGCAGGGAAGTTGGTGAGGGGCAAAGCTGACAGAGGTGTGGCAGATTCTCTGCAGGTCTACCCCATCTTACCCCCCCCCCCCCCCCCCCCGCCCCCCCCGACAGACTCAGATAAAGCTCGGAGCCAGGGAGACGCGGAGACGTTTCGAGTCATCGGATCAGACTTTTAAATCCCCCAACCACGCTCCGCTCCTCTGAGCCACATCCCCGTCACCGAGTGGCCTGCAGCTATCCGAGCCGCTCACAGGGGGAGGATCAGGCCCAGTCGGATGCGACATGTCGAGCTCAGGAAAAAACTGGCCCGGGCTAGGGTGGCGGTGACGAGGAAGGCTTTTGGAGGGAAAGGATACGGAAATCAGTGGGATTCCCTGTGGAGGTTACAGCCTACAAGCTATAGACGGCAGCCTTCAGACCGTCTGGGACCTTCATCTGAGTTTCTCCCCTTGTGTCTGAGAGACCTCCACCCGCTATGGAAATAAAAAACCCTGCTGTGGCCTAAGCCTGAATATGAATACATGCCTCCCCAGGAAGCCTCGCAGCAGCCTCCTCATACAATGACAAGGAAAACAATTGCACTTTTACTTCAATATGACTCAGCACTAACACAAGTGAAAACTTCACTTGCTAGCGGATACACCTGCATGGGTCTTCTGTTCTCACACAGTATTTTTAAGTTACATTCTCTGAATAATTGATTAATTGATAAAAGACATGAGTGAAATCTGACACTTACTGGAAAGTACAGAAGCAAGGCTCCACATAAAATGGCCTCCAGCAGAATCAAACCAGAGGCTCTTATTCTCTGAGAGAGGAAAGAGAAATGGCGCAAGTATGAATCACAAGCTACCACAAAGGCACATCAGTTGTAGTGTAAACAATGAACAAAAGTACACATATTTTTCTGTAGAAAGTTCTTTCTTCTCTTCCCAGTGTTAGATTGTTTCCATGGACATAACAGCAATAACATTCAAGAGAGGTGAGCGCTATTTAACTATTCTGCAGCGAGGGCCCTGTACCTTGTTCCGGCGGAAGTGGTAGACCACCACCATGCCGATGAAGTCCAGCAGCATGCTGAGGCCCTGGAAGGAGGCGATGGCCAGCCGCAGGGAGCCGTCCTCCTGGGCCAGGCAGGGGCTGTCGTCCCGGCAGAAAGGGCAGCCCTCCTGACAGGGCAGACACTTCCCGGACACCTCTGACTCATCCCGATGAGAGCCCCGCTCTTTACCTGAGTTGAATAACGACCATAATGTAAAAGGAAGACGCCACTGGAGAAGGACCCGCTGTAGAATGGCTTATTGTGGAATTACAATCAAACCCATAAATACAAAAAACAATGAGGAAATTCAATGTGATCAAAAGCACTAGAGAGTAAGGTACCATGTTTTCCTCCACTGTTACTCAGTATCACTTTACTTGGATTGGCTGCCTACAGAGACCATCTGTTGAGATTCAAGTTCAGTATGTAAAATTAAATTGTTGTTGAACAATAACTGAACATCACCTTAACCCAATATAACCCCTAGCCTTAACCTTAACCATACATTTCAGTACAATTACTAAACATCACCTTAACCAAACATAACCCCTAGCCTTAAAGGTGCCATGTGTAAGAATTGAGGTAAGAATATCCAAAAAATGAGCTACACACATCAAAAGAATGAGAAGAAATAAGGGTGATGATGTCATTAAAAAAATGGCAAGGTATAGTGCTGCAGAGATATCAACCTGAATTAGCATGCTAAATTACTAGCCACAGCCCAACAGGTGTCATAATACCAGTTTCAGCCATAGGAGGTGGTATGCGGGCAACATAACCACCAGCCAAACTGCAATACACGTTTCTGTTGTTACTCTAGGGTAGACCAACTCACTTTCTGGAGGTATACTGCCCCCATCTTTTATGGAATGTGGAGTATGAATTGATTTTTGGCAGACATTACACATGGCACCTTTACTTAACTTAACCATACATTTTAGTTAAGAGTGTCAACAGATCCTTTGTTAATATGAGCATCTGCAGACAGTTGAAGGGGGCTTTCCAAGTTAAGTGTGACCTGTTTACTGTACCATATACAGTACCTCTACTGGATGCACAGGATGCAGTTCAGTATTTTCTGCATATCACTCTGGAAAATGATTGTACTGACATAGAAAAGGGTGGTGATCATCATGTGTGTGTTTGTGTGTGTGTGTGTGTGTGTGGGGGGGGGGGGGGGGGTAAGAATTAGACCTTATGTTGCAGAGATTCACCAGATTTATTTAACTAAATCACTTAACCATGTAATTGGTCTCGCAGAAAAACAAAAACAAAGATGCAATTGGCTCATAATTATATGTGGTATTCTTCATCCCCACAGCATTTTTAATCATGTTGGGTGCTCAGCCAGAGGCAATTATTCTCCCGTAATCCCCAAATGGTCTTTTTACTGTGTCTGTCAATCTCCATTTTTGTCCTCTGTCCCTGTGCCACCCGGCGTGGGTGAAACCAGCAGGATGCATTGCCACTGCCCTCATGCAGGGCACTTAAGGCAGCAGCAGGAGCCACAGAGTCATTCCTAACCACATTCCAATTTGCTGCGCACAGCACAGCACGGCACGGCACGGCACAGCACAGCACAGCACAGCACGGCACGGCACGGCACAGCACAGCACAGCACAGCACAGCACAGCACGGCACGGCACAGCACAGCACGGCACAGCACAGCACAGCACAGCATGGCACAGCAAGGCACAGCACAGCATGGCACAGCAAGGCACAGCACAGCATGGCACAGCAAGGCACAGCACAGCAGAGCAGCTCCCATTCTGGCTGACGAGGCGCTGGGACGTGCACAATTGATGTCTGCTCCTCAGCTGTGCACTTCACGAGTGTCCATCCAAGAACTCCAGCAGTGCGAGGGCATGATTTGGGAAGCACTCCCGACAGCTCAGTCTAAGCTGCCAGATGAAGCCTCATCCTCAGTCCTTCCCTCATCTCTCTCTCTCTCTCTCTCTCTCATGCAAATCAAGCCCCTTTCTCTATCTCTTCATTAAGAGGCAGCGGAGTCTGAATGGTGAGCAGTGACTCAGTAGCTATTTTTAGCTCTCTTCATGTTTATGAGTGCGCTCACAAGGTGGGCAGGGCCTGAGTAACACCCGCGGCAACAGCGAGCACTTCAGCACTGAGGGAGCCGGACTTCACTCCAGTCTTCATTCAATCATTTATTCTGAGCACTCTTTTATCTCTGTGATCTCCCCTGGTTAATTTGCTCTGATTATAACGATTGGTCGCTCAGCACCAGAACATCCATAAATGATCAAGGAGGCGATTTTTCACCCAGCGAGACCTCTGCGCTGAGTGTCTGAAGTGCGTTTTGGTCGAGGGTCACGTCGTTTTCATGGGGAGAGGAGCGTTTTGAGCCGTGTTCTTCAGTGAGTGGTCAGAGAGAGGAAGGAGGACATGAGTGACTGCAGGAGGACGAGCCGGTGGCTTTGTGTGCCCCATGAGAGAGGAGGAGGAGGAGGAGGAGGAGGAGGAGCTGAGACACATATACAGACGACTGGGCTTTTAGAAATTCCTCTCACATTCTCTGTTTCCTCATGTGCATATACTGTATCTCTACCTCTGGCTTTTTTATATCTCTCCCTGCAGCTCTCCCCACCCCACCCCCCTCTCTCTCACTCTCTCTCTCTCACACACACACACACACACACACACACACACACACACACACACACACACACACACACACACACACACATACACACACACACACACACACACACACACACACGCACACACACACACACACACACACACATGGTTTGCCTTGGGCCAGTGGGAGTGCCCTGTGTCTCAGCACTCCCTGCTGTCCGCTGTGTGAACCCCCTTGCCTCTCCACCGCTCTAATCCATGAGTCATGTCACACGGCACCTCCGGCTGCTCGTCTGCATCCATCGCTGACCTCTGCAGGACATATCACTTGTAGGGGAGGGGTGGGGGGGGGGGGGGGGGTGACAAACCCTGACCGGATTAGTCTGACGGTCTGCCAGGGAGAGGCCACAGCTCCAGCTTTTTTGGGGGTTGAACTGAATGGTAAATGGGGGGTGGTGGCTAGTCTGTGAAGCAGGAATCCAGTAAGAACGTCTTCTCCATTCACACAATATCCTTACAATGACACCAAATCAACTACATGAAATGCAAGCAATCGTTAGCGATCAAATCAGTTTAATGACACTGTTTGGAATGTCCTAAATGTAAGCGACGCAAAACAATCCTGCTTTTCTGAGCAGAACTTTTGCTAGACACCCAGTCTCTATTGTCTTTTCTTTTTCTTTTCTGTCTCTCGTGTTGCTATGCTATTTTGAATGAGAAATAGGACACGATAGAAGGACATATTTAAAGGATTCAGTGTGGACAGAGCGCATTCAATGCTACACAGTGAGAAGAGCTAATCTAATTGTTAGCAGCTTCCTACAGGTGTACTCGGTTCCACTTGAAACAGAGCAGAATGTGGATGAAGTAAAGTGCAATCCACAATAAAGGTGAGGTGTCGTACTGTGAATTAGAAATAAAGTTGACTGATCGGTCAGCCTTTAAAGCTGTAATTAAGCCATAAAGGACCATTACAAACGGATCAATAACTCCCCTTCCAATCTCATCAGCAGCCATAACTGTCACTTTTCTGCCTCCTGTGGGGATCAAGCTGAAGCACAGGCATCCAATTGGCGTCATTAGCACTTATTTACTCTATAGCCTTAGTGAGTAAATGTGCATTGCACTCTGTATGAAGTTAATGATCTGCGTAGAGCTGCCCGAATCTCTTCTGCTCCATCCTTGTCCTTCTGAGAGCTTGAAGTGTCCCTAAAGTTACTGTAGTTTAGTTCCCTCTAATTAGAATCCTCTGTACTGATGCAGTCTCAAATCAAATGTTATTTTAAAGATGGGCACAAATGGATTGGATTTCCAATTGGGGGGTTTACTGCACAGAAGGCGTGATGTATTGCAATGTGTTGCAGTGTCACTTTAGGGTTGAGCAGGCTTAAATGGTTGAACAGATCTCTTGGTATCTATGGTCCAGTAAAATGTTGATTTATTGTTTACTATGGTTTGTTCTTACTGTTAGATGCATTGTGTTAGCATTAGCCTATTCTTTTGCTGCTAAATTGAGTGCATTCAGACTACATCCCTCACATTACATTCCAAGGCAGCAATGGCTGCCATACAAATCCCTGAATCCTGCCCTCTGGATGGAAATGGAGATTTAGTGTCTTTATCAAGGACACTTTGACACACAGCTAGGAGCAATCTGACTCAAACTGGGAAAAACACAGCACCACCACTGTTACAATGGAACCACAGGACTGACAGGGTGTGTGTGTGTGTGTGTGTGTGTTTTTCTGTGGGGTGAGGATTGGGGAGCAGTGGAAGGTGTGCATGTGCGTGTGTGTGTGTGTGTGTATGTGTGTGTGTGTGTGTGTGTGTGTGTGTGTGTGTGTGGTGTGTGTGTGTGTGGGGTGAGGATTGAGGAGCAGTGGAAAATCTATGTGTTTGTGAGTGGGGCGGCTGATTGGGGATGGTGGAAGGTGTGTGTGGTGGAAGGTGTGTGTGTGTGTGTGTGTGTGTGACTGTACGGGTGTGTGTGTGGGAGGTTGGGTGAATGTGTATAGACTAGAGCATGGCTGTGAAGGGCAAAAAGGACTTGCTTTATTTAGTTTACATGTACATCATTGACGTCTTTCACAACCTATCATTCAAAAACATCACTCTAACCCTGACAATGTCATAGAGATGATGTCCACTATACCTTGTATGCTCTGTGTATTTCTCTTGAAGTTGTACATCATATATTTATTTCACATCTGGATTGCAATCTCACGCAATCTGTCAGTAACATATTTCATACTGCATAAAACACTCTAAATCTAAAATGGAAAGAAGCTAAGAGCAACAATAAGATTATAAGAAGAGCATCTAATTGGCACCTACTTGAAAAGCCATTGAGCGCCACTCGACTGGGATGGTAGAACCCTCTCTTGCACTGGCACTTGTACTTGTCCAGGACAAACCCATGGCCCATGATTGGCTTGCACTACAGCAGGGCAGAGAGAGAGAGAGAGAGAGAGAGAGAGAGAGAGAACGAGAGAGAGAGGCGTTTAAAAAAAGGTGTGAGTAAATAAGACAGGATGAGACAAACAGAGATGGGAGATGAACGATGAGCCAGCCAACCTAGCCCAATATTTGAGTTTCTCAGATGATGCTTTGAAAATGGCAGGCTCTGGGTTGAGGCTGTCAGAGCACAAATAGGGGGAAATATGCTCTAAATGTCAACACAGGCAGAAATACGACAGATGCCTACATGTGTTTTTAGGACAGGCTGTCTTTTTCTGTGGTTTTTCTTGCTCTGTGATGTTAGTGGATTTCCTTTTGTTCTTTAAGACCCTTTAAACCAAAATCAGCATCTGGGTTTCCACATTCTATGTGCATTCATGAAAATTTGCCTCAATTATTTGCGCATCATTATGCGTTTCCATCTACATTTATGCAAGTTAAATATGGTAATTCTCCTTAGGGAAGAGTTCTGATCAGCTTCTGGATAAAAAAACAAGGTTTATGGAAATATGCAGGTATAAATGAAACAAATGCAAATTTATGTGAATAAGTTGCTTCCATCAACTTTAATCATGTTATAGCCTATGCGACTCTAGAGTTAATCCACATCCCCAAAGCAAATCAAATTTCTGAGTATTTTCTGAGAAGAACATTTCAAGTTCTAAGTCAGGACTTCTTATTCAAATGGTCAAAATCCCCATTAAAAAGTTGGATACAAACCCAACTTTTGATTTGTTTGGAAACACCTATAGGTTTGAAACCTATTTTTTGAAATATACTACTACTTGAGAAGTTTTAAATAGGAAAATTACCGGAAATCTTAGTCACTTTTAAACGTGGTGCTAACAGGGGTGATGCTAATGGTCTAATCCGATTCAATGATATGACTAATTAGCTGATCTGCCTGGCCGAAGAGTTGTGCTAATTATCTGCTGATTTAATGAGTGGTTGGAACAATATGTGGTAGACTACCTAAAAACTGCTTTCTGCAGTAGATTAACATAAGATGCATATTTTGTGCACTTAACACAGGTGTTTTCACTAATTAGCTCATCTTTCTGGCTGATGAGTAGTGCTAATTAGAATACCGGTAAGCTGGTTTAGTGAATGGTTGGAGCAGATGCGGTAGTACCTGTCTCTGGCAGTAAGGCAATCTAAAACATCTGGGTTTGTCCAGTCCACATTCTGGGTGGTGTTGTTATCAAATGTCGGGCGCTTGGTGCAAAAATGCGGATCTTATGTATCAGTCATGGGTGTGTTTTGGGCGTAGCGTCCTTTAAACCAAGCAAGCAGCACCACTTCAAACAGCGCATCGGTATTTTGATAGTCAGCGGCGCATTTGAAGGAATCTGCCATGCTGGGTGTGTCTCTCCCTGGCTTGGCCCTGCGTGGGTAATCTGGCCTGCATTGTCTGCTGCTGCTGCTGCTCTGTGTCGCCTTTATGGAGCTGTTGCGGTGGGCCGTGCAGGGCTAATTGGTGGGATGATGAGAGGGTGTTTAAAATCACTGCCTTCAGTCTCCTCGCTCTCTTTCTGCTGCTCAGGTATGACGACGAAGGGCTGGCTGCGGTCCTCGCTCCGTGCCCGTTTACCTTTTGGCCTTATTCTTACACATACTGATATGCACAACACTTTTGGTTGACTTCCCACTTACTGACTTATGCAAATCATTCGTTAATAAACCAGCATATTCTTTAAACATTACATTCAGTGTGGTCTCCCCTATGACAGCTGTACTTTGAGCCAAGTGGTCCTGACATCCACTTAACCTTGCTTTACTAAAACCTAGAGTATAGCCTACACACATCTGCACTCGTCTATTATTTGAACTCATAGGCAAAGTGAAACTTTCACTATTGACTGACAATGGGTTACCATCGAAAACATAGCCTAAAAAAAGCAACACTTACCCCAATAATGTTCGAATGACTGAATAAAAAATCTAAGGACATTTATCCTGCAGAGGAGTTGCTGCTTACATCTAGTGACAGTGCGTCTTCAACTGTGCTTCATATGCGCCTTTCACTATAGACCAGGTTTTTCTTGGTCAGTGGCAATGCTTTTTAGATGGTGTAAGATAGCGATTTTTAGATAATGCACCAGACCACACCTTATGTCGGTAATTGCCACATCCCTGGGCGCATTGTTTAATAAAAGAGAAGGACATGGCAAAAGATTTGAGTATAAGATAAACTTTGCGTTGTGATAAGAATACACTATAGGGATGCGCTGCGTTTCTGATCGTCAAAATAGGGCCCAAAATCCATTATGATATCCCAAAATTAAATCGTTTCTTCTTTCTGTTGTTTGTTAGCACACCAATGTACTGGCAAATGCTGGAATGCTGATGCATACTTAAATGTCACTGTCTTCAGAGCCAGTATAGCAGAAGTCACTATGATTTAAACCTCGCACAGGCAGAACACTTCCCTTTGTGATAGGAGCAAGAAAGCCCAGAACATCTTGCACATTTCACCAGCAGCCCTGCAAGTCTGGAACACTCAATCTGAAATAAATAGAGCAGGGATCACGCAATTGATCCAGATGACTCGCAGGCCTGCCTCTGCTTAGGCTGAAGGTCTATGCAGTGCCTTGCTGATTTCGCTAAAGAGTTCAGATCCTAATTTCAGGATGAAAAAACATCCGAGACGAAAGGACTAATGAGATCTCAGGGACTCCTAGGGCACTAGCGGTCCTGCTCTAAGAGGGGTTTTAACTCAATAACAATGTCAGGAGCAGTTCGAGGAGATGGGGAGATGAGACGCAAACACTTGCGCTTGCGCAGCATTGTGTACACATCTCAGTATCTGTTTACAGTGGTGCACTGGCTGGCAGGCGATTTGGAAAGGCAATGAAAAGGTGCTGCGGAAACCGGCTGTGAAAGTAATGACACCTATTTACTGCACGGAGCAGCAGGACTGGACTCAAATCAGTGCTTACAGACAAATCAGTGCATGTTCAAATGTAATAACATGGAAACCTATACGTTTAACTGTTTAAAGACTTTAACAAATGAAATGAAATACTGTAAGATGCAAGCAAGTGTAAATCATGATGGTGCCACTGGTTAAAGGAGTCATGCCATACACTTCTTAATTATTCTAGAACATTCCCTAAGAAACATGAGAGCAGTTTCTATGTAGAAACCATGCACTTTTCTAATTGGCCAATGCTCTAAGACTATGTGATTTCTGTGGCCATTACATGCAGGGAAGCTTACAGTCTACTTTGGAAAGCTAGTGAACATCCTCTCGTCACATCGACATACCTTATTTCAAAGCCAACAAGACAAAATTGTTTCCTACGGCAAGGTACCATCTTGCAGCTACCTACAGCTGCCTTATCTATGCATAAGTTCACCCAGAGCAGCTGCAAAGGCATGGGGCCTTTCCTCTCTGGACGGGAGAGTGGGGAAATGAGGTTGACTACCACACAGAGAGGAGACTGAGTGAAAGTACACACCAGGGTCCCCTCAGGCTGCTCACTATGCGCTCACGGTCAGAAGGGGTCATATGAAACGGGGGAGTGGGTCAGGGCTGGGGATAGCTATTCCCGCCACACTGTCAAATACACTAAAAATACACTTCCGTTGGGTGAAGGCTGCAAGTGCATTACTTGGCCTCCCCTGTGGATGCCCAGTGTGTTTGGATCTGTATGGTCATTTCGCAGAAGAGTCTCTGGTATGCAACAACCTTTGAATGGGGCTTTGAATGCACATAGCAACAACAGCCATCACAGTTTCATCACAAACTCTACAGGCAATCTGAAGATCCGACAAAACATATAATTCCGCTCAAATCACTTCTTCACACAAAAACCATCACACACCCGACAACATCCGCTGCGCGTCGGGGTTCTGTTCACCCTGTCGGGACTTATTTTCTGATAATTACCGGGGGACAATACATTATCCCTTACTAATCATGTCTCAAATTGATTCTGTTAACTGGGCTAAAAAAAGCATAGCATTATGTATGAAATATAATCGCTGACTGTCTGTATCAACATTCACTTTGTATCATACTGTTCAGGAACATTCTAATCAGGCAGAGAGCTGGGTGCCTCTCTTCTGTGCACTGGGCCTTTCCTCGTCTGTTTCTCGTTCCTCAGCTGTGCCTGGCTTGGACATGCACAAGGAAAAGAGCCAGCCAGCCGGCTGAGATCCACACACAGATCTATAAATAAAGCTGAAAGCAAGAAACCCTAAAAGCAGTACAATCAGGCGTGCTCCCTGTGGAACGGAGACTGTCTCCCCCTGAATTCCCTGTGATATGAAGGGAAAGGCTCCACTGACTGATGAGGCCGTTTAAAAGCTATCAAAATGGTTGCCGTTGCTGCTGGCGTATTTGGAATGGTGCATCCACACATAATTAATTTCTGGCTGAAGCCTGCCTGATGGATTCACAAGAGAGCCAGACTCTCTTTGGCAAGGACATGCAGTATTTCTATGATCTATTTCTCCAGGTAGATCTCTTGGGCCACAGAATGGGACAGATGGCTGAAGCTCTTTCTATGAGCAAACATAACTCAGCACATCTTTTAAAGAAAGGAGATGGCCACAGCTGACAGCCAGACATGTCATATGAAACCTGTTTTTGTCACTAACAATTAAGCAAAAGGAAGGCGTGCATCTCTACTGTATGTACTGTATGTATGAATGCATGAATATATGTGTGTGTGCGTGTGTGAGAAAGAGAGAGAGTATCTTGTATTTGTCTATGTGTAGGTATGTGTGTGTGTCTCTGTGTGTGTCAGGATAGTTTAGTTGTGGAAGTGGAAGCAAAGCAACTGGGTTTGTACTGTTCAATCTCATCTATTATTGGAAGTCACCACATTTGGAGATGGAGGTGTTGTGTATCTGTTTCATTATTGTCAACAGAGTCATATTACTGTATCATGTCCGAGCAGTTGTTACATCTGTACACCTTATATTTATTCTGAATTGACGCAAATGGAATTCAAATTATATATGTATGCACGTATGTATGTATATGTATGTATATATATGTGTGTGTGTGTGTGTGTGTATGTGTGTATGCATTTATGTAGATGCTGTATATGATACATCCCACAATATGTTGTTGAGGCTATACCCCTGTTCCCTACTGTATGCAGTCACACTTTCACTGGCATACTCTGAGAATAACTCCACTGATCTTTGTGAGCTTGAATGAAAATCAATACGGAAGGCCATAGCGTTGGATCCAGCTCAACGTGCTGTTTTTTCAAGCAGACCTTTCCATGGGAACTGCCAAAGAGGTTCATTTTTAATGACAGTGACCTGAATTCAGTCATGGTGATTATTAGGAATAATATAGTAGCTCTCAGGTAGACACTAAACACCTCCATAGTACACACTCCATCCACTGGAGTAGAGGGGCATTGATCTCCCTCGAGAGCTCTGTAAAAAAGAGGTCAGTTGAGAGATTTGTGTCTGAAGTTTCAATCTAGAGTGCATACAAGCACCTGGGAGAAACCTCATTTTCTAACCAAGGCAACTAGGGGAAATTGCCCTAATCTTATCTCCCACAATCTTTTGTATGTGGCATACATAATTGGCTACCACAGTAAATGCTACATACAATATGCCAACATAAAAGTGTGAAAAGACAGCATAGGATGGTGTTGGTTTGTAAATGATTCTCGTCTGCTTCTTCATTGGCAGACTACAAGTCAGATGACGCTAATTTGAGTTTTTGATTGGTTTGCGGTAGCAATTCATATGATTTGCCTAGTCAGTTTATAAAACGTATGTTTTTTTAAGGATATGATCTATATACTGTATCGCTGTTCTCAGAAATTAAAGCAGATAACCGCCCCCAGTTCACCATCACTGAACAGCGATGTTTACTCAGGCTTACTTGCTTGTGTCAACTCTGACATTCTCAGAACAGTTAACACCCATGTCTGAACAAAAGCACTCTGGCCAAAATGACACATTTTACTCTCTCAAAACACTTAAAACATGCAGCAAAAGCAAATCTTGCCTTCAAACAACACATTCTGTCGTCAAATCACTGTGTGATTTCAATCAATAATTACACACTGGACAACTAAATGCAAAATCTAGTTCTCAAAATGAGCATTTTTGCTATGTCTGTTCCATTTCCTTGTTGGTGCCCCCCACCCAATCCCAATCCTCCCCCACCTTTTTTATGCAGCCCTTGCCACTTAATCTACTAAACCCCTCTTCTACTGCACTTTTTACCCCCCCCATTAATGCACAAATAGGCTGACACCAGACATAATTTCACTGCATTTCTTACTTCCAGTAACTATATGCATGTGACAATAAACTTCCTTGTATCCTTGTATCCTTGTATCCTTGTATCCTTGTATTTCTTTCTCATTTTTCTGGTATCAGAAAAAAACTGTGAAAAGGCAAAATGTAGAAGCTACTGAATAAAAAATAATTTATTAATTCCTCCCAAGATGTAACTGTCATTGACATGTAAGACCTACAGTAAACACCTAGGCAAGACAAATTTCATTGAACTACAACTTGTCATTTTTTATCGAAATACACCTACAGTAAACACCTTTTGTACTGTTTTCTAGGCAATAGGCAATACAGTACTTTGTCTAAATGTGCATTACTGTAGATTCACTTGCAAATAGCAACACAGAACAGACATGGCATCTCTCTTATAGATAATGAATGATTGCTGATTCAAGAATTGTGCAAAGGAGTTCCACACAGGCGTATCAGAGTTTCAGACTTGTGCAAGGAATCTGTACCATCTGTGAAAAGATGTTTTCCTTTTGTTTAGCACGGGGGAAACCAATAGAGTTTGGGGACTTTAAATGACATCTGTGTTAACTGTTTTGCAAAAGGATGTGAGAACTGTGTGAACCCAATGAAATCGTGTGAACACATTCGCAAGAGATGACTTCTGCTGTACAAAGAAAGTGTGAAGACCATGAAGACCAAGTGGATCCCAGTTTCCATAAGCAGGTAAAAGCAATCGAGAAAAACTGTAATATCGAAGCATAACGCATAGCCTTTAGGGTCTAGACCTTAACTATTCAGTAGGGATGTAACCATACACTCAACTCATGATTTGGTACAATTCACAATTTTAAGTTAGATTTTCTCATTATTTTTTATTTTAACAGAATAAACTACAGACAAATTATGTCTAAAAAATATTCCTTTATTTATATAAGCAGAGAGGAAAACAAAGTCTGAACTTGTTGTGTCCCAGTATTATCCAGCGATGAGGTTTTTTTTTCATTTGGAATAATCTTTTCACCAATCTGACTCCCAATTTTACTATCGTTGCCAATGATCGGGATGTCTGTGTTTTATCACTCTGAACAACCGACCAACAACTGAACATGTACTGATGTCTGACATCGAACAAGTGAAATCAAAAGCAGATTACGCCCTATTCTGTTTAAAAATTGCATCACGATTGTTTTTTTTTTTTATCTGAAGCGGTTGAACCGGTTGTACTGTGCATCATTACATCACTACTATCCAGCTTTGCACAGTTTCTTAAACAAAATATCTAATATTTTTTATCTTTCCCTGAATCTGGTGATTTTTTACAGAAATGACAATGCAGGGACATTTTTTACGAGAGAGACACACACAGGCCCAAAGCTGCCACAAGAGGTTGGTCAGGACACTGGACATCCTGCTCACCCTTGTCACACACTGACTAAATATAATCCAAAATTGCTAAATGCTAGGGCCCCTATCTTACATCCAGCCCACTGTTGTGCCAGACGCGATGCAAGTCTTGTTGCTAGTTTACACCAGACGCCGTGATCATTATTCTGTCAGGCACACAAGTTGACAAGTTGTCAAATGAACCTTGCGCACTGCGCAGTCCCTGCAAACCCTGGTGTGCTTGGATGAATGTCCTTAGGATTTGTATTGTTTCATTATTCAATATTATTGGGCTAAGTGTTACTTTTTTCAGGCTGTTTTCGATTGTAACCCCTTGTCAGTCTGTAGTGAAAGTAAGCTAGATGTACCGCAGAGCGGTACAAAATATGACCGCCGCCCAGTCCAGCACATTTTTCCACAAAAAGAAAAAAACAGATCAAAACGAAAAACGATGGTTCCATGCTATCCATATGGGGTTACATGCCCACCAAGTTTCGTCTACCCCGGTCTTTCAGTGTCCCGGGAATCCTTGACGGAAATTTGGACATGCGAAAAAGAAAAAAAAAAAAAGAAAAAAAAAAATGTGCAGAGATGCGTGTATACACTGCTTGTCACACACACACTTGTTTCAGAAAAGCAAGATGCAGATTCCTTCTGCAGAGATGCGCTAACTCATCATCAAAATAACAACACAGTTTGATTTTGCGCTCCTTGCTCCTAAAGGGAATGGCAGATGTAACACACAACCATGATTAATTAAAAAATTAAGAAACTTAATCGCTTAACCTCCTGAGACCCGGGGTATAAATTTTAATGCATTTTTTTATTTCTCTCAGTTATTTTGGTTTATTAGGGCTTCATGAGTATACAAAATATATTTCACCTCTGTACATCAGGTAGTTTTTGAGAAAAGTGATGTCCTCATTTGAGGACATTGGGTCTATTTTACCAGAAAACACAACTAATGGCGGCCTTACATTGTACGATTTTGGTCCGTTTTCATAGTCGGCGACTAAATTTCCAAAGTCAGACAGAAATCATGGGAGTTGTACTGGAATCGTGGCGCGCTCCCGTCAACTAGATCGTTAAGTGTAAGGTGCCAATCTTAGCGGTTTTAAGTCAGTCGGAGTCAGTCCTTTTCTAGTTTTGCCGTTACGACAATATCAAACATGTTTGATATTATCGCAAGTCTTTCTAGTCGTGGCTCATGCAAATAGTGACGTGAACTATAAAAACCAATAGTGACCTCTCTCCAACAACAAACAGGAAGGGGCAAAGTAGGCGACAGCTGTAGCCTATTTGTTATTCTTATAATATTTGTCATTTCTTATACATATTTAGTCGGCTCTTCCACGTGACAGAACAACTCTATATCGGTTAGGGATGTCACGCATGAAACAATGCTGCAGAAACACGAAAATACGACTTTGAGTTTAGTAGGCTATCATTTCAGTTCCTGTTTATCTATTGCACAATGGGTAATAATTTAAAGGAATCTTGTTGCAGTCTTGTAAATAGTGACCCTGCAAGATCCCTAGTCATTGCAAAATCATAGTCTGTGACTTAAAACTCTACTACTTGTCTTTAGATGTGAGAGGGTCTAAGACTGTAGTCTTTCAAAAATCTTTGCAAATCTTTCCAAAGTCTGTCAGTGTAAGGAGGGCTTTAATCACCATTGTGTAACAAAGTGTAACTCTGTTTATTTCATCAGAATAGAACAGAGTTCAGAGTAAAACAAAAGTACAAAGTGTGTGTGTGTGTGTTTGTTAGTGTGTGTGTGTGTGTGTGTGCGCGCGCACGTGCGTGCATGCGTGTATACACAGGTATATGTGAGAGAGTGCACCTATGTATTTCAATAGATTTTTTTTGTTTTTTTAAAAAGTAACAAAAACATAAACAATGAAATTAAACACTAAATTCAAGGATGTGCAAAATAATGCAAAATAATAGTGTGTTTGTGTGTGTGTGTGTGATAGTATGGCACCCAGGAGGTGTCATTGCAAGATATTTTGTGTGTATATCAAAACGAAGATAATGTGCACTCATTTTACTAAAATCAAGTACAATTACAATTTAGCTAAATGAACCCACAATTTAGTAAAATGAACACACTATTTACGAAACTGAGCACATCATTTGCTAAATTCAGTGCACAATCTATACATGATTTAGCAAAATTAGCTATTTTTGTCAAATGAGCTCACAGTTTAGTAAAATGAGTGAACTATTTACTAAAAAGAGTGGGCAATTTAGTAACATTTGCAATGTGCAAAATGCAAAAAACAATGCAAAATGTGTGAGTGTGTGCATGTGTGTATTGAAAACTGCTAACTTTTAGAACTAGCACCATAGGTCTATTATGTGGAAGCAATCTGGAAGCACACATTTTAAGTCCCGATGTCCTCAAATGAGGACATAAAAGATAAAAGCTTCCTGATGTGTTACAATAAAAAATAAATGTGAAAAATCTATGCCATATCATACTAGAACTGTAAATAAGCATGAATAAACAAGTTTCAACCCCATAAATTACAATGGCACTCTACCATGACTACAGTTGTCATGTGCCCGCTGATAAAACATGTAGGTTGATATCGACGCCATCTTGTTTTTTCCCAATATAGTGTAATGTGCTTTTATTACCACTAACTGGTACAAATAACTGGCATGATATGAGGGCAACAGAAATTTATTCAGAATATTGAAGTAGAAAGTCCTGCAAAGCCTAAATGTTATGTCCTCATACGAGGACGTAGGGTCTCAGGAGGTTAAATGGGGCCCTAGATATTTATCAGGCAATAAATCAGTCCTGTGCTTGCTTACTCAGGGATATGGTTATCAAACTTCATACCTTAGAGTTTCATGTAATCCTAAACTAATTTTAATCATACTCATACATGTTTGGTCTCAAATTGCTTTTTTGCTAGTGGTAGTGTGATTTTCATGGGGTAATTATCCTCAAGAGTTATGCAACATCTGGCTAAAATGCTGATTACTCAGATTATGGGTCTCACCCGCCATCCAAATATCTTCCTGTCCTTGAGAACACATAGGCAGGTCTTGGTTCACTCTGCTCTATTTTACATCTGCATTATTTATGGATTCATTGTTATTGGCTCAGAGAGGGGGTGTACTTCACAGATCAGACAGACTCTAGCCCAAGCATTTCCCCCCGTGCTAAAGAATGTGTCATATCCCCTCAAGGTTCCCACTTCTTTTAAGTAATGTCATTCCATTCCACGACATAAGCAGTGTATTCAGTGCTAGATTACACAGCCAAGTCTAATCTACAGCCTTAACAGTCTAGTCAAGTGTAGTCTACATTATTATTGAGTACAGCATGTACGAGTTTCCTGCAATTTGAGACGGCTCCATCGAACCCCATGCAGCAACATTAGGATACTTGAAATGTCACATGCATTTACTGTAATGGGTTCTAGAACCATTTCAAACTCACATCCTTTCAGTTAAACATGTTCTGACTGTCTCTGCTTGCCCTTCTATGGATGAGTTTCCCTTCAGCATGTTTTATCGCTGTGGGTGATATGTCGCCTAGCTGTGGTGGGAAATCCTTCATTTCGAAAGTCGAGATATCCTCATGCTTGAAGATGTGCTTGTTAGTGCTGCAGGACTTCAAAAGAGGGTGGAGTTGGAGCTCTGCATGCATTCCCCAAAGACGGAGCTGTACAAGGAGAGCAGGTGAATGAGAGTTTAAGATGCTCTCTCACAAGGAGACTTTAGTACTTTGACCAAAGTCTTCCTGGCATTGTAATATGTGTGATATGTGTGAGGTGTTTGTTTGGTGATGATGGCAAATGTTTGTAGATAGGCACATTTGCCTTAACGAATGTGTCTCTGTGTGGACAAGAAGGGTATATTCAAATATATGTACAAGTATAAATGAATGTCCTCTGTATGTGATTGATTTGTGTGTGTGTGTGTGTGTGTGTGTGTGTGTGTGTGTGTGTGTGTGTGTGTGTGTGTGTGTGTGTGTGTGGCTGAGTGTGAGTTTACGTGTGTTGGTCTTGTCTGCTGCTGTATGGCAGTGACAGCACACCTCCAGGGACATCCCACTGCTCCGCTCCATTTCTGCCCCACTGCCTCGACTCCACTTCCCCATAAATAAACCAGCAGCTTTACCGGAACACAAACCAAGGGCTGCGCCCAAATGGATTTACAATCTTCCCACCGTGACAGTCGGCAGCCAACATGCAGATCATTATCTATCAGTTACAAAAACAAATGTGACACATCACTCGTCCATGTGACCTCACCCAATGGCCGGTGAAAACCGGGTTCTTCTTAAAAAGCATGGCAAACCCTGCTTATGTCCATGGAGGATCTGATGTGAATATAGAGGGAAAAAACAGCCCCTCATGCACACCAAACTCACCATTTGGGCTTAGTCCAGAAAAGCTGGTGCCATATTAGATAGCCCAAAGTGAAATTAGCACAACACTAGACTTTTCCAGCAGGCCACCTCAAGAAATGGAGGGAAAGGACATGAGATAATCTCACAGCAGGGTGTGAGAGGAGGAGGAAGAGCAGCAAGATGACAGGGACACAATTGTGTCTAACTTTACAGCGTGTCAAAAAAGCTACTTGGTATAAAATGATGCACCGAAGCACTGCAGGCTTATGGAGTGTGTGTTTGTGTGTGTGTGTTTATATGTGTGTGTTTGTTGGGGTACGGCGGGTAGGGGTGGGGGAGGGGGTGTGAGGTGGCAACATCATTTGGGAGGGTTCGTCAATAGCCGTCTCAGAGCCCGCGGGATCCAGGAGTTCTGCGCTGATCCTTTAATCCCATGTGCCGAACGATAAAAGAAGCCAGGGGGGGGGGCAGTGAGGTAGAAACATAAATATTTACATTCTGCCTTCAGTCAGCCAGTCATCGCCACAGCGCTGAGCTGAGCTGGCTGGCAGGCAGGAGGGGGGGCAGGCACAGCCCCTCATTTCCTCCTCTAGCAGCACCTCTCTCCCAATGTATTTTTGTCATTAATTTTTCAAAGGTGAAGGGTATACAGTGCACATCGCCAGGCTGCTGCTCCATCATTGTGCAGCTATTTACAAACGGTGCACAAGTACACTTGACCCAGGGGCAAGTTGCCACCTCGATGCACCTGTACAGTACATATGAAACCATATGGGTTATAGCCAAGATGTATGGGTCTGTGAGGATGTACGTAATGTATCAGCTGAACTCCAGTGCAGCTACAATGGCACACTCATCACCTGGGCAGAGGGACCACTGGGTTCATGGTCAACATCTTGTACCTTGTTGAATGAAAGCCCTATTTTTAGTGCAGAGGCAATTTCACATTTTCAGTGTCCAAATAGCACAGATATATAAGCAACTCTTATAAAATTACCCTATCATAAAAAACCCCAGAAACATACGGTCACAAAACACATGCAACACTGTCTAAAGCACATACTTAAGATATGTTCTTACCCTTTAATTATATAAGATGTAGGGTTATGTAACATCCGTCCCAGGGAGCATTCAAAATGCATGAGAGGTTGTGCTCAGTTCATGGTGGAAAACAGCAATGTACATGCACAGCCATTGGACGGGGGGGAAGGGGAAGCAGAAGCAGGGGAGGGGGCTTTGGGCATTTCCACCCCACTTAAACGCCTTAAAAGAGCTAGCCTCGTTTTGTTCCTCATCTCGCCTGTGGCTAATAAACCCCTCTATCACTTGATATCCCCCCACCTTTTTCCTGTCAGACCATCTTTTTCTTTTTGCTGTCCTGGCGAGAAAATAGAGATTGGAATAATATTTGCCGGGCCTCTTGCTAAAGGCTTAAGGGGAGTCTGCGGCGCGGGATCAGTGTCATCCTTCAGTCCTAATCCCGCGGGCTCTGTGCTCCACTGGTTGCATATGTTCTGGGTACACTCATCCTCTTGGCCTAGCAAGCTCATGGGGCGAACAAAAAAAAGAAAAAGAACAAAAATCAATGCCCTTGTTGTCCTTGTCAGGGAAGGTGGCAGGCTGCCATAGCTGGGAGGTGAGTCACCAGCGGAGGTGTCCGGCCCTTCACTAAGCTGTTTTAATTACTGTTTAGGACCCAACCGGGGGGTGGCTGTGGACATGCAGGCCAGGAAAGAGGCAAACATCTATTAATTAATAAAGACTTTAGGCATTAGAGACAGAGATACCAATGTTAGGCATTAGAGATGGAGATAGAAAATTGCAAAATATAGTGTGAGACTGTCTCTTAGAGAATGAGGTTGACTAATCATTCTACATGTAGATGACAAAATGGGTAACTTTCTGCATGCACAGTGGAATGACCCAAAGAAGAATGGTTGATTGGAGGATACTCATTTGTATGAAAGAGGGACTTCTCCACACTAGAATCTGAAACTTTTTCTTGTGGCGACATGGTATTAAACTAGACATATTGCATAGGGGTTAGTAATGTGACAACCAATACATTAAGAGAATAAGCAAGAATAAAGTGAAATAAGAACATATTTGCCTATGAAAATTTAATGAAACATAGTTTACCAATGTGGCGGCTGTACACTGATCTGGTGGGAAGTACCCATGAGTCTAAACATATTCTGTTAAACCAGCGCATGGCTCTCTGAATCCTCCTGTTCCAAAACACGCTTGCATGCATGCAGAAGCACTGAAATGAGTGGTTAGCCAGGCTACACAAAGCGAAAGCATTTGCATGTTGGGTAATACTGGATAAAGAGCCACTCATTAAATCAGGAAATGAGAAGAGTGATGCCCGCCCCTGCCGAGCGTGATTCTGCTAAATGAGACACAACCTTGTCAAAACACAACAAAACACCGGGCAATTTACATTTTTAAACACAGAATGAAATGAACGACTATTATCCTGACAAAGAACTTTCTCTCTCTCTCTCTTGCTCTCTCTCTCTCTCTCTCTTGCTCGCTCTCTCTCTCTCTCTCTCTCTGTATGTGTGTGCATGTCTGTGTGTGTGGGTGGGTAGATTTATGTATGTGTGCTTATATACATTTCAAATTTCCTTTCCCATAGAAAAACATCCACATTGAGTAGCAGTTGATTTTATATAGGTAGGAGTCCGTTTTGAACAGCCTTAAGCCTTTCTATTCAGGATGCATGGCTTTAACTGGAGCTGATGTGCAGCCATATCTGGCTGAATTGTTTTTGAAACCAAGTCAGGGGAGGACAACATTTAGCTGTCGCTTCTGGGTTATGCTCCTGAAAAATCCCATGCCAAAATATTCATGTCAAGCCAATGATGTGAACAGAATAGACATTTTCCTTGACAGGGCAGACAAAACCTGTAACCCCCCCCCCCACCACACACACACACACACACAAACACACACACGCACGCAAAGACACACACACACACACACACTGACAGTCAACTTGCATAAAAAAAACTCTCCCCCATCTAGAGGAGACAGGAAATATGAAGTTAAGTCCGAGGGCTCTCCTACACACAATCCCAAGAGACACAGCACACAGACAAAAAGCATGGTCAATAATTCATCTGTGCCATCCATTACATATTCACTATAGATCAAGCCATGGAGGCAGGTCTACTGCACTACTCTTCACAAGAACCCTCTCTAATCATGAGTTCAACACACTAGCCACACACACACACACACATACACACACACACACACACACATACACACACGCACACACACACACACACACACCCACACGCACCCACACACACACCGCACACACACACACACACACACACACACACACACACACACGCACCCACACACACACCGCACACACACACACACACACACACGCATACCCACACACACGCATACCCACACACAGCCTGAGGCCTGAGACCACTGTCTGACTCAATCGATACTCTCGCTCACTCTTTGAGACAGATGGAGCTTAAATAAGATGACGTCTCAAGTTCCACATCCAAAAACACTAGCACTGGAAGTCTGAGAGGCAACACCTCCACAGGCTGCACTTAAGAGGGATGGATGGATGGATGGATGCAGCACAACATAAGAACTCAAACTATGACACCAGAATGGACTACGATTCAATTACAACATTACTCAAAGAGATAAAAATGTCAACCCATTTGCTCAAAGCTTTGATGCTTTTCTTAAATGTCTCTTACAAAGTATACATAATATACATGTATAGCCTACATAATAACCATTCATACATGATCAAAGCTGTGTGTGTGTACTACTTGATATTTGTTTAGATTTGTGGCAACGAAGGAGCAGAGCATAAGCAGGAATATGCATTTGTTAAATTATTTACAAAACAGTCATTTGTGCGCTCACCTCCATGCTTGTTAGGTTACAGCGATGGGTGCCTGCAAACCAACCACTGCTGGAGCACTGATCAATGTCCACATCCTGCAGGTTCACATCCACCCGCACAACTCCTCTGCAGGAACAACAGAGAGAGAGAGAGAGAGAGAGAGAGAGAGAGAGAGAGAGAGAGAGAGAGAGAGAGAGAGAGAGAGAGATGCTTGACTGGTCTTGTTTGTAAAAGAAAGAATGCATAAGGAGGGTAGCATGGAAAAGGATTTAGATTGCTTTTGATTCAAATTGGCTCCTGAACAGAAGCCCTGCTTTCAAAATGAATACTTGTACAAGGGGCTACTCAGCCAATCAAATATTAGGAACTTGTAATTTTCACACGTACAATAAATGCAAGAAAGCTTAAGCATAATCAGGCCAGAAGTCATTAAAGGAGATTAGTTTAATGAGACTTGTCAAAAAAGACAAAACTCAACTTTAAAAGTAAGTCAGTCAAAGGACATACTAAAATATCTGAACACTAGGCCTACAGAAAAATGACAGCTATTAAATGACATGTCTACAATTAGCGGGAATATATGCCAAAGCCATCACTAGGTCTCCTTATGAAGTAATTGTTGCTCAGTCTCTTCACAACAATCCCGATCAAATCAAAAGAAAATCTGACCTCAGGCTGGCTCTGAAAGGGAAGTGGGAAGTGAGGGCTACTGTAACTAGTGTGTCACTTGTGTCCTGTTTCCCACCACTGACTTGACCCCAGACACAGTGGGCAATATGAGGGCATCATTAGCGTGCCATTCGATTGTCAGAAAGACCAGTGGGCTTTACGGACCAGCTCATTAGGACAGGTTGAACTGCAGTGAGACCAAAGACCAGCCTTTTCAAAGGCATGTCTTACCAGCAGAAATCCTGAAAGTCAGTGTTCACTCTGTGTGTGTGTGTGTGTGTGTGTGTGTGTGTGTGTGTGTGTGTGTGTGTGTGTGTGTGTGTGTGTGTGTGTGGTCAGGTTAAACAACCTCTTCATCCACTGGTTAGGAAGCAAGTGCTTTATTCAATTTCTTACAGCTCTGAAGGAATGTTGCAGAACAGAAGTTTCCTGAAATATTTTAATTCTCAATGACATTTGGGTCTTCCTCTTGGTGTTGTGTGAATGCTTTCTACTGATGTAAATATGTGCACTGTACTACAACTAGCTTGTGTAAATATATGGCATTCACATCACCCATCAGTATCACTCTCACCATGGTGTTCTTATCCTTTGGGTTGTTACTCTATTTAGCTTTTTCCCTCCACTGCTAAAATGTGCTATGGCTTGTGTCTCACCGGATTTCATAGTATGTTTCACTGTATTTCAAAATGAGACAATCCTTTCCATATAGTCCCCATAGCTTGAAGCTCAGCTCCATCTAAGTTTTGTGATATTAAGTGTGTGAGATAATGTGTCACATAATGTATGCTAGGGGGGCAACACAGCATATGCTCGGCATTAAGTCCTATCCAACCCCGTAGCTTTCCGACTGCAGCGCCTTTCTCTTTGATGTGACACATGGAGGGTCGGTGGCGCAGCAGACTAACAGGCATATCCAAACAAAAGGGATGAAGAGGCTTAGCGCAGAATGACAGGCACTTGGGTGGATTCTACATGACAATCTAAGGTGCTGGCTGGTATTCCAGCCATGTTTTCCATGTGCCAGCTGTGTGGGGCTCCTGTTCAAATGTTCTTGCAAGGTTGCATCAGGACAAGGAAGACTTGTAAGGGGAGTAACACATGTTCAGCACTTCCTGGCTGCTTTTCATTCACTCCTGTAAAAGGAACATGCCAACTTTTTGGGAAATTAACTTATTTGAGTAAGACAGGCCATTACATATTTATTGCACGCACTTCTTTCTTCTGCCTGACACCATTAACATAGCTTAGCATAATTAACAGGAAGTGGGTTACACCAGTAGTCCCTACTCCCTTTTAACTATAACTATAGCTATGGGCTAGCTATAGGCTGACTAGTGTGTATGTATCCTCTTATCTAGCTCTGGGGTAGACAGCAAACAAGCTAATTTCCCAAAGTTGGTGTTCTCCTTTAATCGAGAAGCATTCTAGATGAGCGGCTGATTATGATTATGCCTACAGTGTGCAAAGCAGTCATGAAGGTGAATGGAGGCTGCACTGGAGAATATGCTGGAGTCATTGTTATTGTAGGACCCAACTGGATCCTACAATAAAAAAGTCCAGTGACTGCCTCTGTTTAGACCCTCAAAGGAACCTCAGAGGCTGGCAACATGGTTATATCTCTTTAATTTTCATCCAAATCAACATCTCCCTCTGTTGCAAGCCAGAGCTGTCCAAAAGAACAGACTTGGAGCCAAATATGACAGCAGCACAGGCTCAAGCACACAACGCCTTCTGTTTCGCTCCTACCATTCACTCTCCACACTTATCCCAGGCACACACACACACACATACTTATTATGCACACCCAACAGCATAGTCTGGGGAGACTGCAAGCCTGTCAACTTTCTCCCTCTCTGGAGAGAACTGGTGCAAACACCTTAAATGGCAGGTAAACTGACCGAGGTCCCTGAGAGAGAAGGAGTGGGAGCCAAAGAACAGAGGAGGCAGATGGAAAGAGGTGAAGAGAGAGAAATCAACATTCTTCTACACATACATACTGTAGCTCTGTTCTGTGGACAACAAACTTTGTGTTCTTGAAGGCGAAAAAGCACAAGATGCCTACACACTGTTGCCTTCAATACAAGACACTATTCAAATGCATACTATCAAAAGACATTGACTGTAACGCTGGCTGCCATGGCCATGGCATACCCTATGCTGTATATTATGCCATAAATGACTGCTTTATAAATGCATCTAATTTTAGGAAATGAGTATTACTTCTGATTTGTGATACATTAAAATGCAAGTTTATTATTCACAAATGTATAATGTTTGTCCATTTACACATATGGTTAATGATTCCTCAACACCTGAGCTTGAAGCTTGTGCAACGGATTAAAAATATTCAGCAAACGATTTGCAATGGCCTATAACCACATAATGGTCTAAACACTATCCCCAGCGGTCTTTGTTATGCTAAAATTCAATTAATAAGCATCAATGAGCATTTAAGGATCAGACCATCTGCTGTAGATTACTAAATCAGACACAACTGCCGATTCACAATGGGAAAGCGGTGGCATTTATGAAACATTTCAGACGGCGGAGTCCTTTCTATCTGCTGCAGTATTTTTCCTCAGCTCCCAGCCTCAACATATACTGAGTAAATCTAATATGCAGCTGCAAGTTTCACTCAGGTTTGGGTCCTTTTATCTGGATGCTAGATGACAGCCGGTGGCCATGTCTCGTTTGTCTGAGAGATGTGAGAGTGTCATTTTAAATCAAGTCATGAGGAGCCATGGAATGAGATAGGGACTTTTTTCTCACTTTGAGCTCTACTGGCATGAGTCAACATCCAGTGTCAACCAATCAAAGGTCATCATGTCTGCGGATAGTGTCAAAGCCCCAATATGGAGCCATTACCTTAATGGCAGACTGTGAAGTGTGTGAACTTTAAAAGTCACCAGCAAGGTTCGGAGGAGGAAATCCCTCATCAGACTCTTCAGAGCCTCATCTGAAGATTAAGTCACTGCTGGCTCTATTGGCTTCTCTTTCTTTCCTCCCCACAAGTTGTGCGGCTGTGCCCAGCCTGTAAAACTAATAACGTCATATAGGGGGTGATTAGTCTTAGTGGATATCACTGAGAAGTTATAAGGCCTTGACATGAGCATGGCTTTCCTCTAGGCCTCACAGCAATTCTCACTTTTAAGTTAAACACAACTGCAACCTGACTTCACATTTTAACCTCAGTGTGATGATAAGGCACTTTGACATATTGTACCCTTTTAATGTACAATTTCAGTCATATTCAGGAAGTAATTTTCACTTAGTCCAAAAGTGATTTAATATACATTTGAATATCAATTGCTGCTTATGATCTGAGGAGATTCTCTATTATAAGTACCATATTAGACTATTTGGACAGATGGAAATGAACATGCCATTACTATTAACAGATATGCCTATATTATCTAGGCTACACCTAAATGTTAATGGAAAGTGTCTGCTCATGCATTGGTATGTAGTCATATTGGCCTGTTAAATTCATACCAGACTCATTCAAGTAAATTCCAGAGAGTGTCAGGTTTCAGGTGTGGTGTACATCTTTCATCATTTATTCATGGCCGAATTGATTTTGGAATCACACAGAGAGGGTTCTGTAAGGTGAGATGCTTGGAATTCACCACCAACTTAGGAACTGTACACACATACCTACCATATCAGAACACATGATTGAAATATCTACGGATAAGCCCACACACACACACTCAAAAGTAGATATGTTTAAAATGCAACCATATGATATAATCGTGAAGAATTACAAGATCTGATGCAGGCAACTAGGATGATACAAAATGACTTTTAAGATAACAAAGACATCAAGTAATTAACGTTGTAAAAGTGTTTTCATCCAGTGACACATCTTGGGTACTGATATCTTTGCCATCCACTTAGCTTTGATGTTTCAGTGAGGCGTATATGTACATGGAACATCAATTAAACATACAGTGGATCCTCAAAGACCTAGTGCCATTTTAGAATTTGTCCCAGCAAGAATACTTATCTTGAATAGTCAAATTGCTGTGAGTCTGTTTCTACATGTTCCTATTCATATTCACATTCAAAGGTGAAACATTTTGCTGCACCAGTTTAGGTGTTTCTACGGAGATAATTACATGCCACACATTTGGCTTTCCATCCAGTGACACTGGAATAACTGAGTTAATTCTGCCCTGCACATTGGCAAAGCAAATGGGTAAATTATATGTGTGAAGCTAATTAATTAGGATGTTTAGAACTTCAGAACACTGACCGCTTCTGACATATAAATCAATCCTGCCAAGACCACTTGCTTTCACCATATGGAAAAGATCAGGGCCGACAACACTAGTGGAATGTACATTTTACACCCATTTCGGCTTCGTATTATTCTCTTATTTTACATTTAGGTTATGTTTCATTGAACATGAAACATGAATTGAATATGTGAAAGGTACATTTATAGGAATGGCATGTACAGAGAAAGATAAAAACAACACGTGTTCAGACCTGCCATAGCGTGTCATACCTGAACTCTGGCGCGGAGTTGGCCCTCAAGCCGTAGAAACCAGCAGATAAGGTAAGGAGCCAGAAAGGAACAAAGTTTCCGTTCTCGCACTCCAGGTATGGAGCCGACCACTTGATCTGATCTTTGTCAAGAACATAGCCATCCTGAGCGGTTCTGCCATCCCTGCTCGAAACCACACGGGAAACGTGTGGCTTTTTCCGGTCCCTAAAATCATGGTACCACTCTGAATCCGGCGCTCTGTTTCTTAAGCGATGAGCGGCCGATGATGATAGGTCCTGAAGCACTATGTCCTTATTTTTTCTGGTCGCTTGGAGAAAGACTTGAGGGCCAGGTGTGGGTGACTCTGCGTGAAAAGTGACCACTGCCCGGTGGATTTTGGGGTCTCCCTCCAACATGCTCCTGACCAGTGCATGGTACCACTGAATATCGCGCCTTATCGACTGCTCCCTCGACCGGTTTGATTGTAGAAGCATGTTTAGGAAGTTGGTGGCATGCGCCATAGTATCCAAAACACTGTGGAGAGAGTAGTGCGAGGCGACCTGAGAGCCACCACGCAGACTGCTCAGCTCATACCGCCGTGAGCAGTTTACATGTTCCAGCGTTGCAGAGTCTCCCGTGTGAAGGAAAGCGGTCACCACCCTGGGCAGGTCCTCCTCAATTTTGTGAGCGACCACCGTGCGTTCAGTGACCGGCTTGTTAAACAGTGTTGGGTGGTATTGCGGGTCACGATTGTTCGGTGTGCTGTACACTGGATACCTTGTCCTGGTCTCCGAATCTTTGTCATTATCAGACCATTCCACATATCCATAATTGGAGCCGAAAGCAAATCCTATTCGTAGGAGCAGGTATATCAGAAGAATACCCATACCGTTCGCCTTCTTCACGGATAGGAATTCAGGTTTAGTTTACATCCAGTCTGTTGGGTACACCATATACATTAGCAGAACTTCGGATCTTTTTCAACTGACTCACTAATCTCTGGATAACAGTTGGTGGACATTAGTCATCCACGCGTTTCGCATGCAATTAACAGTAGTTGAACGGATCAAGTGGCTTACATGCTGCCCGCTGTCGTCTTTTAAACGCCACTGGAGTTTAGTCGCATTATTTACCACTGGCGGTCTCGTTCCTTCTTCTGCCGTTTGATACCAGATGTTACCAATCAGACGCTCCCATCAAGAAAATGCGTTGCAATTGACTAAACCACTGCCTTCACACTGTACCTTCGCAAACATTGTGATGAAATATAGCCTATCAGAACCTCAAAGAAAGCTGGAACAGAATGCTCTCGTATCCAGTTTCTTTATGGTATACGCCAGGACAGCTCACAAGTCGTAGACTTCTCTATGGATATTTTTTCTGTCAATCACGAAACTGGGTGGATGTTAGGTGGGGAGAGGACGGGGAGCTGTCCAGTGCTGAAATCGGCGCCAAGGGTGGTCGAGGAAGAAATATCAGTTATATTAGTTACGCGGTCGAAATCGAGAAAGCATATGGTCGTTATTGAATATTGATATAATTTATAGGCTACCTCCATTTCAGATTGTTCCGGTGTGCGCAAACTCCCTCTAGGAATGTGGAAATATAATTTCATTGCCGATTTGGATTTTGAATTTCATTTCAGCACGTGATTTCAGTTTTTTGTTTTGTTTTTAAAACAAAGTGAAACACTTTAAATTGTAGGCCTATGTTCGCCCGTGGGAAAGTAGCCTAATGTAGCCTCCTGTGTAATGGCTGCGGGAGCCGATCAAACCCAATCAAATCCTGCAGACTGAATTCCATTTTGCATCATTTTGTAAAGACAGTAGCCTATATCATAAACTCAAGTCAACAAGTCATACCCTCCATCTTTACCCCAATCACCCTCTGAAGAAGCAACGACTCATATGACCTTATGAATATTTCCCACATATTCATATTTGGAACTTCATCAACATTCTTTACAACCATGGCAATAACTGAAGCACTTCATGGTTGACTAAAAATTTCAGCATCCCACAAGTCTCTTTTTTCAATTTTGTGCTCACCTACTTAGACTTGCAAAGCAGCACTTTATTTAATACATGAGGATGTATTTCAATAGGATTTTCAATTTTAGATTTGTACTGTATCTATTCAGTCATAAGCATACGATGAAAAAGGAACTGTGTTTGGGATGTTTTTTCATATGGTTTTTATGCAAATACGTTTGATTTGGAGTTGGAAATGTAATCTTTGAACAGTCAGAGAGAGAGAGAGAAAGATACACAGAGAGAGAGAGAGCGAGAGAGAGAGAGATACACTCATATACACGTAGGCAGACACACAAGTACTGTAGCATAGAATTGTAAGTCACATGTCAAAGGTATATTAGGCTTTAATATTGCCTTCAAGCTGATGGGTGCTTACCCAGTTTAATCTTCATCCAACATACAGCTGTGAGGGCTACTTTCATGCTATGTCAGAAAACACAAACTGTGTTAAGGTTTACTAATTGACAGTCAGCCACCTTGACGTAACTTCTGCTGTCTCTGTGACCAACTTAATGGCTCTTCACCTGCTTGCCCCTGTGATGCACACAGTGTTAAAGGCCCTACAGAGGGGCTGGCTTGAGGACCCTCTGCATCCCAACACAACAGGTTCACCCCTTGCTTGCCCCATTGCTCTGCTGCTTTCCTTTAGCTCAGTGCGGTTCGCCCTCTTGCTCTTATTGGCCTCCCCGATGCAGTCTTCTCACAGAACAAAGAGTTCTAGAAACGATATGCTTTGAGCCTTCAAACATCTGGTTTGAGCATTGACGCAGCAGCAGCATATGGGAGCTTCAGTTGCTTCCCCGGATCAACTTCAGCCTCCCAGTCTTGTGCCATCGCAAGGAGGCCAGAGGAGATGGTCTAAGTGGCTGCTGTTGGCTTCTTCCCAGCTTTGACGAATGTGATGGTTTTTCACAGGTTGGAGATGCTTGCAGTGGCTAATCCCACTGCAGATGATGTCTGTTATGACCTTCAGGACTTAGTCATGACCCCAGTGCCAAGCACCAACGCCCCTTGCCCAGGGCGCCCTAACAGCTACTGAGGATGATGCTCTAGGGTCCCTCTGATCAGGAACTGCAGGCATTATTACGTCTTCGCCTTCCCCCTGCAGAGGAAATAGGAAAGGGCTCGGTAGAATGTCATAGACAGCTTGGATGAAGAATTTGATCCAAAGCTCGACCCCAGAGACGTCCCACTGCTGTCTCTCAACTACAGGCTTGCTGTCTCATGCCAACCATCCTGCTGGCTCATTCTTCTTCTAATGATACTTGCTCATCATCCTGGACCATATTACAGAAAATTGCACACACAAAATAGTGAATGTTGGAAAACCAACCATGCAATGTTTTAAAATACAACCACAAGTAAGCTATAAGTTTCGATAACTGCTTTTAATCATTTGACATTAGGTAGCTGCAATAAGATTTGATCAGTATTGAGTGGTACACTATATGTGATGTATTACATTATGTTACTAAACAGTTACTCCTTGTTAGTTAATACCATGTGTATTACCCCCTCCATGTGTACACTTCTTCTGGTGCTCCTCGTACAGCCTCTCTTGCCTCAGCGTCTTGCGCCATGCACATATGCGGAGTGCTGCCCTGACTAACCCAAGCAACACCTCCTGTCTTTCTACACCTCCTTTGAAATTCTTCCAGAGAAGACAGCTTCCTGCTGTGTTCAATCACATTGCCAGAAAGGTAAAGTGCCACTTCCCTCACACGGATCACATAGATCCCGTTAAAAATACAACGTGTGTTGTTATAGTGTCACGGTGTGAAAGTTGGAATGTATGATCTTATCTATGCCTTTTGTTTCCTCAAAGTGGACCAAAGATGGTGCAAAAAGACAAGAGTCAAGAGCCTACAAAACTAAAGTCAGGCTACAGTTTAGTGTAATCTGCACGCAAATTCATATTGTTATACTTTTGAGGATTTACTATTTTTTCTAATTGTTCTGCTTTGGGTTTATTTCAATACTTAATATTAAAATGTTTAGTAGAAGACCATAAAGCTGTAATAAAACATGTGGCCAATTGAACAAGAAAAGATTACCAAATGATCCCAAACCATGCACATAAATGGATTATTTTAAAAGTACAGTATGTGCTCCACAAAATGCTCCGCAGGTCTCATCATCACCACCAGTGGCATTCATGTAATACAAATGGGAGTCTTACCATGGCAGTGCTGTATGCATTTTTTTAATCAGGCAGAGCATCAACATACAGTATGCTTCTTATGCACAGGGCGCCTAGGAAGCAGCAGACAGCATGCTGGACCTCAAACCCTTTTTCTAGTGAATGTTTCATGAAAGGAAATCAACGGCTTTGAGTGTCAGTGGTAGGATATGCACCTATGTGGAGAGCAGGTGGCCCTGAACTTCTGCTTGCGGGGATCAGTCTTGCTGGAGCTGACAGCTGTGAGACTGTCGCGATGGCTGGGTGTGAACTCACAGGCATTAACTGCATGGAAGAATTATTCCCTGAAGGCTTGAGAGTGTTGACACATCCACACACTCACATCCACATTCTCCACACACATACACACACACCATGCACAAGCTCTCTCTCTCTCTCTGTCACACACACACACACACACACACACACACAGTTACACATAGCTCAATTTAGCTCTGTGTTACTCTGGATGTGGATGAAGCCAGCAGCCTATAAGAAAAATGGCATGTTCAAAATCAGATGCCACAGAGGACTTGGGAGTAAATGAGATCATTGAAATGGGCTTTGTGGAGAAATTGCACAATTTGTTTATTTTCTGCCAATGCATTGCCGTGAGGTTGAGGTAGAATAAGTCGCGATGCCTGGCTTATGACACTACACTAGTGGTCCATTTTGTATTTCAAACAAGGTGTCATGCACATTATGTGTGAACAATAATGAGTGAGATTACAGTAATCTGTTTAGTTGACAGTCAGGATATTTAAAAAATTTTTTTTAATCACACCAGAACAATATGCCCAAAACTGTACCACTAGCCAGCTTTGTTTTCAAAAGAATATGAGTCTGGCCTGTATTTGTGGCCTTTTATCTCTGTGTTTTTCTGTCTGTCCTATGTCTTTATTTGTCATATATTCCTATTTTATAGTCTCCCACCTCAGCTCAGTAAGTGTGAGAGCAGGAGTGTGTCTCTCTGGGATCCATTAATTAGTCTGGTTTAATGTCAGCGAGGCGAATGTTTAATATCTGTTCCATCATTCATTGGATGAATGTTGGATGGCAGGGAAGCCATCACTCAGTCACACAGTTTAAACAGCCTCTGATGAATGGACTGCAGCATGGTGGGATAGTACTGTTCTAAAAATAACTGACTGTGTGTGTGTGTGTGTGTGTCTCTGTATGTGTGTGTGTATGTGTGAATCTCTCTCTCTCTCTCTCTCTCTCTGTATGTGTGTGTGTGTGTGTGTGTGTGTGTGTGTGTATGTGTATGTGTGTGTGTGTGTAAGTAAGAGAGAAAGAGGAAGAGAGGGAGAGAGAGCTCCTTTTAAGCTTTTATTCTGTTCCAAAATCCAAAACAGTGATTTGGCCTCCTCAGGATCTTTTTAGTCCAGCAGGAGTACTTCACTGAAAACAACATCACAACCTCACATCACAAGGGGCCCATACCCAAACCATTTATTTTTTCAGTAACAACCATGTTGATCTGAGTTTAAGTTCAAACTGCCATCAGCAGTGCACTATTCAGAATTGGACTATTATATGACCTCCACACCCAGGAGGAAGTTGGACTATTATATGACCTCCACACCCAGGAGGAACAAAATAACTGCTAAATGAATGATTGGGTGAATGAATGTATTTGTGAATGTGTGTGAATTTGTGAATTGAATGAATGAATGAATATGTTTGTGTTAAACTTGAGGAATGACTGTTGGTAATAGCCTACTTTAGATAAGCTGATAGTCAGGTGACCCTTAGGCCTTAAGTAAGTGTTACCAATGAGAAACATCTAATAAATAATGCATATTGGAGTTGAAGATTAAGTTATTGAAACAAAAACTCAATTCCATTAATAAATAATACAATTGTACATACCTAATTTCAATCGAATTTGTTGTAGGCTAATCACTCCTTAATGCTTCTTATGAATTCAAATCATGTCCACATGAAGAAGAAGTAGACTAGGCTACTACAAGCTTACCACTGTCACTGCAACTGTTCCCATGACAACAAGAAAAGGGAAAGAAATAACATCGGTCTTCATAAAGATTCACAACCCTGAAAAACCTGAGAAACAGTTGTTGATGTTGTGCCTGTGCACTCATGTGAAGTTTTTGAAAGGAAACTTAACTTATTTAACTTACCGGTATGTCTCGTAAATATGCATGTTAGGCAGAATGGAATACGCTTGTCTATAGCTGCAGCACCAAACTGTATACACACACACCACACACACACACAACTGTGTAGCCTGTCATGCCATCTAGTGGGCTCTTCACCCACACACACTGTTAGATGGTTCTGACAACTGTTTGGACATTTCTGCTGGGTCTGGTGTCAACCAGGCTAATGCTGGATCATTTAAAAATAAATATAAAACAAGACTAAATTAAAGAAATATCAGACTTTAGGTCTTTAGTGCTTTGACTATCTGTGTTTAAGTGCTTAATGATGCCTAAAATGTGTAATATTTAAACTGTTTTTTAAGCTTGGTAGTCTACTCTGAAAAAGAACTGTTTGTAGCCTAGGCCTAATCTAAAAGCTCAAAATAGAGAGTAGCCTAGGCCTTGATGCTGACAGATGCACGTGGTGTCTGCTTGGTGTGAACAGAACAACATTGTTTCAGCATTAGCCTACACTGGACAGATATCCCATTCATTTCAAAAGAATAGACAACTTTGCAACAGCCTACCACATCTAAAGAATAGGCTATGACACTCACAAACCAAACGTTTTCATATAGGCCTCATTAAAAAAATAAACTGATAGCCCACTGTCCATGTTAAAAAATAGGTCTAGTCTGAAGGGCCTAAGTGTGTAATTAAATCCTTGTCTTGTTAAATAAGAAGCCTGTCCATCTGTTCATGTAGGGACAGTGTCATACATTAACCTATACTTATACATTTAGTATGTAATGGATTTGTTCCGAAAATGTGTTTTGCTTTCGCATCAGGCCTACCAGGAACTGCCTGCTTTGGAGTTCGAATAGAGCCTTGCATTCATCCTTTGTGGCGCCCCTCCCCTGAAACTGTCTGAAATGATCTCGCACCCTCTTTTGAGGACCCCCATTCTTCGCCGCCGCAGAGGAATGTCAAGAAAACCAACATGGCAGACGAAATGAAATCACTGCGGAAGAACAGCGGCATCGTGGTAACTATGAGAGGAGAATGGTGTTCATTAACTTATCTCGACCGTGCTTTCGTAGGCTAATACCGTTTTGGGCTGTGCGGGAAAGCGTTATCCTAGCGTTGCCTGGACGCAAGAATTTGAACAAACTTTTAGCAGCAATGGACTTTATGTAGGTTGCACGAACATTTACACTGGCATGAAACTTTTCCTTTTCCCTAAACTGGCAAATGACAAAACTAACTGTGAGAAATAAGCCCAAGTGTAGGCTTGAATAACCCACATAAACTACACACAATCTACTGTTGTTTGTGTTCAGAACGAACCGTGACTAACAAAATCGTCTGCCGCCGAGCATCATGATGAACGGTTCTTTCCGTAGCCTATGTATCATACTGAAGCTATCAATTGTTGTGCAATACTCCCATACAGATCAGAGATGGATGGCCAGGCTACCGTTTGGATCTATTTACCTACCCAGAGCACTATTCTGGAGACTTGGAGTGTGTTTACATTCCTCATGGGGTTATCATGGACCGGTAACTACCCCCTCTATCTGTCTGTCTGACGTCTGTCATGTTTGTTCAGTAGTATGGTGCACGATGGGATGTGACGCCTAATATCTACACTTAATCCAGATTAAAACAATACCAACTCAGCAAGAAAAACAGCACCAGTGCACAAAACAAAACGTTGACATGGTGATGAATTGTTGTAGGCTTATATTATCACACCATATGACAAGAGAGATTAAAACATAACTAAACAAATAACTAAAAACAGTTAAATAACAAGTTGACTGCTTAGCTGAATTGTTTTCTATGTTGATTTGGTATGAGTCTATTGCCACAAGCTGCGCTTACACATAAGTGTTATGCTGAAGTGTTACATTTGGAGTTCCATACCTCCACAGCTCTAGTACACAGATGAGGGTTTTGGCAGTGGAGGTGCTGGAGGCGTGAGTGAGACTACCAGGGTGCCAGGACCAGGACTACCAGGAATTCACTATGTGTTCAGTTTTCTGACATTGTAATGTGAGATATTGTCTTAATGGAACTGGATGGCCAAGGTGTGGATATTTTGGTGATCAGTTTTTCATTTCTATTTTAAGGACTATTCCTCCCCAGTGTTTAAGAGATATGTGTGCGGCTCAGAATTCCATTGTCCTGTGTATTTGTTATGTCCAAGTCTCACTGTAGTTGAATGTTGACAGGACAGAAAGGTTAGCGAGAAACATCATGGACGATCTGGGTGACCACGACATTGTGGTGCTTTGTGTGCTGAAGGGGGGCTACCAGTTCTGTGCTGACCTGGTGGAGTGCATCAAAGCCCTAAACCGCAACTCCAACAAGAGCCTGCCCATGCGAGTGGACTTCATACGCCTCAAGAGCTACCTGGTGAATTACGAAACACACACACACACTGATTTATTGGCACACCTGGTAAAGTTAAAGGTGTAGTCAGGGATTGCGCAGGAAGTCGTGTTTGTTTGTGTTCATGATTATTAGCAGACGCCTTTGTACAACAAAAAAAATGTACATTATATTTTAACCAAGGACCAAACGAAACACGACAGAGTGGTAGCTCACCCCGACCTTCAGTATTCCCAAAGAAATTCCACACAGGGTTTCGTTTTTATTTCTTTACAGTTTTCGGGGCCTGGGCTACCTCCAGAAACCGTTTTTTTTTTTTTTACACTGTACTCACGGAATGGGTAGCGTCGTGAGGAGAGGATTGCTGAATGTGACAAAAAATATTATGGGCTTGAGATTGTGTAAAATCCCTGACTGCACCTTTAAGTAATAAGAGTAAAGTTAGACTAAAAAGAGGTCTTAAATCTTTAGGCAATTTATCTCTATCTCACAATGAAAAACAATGATGAAATAAATCCTACCTTGTGCATTCTCTTCCTTGATTCACCCCACTTTTTTCCATGCAGTTTAGATCAGGGGACTGAGATGGCAATGGCAGAAGCTTGATTTTATATTCAGTAGCCTAAACCATTTTTGTATTGGTTTGGACAGGTGTTTTAGTATCTTGGCAGAGATTGAAAGATTTTCAATGAATATGTTGATTTTTTTCTTGGAGTTCATGATAGTATGCACCCAAATGAGGTTCCCAGGGCCTTTGGAATAAAAACAGCCCCACAATATCAAATACCCTCCACTATAATTATCCTTAGGCATGGGGTTCTTTTCAATTTTGCCATTCATCTATGTATGCCAAATACACCTAGAGGGTTTCTTACAAAGAGCAGAATTTGCATTTCATCTGACAATGTGTGTGTGTGTTGTCTGTATGCTACTGTGACCTTGAATTTCCCCTAGGGATCAATAAAATATATCTATCTATCTATCAATAGAGCACAATCCTAGACAAAGTCACCGCAGCACTCAGTAACTCCTGCCAATTACATTTGTAATTAACTGAAATGAAAGGCTTTTACATTGCATGCCTCCTACATAATCTATTAGGATGGAGGTCACTTTTGAAGATTTATTTGAAGACTTAGTGACCCCAAGATGATACTTTTTTCTGTTACACTCCAACAGCGATTCTTTTTCAACAGGATTTTTTTGCCTCTCCTAGCAAGTTTATCACATTTCCAGTTGATTGGAACCTTTTAGTTATTGTTTGGATTACTGCAGAACGCTTACAGATCCTCTGATTAACGGAAAGTTGAATGTAAATAGAAAAAACATATATTTTGTTGATAAGATTTTCTAGGGGTGTCAATAATTGTGGCACATGTTTTTGTCAAAAATATTTGTCTTTATGAGATATTGTTTTTTGTCAGAATGACGATAAATCACCAAAATATTGTTTTTTTTTTAAACCTGTTTTTAGTCAACTTTACCAAGGGTGTCAGAGGGCACTGTATTCACCGCTCTGTTTTGGTATATCCAGTAGGGGGCAGTATTGTATCTTCCATGGGCTTATATGTGACCAGTCAAATTATGAGTTCTTTACATACATGGAGACTACTGTTTCAGACACTGCTATTGCTAAGAATTCAAATGGCCACCATACAAATACATTCTAAGATGTATGTCTCATGTCTCCCTAGTAACTTACTTCAGTCATTAATTGTTACCATGTAAATGCCTTTTTCCTGTTTGCTAGAATGATAAGTCCACACAAGACCTGCACATTGTCGGAGGGGAAGATCTGTCTGTGCTTAGTGGGAAGGTAAGAGCGGAGGGAGAGACTTGACTGCTGTATCGCTGTATTCCACTCCCATTAGCATAATGACCAATATACCTCAGTGAAAAAGCTGTGATTACATAACAAAAAAAACAGAGAACATCACAGAACAGAAAAGAAATCAGAGAACTAGTGAATTAAATATGGTAATGTTACATACCTAAACAAGTATGCTCTATGATCATGAATTCTTTCAATGTAGGTTTCAAAGGAAGTTTAACTTGGTGATAAGCAACAGCGTCTGTTGTGTTGTCTGTTTGATTGATCTATCAATCTATCACAAGAGGGAGTGTTCTAAAGTCTCTTTACACACTCCCTTCAGGCAAAACTGAGCCATTTAAGGAGAAGCTGGCAAAAAAGCTCTGCCAAAAAAATGATATGATTGCATGTACTTTGCAAAACTCATAATGCCAAACAGATTATGTGGACAGGAATTGCGAAGGTGTTGGACTATGGATCCTCATGGACAAAATGCTTTAAATATCAAATTTATTGTGAACAATGCTTAACTCATGTATCGACCATAAGTCCAACTCAAACACAAAGAAAATGGAAGAGTTTGTTATGTTATGGTTGAGAGAAGAGACGAGAAGAGAGCAAGAAAGAGGGCGGGAGAATTGAGGAAGAGACTCCTGTCTTTTCTGTACAGGAGTAACGACGCATTTCAAAAACTTCTTATCCAGGCTAAACGCCTCCTTATCATTTCTTCAGGCAAAGGTTAGGTCAAGGGTGAAATACTGCTCAAATTTGAAAAAGTGTGTGTGTATGTGTCTGTGTGTGTGCGTGTGTTCATGTTTGGAACGCATGATTAGATTCTTTACAACTCTATATTAGTAATGTCACTCCATTCTGCAATAAGAATGTTAGGAAATGATTACATGACAGATGTTTGGCTAAACAAATCAGTTTAGGACACAAGTACATCTACTTTTTTAACCATCACTGCCTGCATTGTCCATCTGTGCAAGGGTTTTGTAAAGGTTTGGCCAGTGTTGAGACTCATAATTGACTTTAATACCATTGTGGTTGGATGTGGCACATTAGGTGTGCGGTCTTGGAGAGAAGTTATACATTAGCCAGAAGTACTCATCCAAATCAAAGGTTTCCCCTCACTGGAAGGGCTTATCTATGGGTAATGCCTCAGTAATAGGATAACAATGCAAACCCATTTGCTCCGCCATTGGTTGTGCTGACGGCTTTATGAGGCTTACCTGTCTGTGCTGGGGTTCCAGGGAGATTAACTGGTCTCACCAGGCCTACGTGAACTGTAAACATGATTCAGTTACAGTTATGCCACCATATTGGTTAGGGTTGTTGTTTTCCTGTACATTATGTCAGTTGTAGTGAGACTTAAGTTAGTGTCTACTGAGAACTTCTGCCCACCACTGCCACTGAGTGAGTTGTTGTTGGAGAGCAGAAGTGGTCATGTGGAATTTCACAGTCAAGTAAGATTTTTTTGGCTTGTGATGTACTTCACACTCTGTAACACATTTCTTCTGCAATAATCACCTTCATGTTAGAGATTAGCTATTTCTGCCTTTGTAAACAGATGTAAAAGCTCCCATTAGGATAGCTTCAGAATTACAACTGCTAGAGATGAGAGACATTATCAGCAGTCAAGCCACACAGACAGCCAAGAGTAGAACGGCTAAATATGAGTTTTGTTGAACTGTGTGTGTGTGTGTGTGTGTGTGTGTGTGTGTGTGTGTGTGTGTGTGTATGGCTGAGTGAGAGTAGGAGAGAGAAAGATAGAGAGGGAAGTACTTGGGAGCTCATAAGCACCATCATAAAGAACTCAGTGCCCTGTCAGAAAGACTAATCATTTGATCACATTCCACCGTGTGCAGTACTGTGCTGCCAGGGATTATGGGTAGTGTTTGAGTGGTGTTATAATTCCAGTTAGTCTGGGTGGCTTTATTTCACAGCTCACACACCAGGCTACAGGATGGAATGTGTTATGCTCTATGGTCCTCTTACAGTTGGCGGAGATTGGGTTGAAATTGTGTAGACATGGTGTGATGACAAAGTGAATTAAATAGATTTTTAGACATTATTAGAAATGTTGAGATTGAGCTGCAGGATAGACTGGAGGGCATGTTGGTGTAGACTAGAGTATGAGCATACAGATCTATCTCACTCTCACTCTCTCTCTCTCTCTCCCCCCTCCCTCGTCTCTGTTTTGTCCACACAATGAAGAATGTCCTGGTTGTGGAGGTGAGTCAGTGATTTCCTCTTTTAAGAAATTATTTGTTTGAGAAAATATGTGTCATTACTTTCCATTCCATAAGTTGGAGTGACCTCAACTGAGGAGAAGAAAAAGTCTTAACTTTGAAAGGCATGCCATCTATAAAACAGACCTTTCACCATGATAGTGCTGTTTTGAAAAGTGGCACACATCTAGGCATTTTCACATTAGTTATTTCAAAAAACAAAAATCAAAAGTCATTTTTCTAAATAACATATCAGTGCTCACAACAGTAATTGCACTTGGGCATCCAGTTGAAGTTTTGGCTTAAGTTGATAATATGGACACAAAGGGAAATTTACTGTCAGTAAGAATATGTCAACAAAATGGCTACTGCACTTGCATAGTATATAGAAGAAATTTGTGGCTTTTGTGAAATCGAACTCCCACTAATGAAATGGCCTCTTTTATGTTCTCTGGTTAGGTACGTTCTGATCCTCATTAGTGTTCTGTCTCTCTGCAGTTCTGCATCATGCAGTTCTTTTACAGAGCTGACTGCTGCCAGACCCCATCTCCCTCCTACTGTCAGCTAACCTATATTCCTTGTTTGAAAACCTCAAGGCATATAGGGCCCGTTCATCCCAATTAGACAGGAAACTAGGCCACCATATTATCTATCATCTGATCAGATAGAGCCCACACACTCCAATAAGGTTTCTGAGAGATTTGTTCAACTCACATACATACAGAATATACATAATATTTGTCACCTGGTCGACATTTTAATCCCAGTGGAAAACATGGGCACAGAAAGGTTATGTATTTATTCTTTTTTTGTCCGAATAGTAAAGGCATTAAGACTAAATAGTTTTCCCGGGCAGCTGACAAAAGAGGATAGCACGGACAACAAAAGAGTGAGCTGGCCCCGCGTGCCACACCTCTGGGAAGCACATACCTCTCTGGGGTCAGGCCAGGATCTGTCACACCCAGGTCACTCAGTTCCAGCCCTTCATGTGGTGGAGATGATTGGCCTGGTGCTGATTCACAGGATAGCTTACACCCAAGGACGTGCATGTGCGTGTGTGCGCACCCACACCTACAGACACACAGACTGAACATCAATCTATCCATAGAGACTTTTAGGACTGATACTTTATGTTTTATCATTGACCTACCAGCTCAATATGGGAGAGTGAAGTATCAAATGTCAGCAGTGTTATTTAGCCAGTTGGTCTGGTTGTCCTATAGCTTTCATTCATTAAGGCCTTTTACCTCCTCTGTAGGCTATAGTGGATACTGGAAAAACCATGAAGGCTCTCTTGAGCCATGTTGAAGCCTTCAAGCCGAAAATGATCAAAGTGGCCGGGTGAGTCCTCACCCGACACTCAGAGATTACAGGCTGCATGATGTACGACATGTAGAAGTCACTGAGTCACTTCGCCAATTTTGTCTAGACTGTGTATGTGTATGTGTGTGTGTGTGTGTGTGTGTGTGTGTGTCTACTTTTCAAATGAATGTGTCTCTCTGTTTTAGGCTGCTGGTAAAGAGAGTGCCAAATGGATCTGGATGTCAACCAGACTGTATGTATGAAGCAGACGTTTTGTGGTTTGTTTTGAGGTGAATGTGTCGATAGCCCTCTTAAAACATTATAGAAAATATCTTATTCTCTATCTTTTTCTTTCTCTGTCATGTTTTTCTGTAGATGTTGGCTTTGAGATACCTAATCGATTTGTGGTTGGATACGCTTTGGACTACAATGAATACTTCAGGGATCTCAATGTAAGTTTCTAGTCTTGCATAAGTCACTCCCCTGCTATCTGATTTTGCATGTTTCAAGAAATTGCTCCATAACAATTACCAGTGCTTGACTTTCTTGAGGCATTTATTTTAATGACTATTTTGGCAGAAAGTGGTCATTTCTCATATAGAGGTTTTGTGAATCATACACGCTAAAGCAGTTAAGTGCACAGAAGGGCAGAGAGGCACCTAGAGAGATCTCAAGTGAAGACATACCACTCAAAAGCTCTTTTTTTCTGTGCTGTGTCTGTTAGGAAGACAATCGATATTCTAGCACAACTACTGTAACCCCTCTGGACCCCAAATGAGATTATCTAGTGCTCTTGGCATCCCTATCACTCTCAAGCACCTTTGACATGGTTGAGATTCTCTAAATTAGGGAACTTCACCAGTGTTGGAGGAGATGTTCATAGGCATATATAGGTTATAACATGGTGTTTATAGAGTATAACACATTACATCAGGTCAGTTTTTCGAATTGAGTTCCTGGTGTTTTGCTCTGGGAGCAGGACCACGGGGACACCAGTTGTGGTCAGGTTTCACGGCAGGGTGTCGAGAGCTGGCTGTGTTTGTGTAGGTCTGCCTGCCCTGAACAGATGGGCTTGGGTTCATTTGGGTGTAGTATGCATGGCTCCTCATACACTGTGCTGTGGGCCCTGCTTATCCATTCCATTCACTCCCGCCCTTCTCCTCTCTCTCTCAGACTTAATTTCATGGTCTCAGCAGTTGGCTTTATTATTGTTATTGTTTGTGTTGCGTCACTCATAACTGGGTCTCTCTCTCTCTCGTGATTATACTGTCATTAAGTCACCCAGTGAGAGGGGGGAACTCTTTTCCCACCCGGCACCACCAACAGGCAGTGTGGCAGACTGCAGTCCAGTCACTCGGCAGATAAGAGGGCAGTTCCCGCTGATACTTGGAACCAGATGTGTCTCAACTCTAATTCCAGCTGAATTATGGGTCTTTTTTTCTCTCCCTGCCTGCAGCACATTTGTGTGATCAGTGAGAGTGGGAAACAGAAGTATAAGGTCTGAGAGCATTCCCTGAGCCAACTAGGACCCCACCCCTAAAGCCAGACGCAACAAGATCCAGAAGAGTGTCGGATGCACCGACCACAGGACGCACACAGAGAGCTGCCATCAAGGCAAACTCGCTTGTTATTTTCTCTGAGAGTTTGGTTGGTTGCATTCATGCTGCATGACAGGGTAAAACCCCGCAACTGTGCTAGAACATTTTTAGCAACGCCACTTTGTTACCCCACTGAGCTGTTACTTTGATCCATGTGACTTCATATAACATGATGTGTTTATGTAGCCATTTTTCATTTGTGGGCATTTTCTATTTCCACATTAGTCTGTTCTTTAGTCTTAAAAAAAACAACAACCTTCATGTAACATGAAATGAGGTAGTCAGTCACTGGCATAAGAAATAAAAGAATTAACTACTGTAGTCTATAATATAAACTAATTTGATTCCCTATAACGCCTACCTCTTCTGCCTGGAGTACAAGACAGGCCTCTCTGTTAGTCAGTGCCACAGCTCATACTGTGTACAGAAGCTTTGCTTGCTTAGGCGAGTGTTATCTCACACCTCATCCTATTATTTCCTCATGCCGTTTGTTTCTTTATTCTAAAGGAGACATTTATCATATGTACTGTATCAAATGTACTTGTTGTCATGTTCATTGCAGAAATACATAAAATAAAAATGTGACTGTTTCCACTTCCATTCATACTGACTTGACGCATACCTTATCTATATTTGCTGCTGTGTGGGTGTTTGTGTGAGGGAGGAAGAGCCTGTACTGTTATGTGGTTTTTAATGATGTACTGTATCTTAGCTTGGATATACATCCATATTATGAGATATTGGATAGCATGCATGGGAGAGTTATGTCATCAATATGAATTAACAATTAAATTCCCTCTGTTCATTTCATTTCAGATCATCCAAACAGAGTTGCGACACAGAGTTATAATATATTATTTATATTTTAATATTCCATATTATGCAAGGCCAAACCATACCACTTTGAATTAAAACAGTATGGTTTTGTTTGATGATAGGACACAAGATAACTTCTTAAGCCTTGGGGTGCAGCCAGTTGCAATTTAAAACAAGAGTTGTGAACAGCCAGGGCATCTTCATGCACCTGACACATGACTCCAACGTTTGCACAGCAGGACAGGCTTTCAGTGTGTAAAGAAAAACAAACCAAGCTGTGGCCTGTTTGCGCCATCAGTTGTTTAAATTTGCCGCTCATGTTTAAAGTAGGAGCCACTCTGTTTGAGATGAGGCAGAGTCAAAAGGAACTCATTTTTGGGAACTCAGCTGAGTAATGAGAAATGATTGTGTATTTGACTACTGTTTCAATAATGAACATTTTGGGTTTGTGAGAATATTGTGAATTTACGACATGTAACTTACACATGCAGCAGGACTAGGTAATCGATTATTTCTTTTTAACCGCTCGGATGAAGGCAGGAATTTGTCAACTCTGAAACCCAGTAACTGAGAATAGGTTGGATTCTCTGGATCTGAGACTCACGGGGAGCTTGCAAGTCTGTTATTTCCAGCAAAGCCTACAGCTGACATGCTCTCCGCATTGGCAGTTCCCAGGAGAGTGTCCGGTGTGCCCTTGGTGGCATTCCCAGCGAGTCGGTGCAGAGAGGAACTCCCTGGGTAGGGCAGCATTGTGAAAGTCCCTGGTCAGGATGACCCTGGAACAAAGGCCACCCAATCCCAGCAACAGGTGGCCTCTTCTGCCCTCGAATGAAAGGAACATTTGTTAGGGCCCCCTGATGAAACTGAACACTTTTTAAAAAATCTGTGTGTATGTGTGTGTAGTGTGCTTTGTATCTGTGTGTGTATATATGTGTGCTCAGAATAGAACAAGGCAAAAACAACTGTGCTTAACCCAGTTTTGGGGCTAAATTAGATGTTTCAGTTCAGTTGTTCCTCAGTGGTTTTAGGAAGTCTACCAAATTGAACCTCAGACAGTCATCCACATGGACAGCTGAAAAGGCAGCGGATCAAATAGGGTCTTGTCTAGTGTAATTCTAGGACAAAACAACAAATGATCCTGCAAGGGAAACTATCCATGTCTCATTTAGCCAGTGAAAAAAATATCACTGAACATTAATTAGGCCATCATACGCCTTGAAAGCAGACAGGGGAAGCACTGTGCTGGCTATTTGAGATTGTAGGCATAGCGTTCGGCCCACGGGCGGTTGCTCTCGGGGGGCAACTTGTGCAAATAGACATTCCTCAGCACTGCCAGCCACATGCCAAACTCTCCCCGACCCCTCTTTGAACTAAGGTGGCATGTGACTGCAGTAATGCAGCCAAACAGTTGTTGGATGTGAGAGAGAATGAGGTAAAGTTAATGGCAACAATAATGTCATTACGTGATATATTATACGAATCCCTTTCTCAAGCGGAATCAGTGCTTATTATAAAACAATCAAACTTCTACAAAATGAAATGTAGCCTATGGTGGAGATTTAGAGTAGGCACTAGAGGTTAGCCAGTATGAAAATAATGACATACCTGCCCTGAGGCAATAGAGTTTCTGACTATATATATACATACATGTATATATATATATATATATATATATATATATATATATATATATATATATATATGAGAGAGAGAGAGAGACTACATGTTAGTAAACAATAACAAAAACAACACATTATGATGATGACATAGGCTACACCATGCCTGACTGACAGGCTGATGAAACTTCTGGATCTGTTATCCTACTACAATCTTTTGTTTAACGTGCTATGCACATTTTAACCTATAGGCCTATATCATTAGTAGGCCTAGGCTATTACTGTAAAAACAAGTATTCACCATTAGACTTTAAAATTATTTTATAATAAATCTGTTACTTTTATTCAAACATATGTGGTAGTATACTTAATACATTTAGTACAAAAACTATTGTTTGCAACAACACATTTAATTGGCTAAATTTTAAACTTGGAAAGTTAGGTACAATCCGATTGGCTTAGCGTACCGCTGGCAAGAGGAGGGTGGTGTTTTCAAGGATTTTGTGTTCCTGCTGCACAATTCCAACAGTGCGCGGCGCGTGTATTTTGAGATGGATCTGGGAATTAGAAAAAACTTTTGCGTCGTAAAAATTGCTTAGAAAATCTAAACAGAACCAAACACCAGGGGATACTTCATTTTAAGCCAACTCCTTTGTAAAATAGTGGACTCTGGATAGTTTTCAATGGGCGTTTACCACTTTGTCACGGTGCTTTATTCCCAACAGGTAGGAGCAACCATTGTAAAGCTACCGAGGCATTTTTGTTGTGCTAGGTCGCTGCTACGCGAAGTTTTATTGGTTCAAAATATACATGTTTTGAGTTTTTGAAGTTTATATCGTTCTCGCTTTAGTTTTGTTTTGATCTTGTGTGTAATTCAATATATTAGATACCCATCATGGGAAACAATCAACTGTAATCCAAGTAACGATAAGCACGGTGAACGAGTGAACTATGGCTAGCTTGTGGCTACGGTTTACTAGTCCATGAGTTTTAACCCGCACCCACCACCTATTGATAGCTAATATGCTGTTATATACAAAACATTTAGTTGCATAGGTAATATCACACAGGTGTGTGACATTTCTCATCAAAGAGTGCGATAGCAGTTGTTTAACTACTTTTGCGAACTTCAGCCTACCACAAGATTAAACGTTGTAGCTTTGAAGTTTTTCACCGGTCGCTGTTTTTGCTAACCAGCTAGCTGGCTAACGTTATGCGCCGTGCGTGGTTGTGGTACTCATTTAAGTCCGAGAACAACAGGGGATCTCACACGAAAGCATGTGCCACTTTGGAATACTTTCTGTTTTTTTTGGAAAGTACTCGAGTGTTTTTTTATTTTGTAATCAGTTGAAGCAAATTTATATTCGCAACCAAACATTATATTTGTTTGACTAGATAAATTATGAAAATGACCAGAAAAGTTGTTGAGCCGAGTGTGAGTTACTTGATTGTGTTAATCGCCTAAACAGATAACGTTCAAATAAACACCTAACATAACTAGTCTCGTTCACATGAAGCTGGGAAGTTCAATTGACTTGGATAGTGTATTATCTCTTCCGTGATCTGTCCATACGATTAAAAATGCTTCACGCTTAGTTAAGTTACTTTTTAGTTTGATTCACTGGAGCAATACAATGCTTTGGGAATGGCATAAGTAAACTCCTCAGTGATTGTTTTCACCTGTTTATCAATACAGAGCTTGTTCGACAAAGAAATGAGGGAGGAACACGGAGTGGATTAGACTGGTCTTCCACTGATCGAGTCGGGATTGGAATTTATTCCAGTTTTCTGTCGGATATCACCTCAATGTGGGCTGCAGACAACCGTCGCCTTTTTTGCGAAGTTAAATGATGGCGACACATTGGATGGGTCCGAGCGACGAGGACGATGATGCAAGACTCTCAGCCAGACTGCCCATGGGGGAGGTAAGTCTTTTATCAAATTGCCTCGTTTGGCATGGTGTCAACAATGGGTAAAACCATTGACTTTATGGGTAAAACCATTTACTGTATGGTAAAAACCCTTTTACGCTCAGTAAATGAAGTCTAACCACAGAAAATAGAGTATTCGGGAAGTTCTTGCTCAAAAAAGTCCACGTCAACCTTTTTTGTGTTGTGTGGTACTCCCTCGTATCCGTAGACCAACCGAGACATAACTTAGCTAAAAGTAGACCAGTGACACATTTGTTTCCCACGCAGTGGTCGTGACTGTCGAGACAGTAAACAATGTGTGGACTGAAGTAGTGGAAGTCATGCGTGGCTACTGGCTGATGTAAACACTGGCATATCTATGGTGTCTGAATCTTTCATAGATATGATTATCAACTGAACAGGAGTTTTGCGTGGCCAATACCTTGTTTCACCCCATGGTAATATGTATCCAGCGTATTCAGAACGTTCAATATGACCAGGAGCAAAACAAAGCGAAAGGTATTTCCAAATGAAATTGTCCTTGGATGGTGAAGGATATTCTATTAAAGTGCAGCACATAGCAAAGAAGGCCTAACTAAATGGTTTCAGGCATGGTGATGTACTGGCTCAAACCAAAAGCCTGTCTGTTCATAATCATATTTTTTAATCTGTGTGCAAGCAGGAGATTGTCATCCATAGTTCATTTTCAGGTCTTTACTAGGTCATTTTTGATGAATTGGTGTTGGTTACATGAGGCTGCCGTTAACTATCATCAATGCATGCCTACCATATATGACTATAGATTTCTGGCAGTGATCTGACATGATATTAACATTTTCTCCCTACGGAACTGAAAATGTGCGCATGGATGTTAATGATACTGTCAGTGAATTAACATCCGTGGCCTACTGGTTAGGGGTTCAGGCTTGTAACCCAAGGGTTGCAGGTTCAATCCCCGACATTTCACTTTTACATTAGTGAAACTGCTTGAAGTCTGTCCCTTCTTGCCAGTTACAGACGCATAGCCCCAGTCTATTATGCCCCCCCCCCCCCCCCATCTGACTGTCCACTGTCTGAATGAAGACCTTTGTGTAAATCTACACTCTCCACATTGGCCATGGGTGGAAGTTCACCTATTTATAGGGTCTGCATATTTCTCTTCTCTTCCCCCACCACTGCTGCACTCCTCTAATCTAATATATTTCTCGGCTCCTGTTTTCCTTCCTCTGCTGAATCTCGTCTGAGGGATGGATGTCTTCTCTGCTCCTTCATCATAAACAGGTGCACAGTGTAAATTAATGCATCACAAAGGAAAGAGATGTTTGAGGTTTTGAGAGGAAAAAGCCTGGGAAAAGAGAGACAGACTTGGCAACGGATGGCATAATGGCTGGAAAAGGATGGAAAGAACGACTGGGAGTTGACCCCTGTGAATTGCATGAGTTATGTTTTACAATCCAAAGCACTGTAGTGTAGAACTGGCATCAAAGGATGAAGGCTGTGTAGACTTTATCTTGTAATGTGGGGTGCAAGAGTACCAATCTGTAAAAAAAGCTGTCGATCATATTGATCTGTTGTCATGAAATTCAACTGGTAAAGAACTGAACTGAATTATTGTCTTTGAACTGTAGCTATCTGCGTTGAACCAAAACCAAACTACATCCCCTGTTGTGTGTGTTGTTTTGTGTTCAAAAAATAGGGAGACCATTACCTTTAGAAATAGGAAACATGTTTTTTTTGAGGTGTTATCTCATTCAGTTTGAAAGTCAGTAAATGAGAATTAAGTTCACAAGCATCCTTGCAAGTTGTCTCTTTTGCTGTTATAAATATCTTATCTCTGATGAAGAAATGGATAATGTTCACACAGGATGTCACAGGGTTATGTGTATATCATTCACTTTGTATACAACAGTGATACAACAAGTATCATGCTGAAAATAGAATGTACCACAAGTCCACACCTTGTTAATTTCAGTGGATCTTGGTTCAGGAGCCTACTGTAAAATGAGATTTATTCAGAAGACCTAATTTTCCCCAAATCAGGACACCCCTCTGTTATGGTATTTAGTGGGCTGTTCTCTTTTCAGTCAAAACCCAATAGGCCGGTTGGGTCCGTATGGTGATGTCCTAACTGATCATTCACTGTCGGCTGGCTGCTTTGGTCGAAGAAGCATCTTTTTGTTTGGTATGCTGAATGATTTGGCCTTCGCCTGGTCCACCCTGGCACGGGGCAGACTGGTTCCCATCCCTCTCCGTCACCCAACGGAGAATCAGCCAAGTCTTTGCACCGGCGCTCTGTGAATGCATTGCCTAGGCTCTACTTATTGGACATATAATATCATATCAAAGTTGTTTTTGAAAATTATTATATAATTGTGTCTGGAAGAGAGGGGCCTGATTACAGTGGCTGCTCCAATGAGATGATTGTCCATTCGATTGTCCATACGATTGTCCAAACGTAAGTGGCACGTTTGGGGGAGCGTGGCTTCGACATGACTGCTGCTGGTGGCCTGAGGTGCACAGGCTACAGTGACTGGGGTCTGATCTGCAGCCTCGGGTGTGCCTCCACCCATCAGGTCTGTCCACACCAATTTTTAAAGGTTCACTTTCTTGTGTGATTAAGGATAGTGATGACAATTCTGACTTGCTTGGCATCTGTTTCAAAAAGCTGTTTCCTACGCACTTGCTGACTGGATCGCTTTTCATCCAGAACCCTGACTTGTGTAAGCTTATGGGTGTTTTTTATGGTTCACAGCTGTAAATTTGTCTTTTTGAAGGATCGTCTCAGGTCATTAAATTGGTGTTGGTGTTGTTTCTCTGTTAGTGATGGCTGTAGTCTCTGTGTGTGTGTGTGAGTGTTTTTTTAATGTGAGCTTTGGGCTTGGGCCTGGGTTTGTTTTTGCTGCTCTAGTTTGGCACCTCATTCACCCTGGACTGCAGCTGAGCGGAACAGGAAGCCGTAACACAGTGCTTATTGTCGAGTGTGCATGATCTGGTGACAAAGTTATGTCAAGTCAGCTTTAAATTAGAGTTGGCCCAGTGGATTCTCCCCACCCCCTTTTAAATCGAGTTGTTACACTGCCAAGGTGATGTTCAAGCAAGCGGCCCTCTGTCAATTCTTTCCCCCTCGCTCATTGTTTTTCAAGGAGACATGTCAGTCCTGGCAGAGAGCCACATGTTTAGCCTACAGGCTTTCTCCTGTTATGTCAGTCATATCTGTGTTGTTTTCCACATGACTCTTTATCACGTTATTCTTATTACCGTATACCCTGAGAAGGTTAAACCAGCAGATTCAGGCTGGGTCAGTGGTCCAAGAGTCCCAAGAAAGAACATCAAAAAGTGTTTTACAGCAAAATTTACAGGAAAAATAAAAGTATATGTGTCATTCAGGCACTGCTCTGTGTTTTAGTTTACAGACTAAACGAAAAAAAAAGCAAATTGAGCCACATATTGAAGACTTTTTACCAATCTTTACCAGTTGTTATAGCTTAAGCCTAGTTTTCATGAATCATAGTTTTCTGTGGTAGGTAGCTGAACGCACTTGTTGTTTGCTACTGCCTCCCAAGCTATTGTGTTCCTGGTTGCAAACCCAGTAATGTAAGAATGGGTTTTACAGCAAAGTGTAAAAATATATTGCTAAAATGCATCACAATTTGGCCTAACCACCTAGCTTTCATCGGTGCAAAAGGCTGTTAATACAATGCTAACCAACAAAAGCACACTTAGTATAGCAATTAACTTTAGATAAGTTAAACAGCAACCAAGAAACAGTTTGCAACATAGCCTGAGGCAAAGTTTAGTGTCTCAAAATCAGCTCACCAATAAAAGGCAGTTTTGGGTTCAACGTGATCACAGCCACTTGTGGATTATGTTGGAAGGCTACCCACAGACATGAAATAGTCGCTAGTGATAGTGAGTTTCTGATATTAGTGTAGTGTGTGCCATTCTCAAACGTTAATCTGCTTGTTTTCACACTAGAGTTGAAACAAGGTGTAAGATACTAGGCTGCCTGAGGACTGTTACTGATTTACATTTTAATGACTAGTTTGTTGAACGGTTGTCTGTCTTAGTCTAGGTTTAAACCAGGTATGGAAAGCTGTCCATTAGAGAAAAAGAAATGCAAAAAACCAAGAGACTGAATCATTACGATTTAGATTTAGTGTGAATGAACTGGTAGGCTAAGGAGAGAGAATTTTGTAAATGAGTAAATTAGCAACTGGGATTTCAACGCAGAACATCTCATCTCTTTAGAAACCTGATGCAGATGGGCATACAGGATAATTTTGGATTCAGATGGAGTATCTAATCCAAAATGCGGGCATGTTGGTCTCTGTATCTTGAGCCCCTAACCAGTATGTTGATTTAGCCTAAACATGGGGCCATCCTTAAAAATATTCTTGTTTGCAGTTACAGCCAAAAAAATAAATAAAAATGGGTCGGTAGGTAGGTCAATATTTTTTTTTTTCAAGATTCAAAGTAAAAAAAAAAAAAAAGTAAAATTTTGGTCATGGTGATTACGTAGGAATGAATTTACACAAATGTGCATATCGTGACGTAGAAAGCACGTCAACCCGTGCTTTCAGGCGCACCACTGCAAACCTCATTCTGATGCAGGTTATATAGACCAGCCTTTCTCAAACTTCTTTGACCTGAGGCCCGGTCATGGCAGACTTTGGGGTCATAGGGCTCATCTACATGTACCCAGAAAGAAGGCTACAATAGCTTTTGGCCACGTTATATTGAAATTTGACTATACAATACTCAATGCTATACAGTGTATTATACAGTCTCTGCTCTGTTTCTATGGAAGTTCCAAAAAACAACGTCGTTCTATTAAGTTTCGTTAAATTAATAAATAAATAAATAGCCTTCCAACAGGTTGAAGCGGAGCTTTGATACCAACGTTATCGAATAGTTTCAGTTTCTCTCGCGCAGACGCGCATTGAATGAATGCTCATACCACCACTTAATTGTAGGGCTCCATGTTTAATGACATCGATAGCAGAAACGTTTGTTTTCTTTTTTCGTCGGTCCGCGGTTTCTTGATCAACTGCGCAGCAAATTATCAGATGAAGCACCGGGCCTAATTTCACTCCACGACTCCGTGGACCAGCAGTCTCCACGTTGCGGACCCATATTTTGAGAAATGCTAAATAGACCACAACCAATTTCAATACCTCGACACGGTCACCGTTAGACTAGCGGGGAGAAGGGATGGGAAAAGATCTGGGCACAGTTCTTCCAGAACTTCGTGCCAAGTAAAAGCGTTATCAGTTTGTGTGAATGAAACGAAACGTAGGGCCATAGTGTGACATGTGTAAAACCAATGGTGTAGAGATGACGCCACAGGGTTTTATTTAGGTGAGCTACGTTTGCATGTAGGCAATTTATATTCACAATACTTAGGCCTACTAAAATAAATATTATTTTATTGCATTTGTATTGGTTGTTTAGAGTAAAAAAAAACAATCGGTCAGTATTAACGCAAGTTTACAACCGGCAAGTCGGTCGGACTAAAAGGGGGAAAAAATAAATATTTGGGTCGGTTCTAAATTGACAGGGTCGGTCGGGTTACAGCAAACGAAAATATTTTTAAGGATGGCCTGGGTTTGCAATAATCTTGATTAACATGATTAATTAAGCCACAAAAAAATTATTTTAATACATTTTAATAACTGTGCATGTTGTTTGAGTCTTGCTCTCATATTGTCATTGTCTTCTGATATGCCATTGTCTCATAATCGCATCATGACATGAGGGAGAATGTTGACTGTTTACCTAAAGTACACACAACAAAAATAGTAATTGAATATCAATATATTGCAATTGAAATAAGTATAAGTATACTTTTGATCCCGTGAGGGAAATTTGGTCTCTGCATTTATCCCAATCCGTGAATTAGTGAAACACATTCGGCACACAGTGAACACACAGTGAGGTGAAGCACACACTAATCCTGGCGCAGTGAGCTGCCTGCAACAACAGCGGTGCACGGGGAGCAGTGAGGGGTTAGGTGCCTTGCTCAAAGGCACTTCAGCCGTGCCTACTGGTCGGGGTTCGAACCGGCAACCCTCTGGTTACAAGTCCGAAGCGCTAACCAGTAGGCCACGGCTGCCCCCCTCACGGCTGAAATATGGTCAAATGTGACCCATAAAGTAGAATAATGTTTAAACTTATGTTTGGTCTAAGATGTACATCCCTAGAACTACTGAATTCTAGGTGCTGCTAAGGGTTGCGGTGTCAGATACACCATCTCATGCCACATATAAGTCCTGTAATGTTCTCAGTACACATGGAAAGCCTGCATTCCTGTTTGTGCAAGAACATGCTGATGCACCATCTTGAGCACTATTGAAAAATCAACCTCAGGCTTTTGTTTACACTGCCTCACCTGTGACCTGTTCCCACAGCTTTGATCGCTACCACACCTCTAAACCAGCCAATGCTTTATTCACCCGTAGTGCTTAAGCCAGTGTGGCTTACTGTTTGGACACTGCGAAAGAACTACATATTCTGTCCTTCAATGTTGTGGTATAGAACTAGGGATTTTGAGATTAACTGTTTCATGGATTATCTCAGTTATACAATTAAAATGGATATGCCAATGTTTTAAATTCAGAAGAGGTTTAGAGGTTGATGTAGAGACGATCCCATGGCAAGAATGTTATTTTTATAGAATGGTGCTCTTACAAATGCATATTTTCCAATAATTAGTTTTAGATCGATCAAGATTAGTTTCAAGTATAGCCTAGATTGTTCCCCCAATTTACAGAACCAACAAATGAATAAAAATGCAATAGATTAGACGTTTACAAAACCATTTCAACTCCATTTTTCCCTTATAGTGCTACATTTTGAAATGGAAAATGTTTTTTTTTTACAATTAACTGTATCACCTTTCAATTAACATCAACTCTAACTAAACAACATGCAATGCATTCAAGTCAACTAGATCTCTACCGAGAAAAGTTGACAAATAGTAGGATACTTTGCAACTGCTTTTTACCAAGGTGCAGTCATTGGTAATACATGAGGACCAAATTGGAACTCGACCCCGTCTGACCAGATTATGTATTTTAATGGTCAGGGAGAAAATTAAATGAGAATTGCTATTTTACATGTGATTCAGATTCATCGTCCTGTCAATATCATGGGCTATGTCAAAATATCCATGTAATAAGCAATATAAATGGTGTCACCAGCATTGACCAAGTTGGACAGTGGCCACACAACTATTATAAATCTGTATATAAACCGTTGAGGTCCATTGGTCATGAAGCTCTGGGTAATGCATATGATCTTGAGCTTGACCCCTCTCAGAGAGAAATGCGATTGAATTATAGCACTCCTTCTTCGGCACTCCTCTCCTATGCAGGCTGGCCAGACCCTTGTTAAAGACCCAGTGTCTGCGATTTCCCACGGCCCAGCCACCCGTCCAGGAGTCATGTGATTAACCCAGCCAGAACAGAGAGGGGAAAATGGATCCTCAATTTAATAGAGAAGGTCAATTGGCTCCAGCCAGCCTCCAGTTTCTCCTTCCCAGAACATTCTGGAAGTGTTTTTCGAATGGCCTGTGCTGAGGGCTCTTTGTTTCTCTTCACTAAAGGGCCGGCCATGTGCTCCTGTGTCAAGCTCACTGAATTACAACCCTTCCACTAATACTGTCTTACTGTTAGGGTTTGAGAGAGTTTTCTTAGGACAATAAAGCCATCTCCCTGGTTCGTCTGTCATAACAGTGGAAGAACTCAAATGTGAAGGGCAGTTTTATTCCCTCAGCCAACAGTGTTGCCGTCATCCAAGCTCGGGTTTCTCTCATGCTTCCTTGACACTGGCCAGGTGTGTAGGTTTCAGATTCCATCGTCGGTTAATGTGCATGTTTTCGACAGTAATGCTTATACAACTGACTATGTTGCAGTGGCATTTCAGCACAGCACAGCACAGCACAGTGATGCACTTGATTCCAATAAGACAGCAAAAGGCAACGTGTAATCGGCTCAGCTCTGCTCAAAAATTCCTGACTAAACTTCCTCTGGAGAAGAAAGAATAATTGGCTGTTTGGGTGTCTGTATACATTTCCTGATGTTTTGGGGACGAGAATAGACAATGCCATCATTAATACTGTTGTATTTCAAGCATACTATTGCCTGTAAAAGCAACGGTACATTATTCTAATTGTGTTGGGAGTGCTCTTTTTAAAAAAATCATTTGAATTGATGAATGTGTTGGTGATCTGTAAACCAAGATTCATTCCTGTAGAATTGGCGTACAGCAATGGCCTTGCAGGTGTGTGGAATGTGTGGCGTTGGCTTTTGCAGCTGTGTGTAGAATGTGCTAGTGAATGGAGACGTGGTGGAAATAGTTTGTAAAATTAAGTTCTATTCATGTCGAGCCTCCCCTCCCCTTTCAGCCGATGAGCTCAGTTTCTCCACAGAGCATGTCATGTGGCCGGCCAGAATCTCACAAGTAGTTGGCAGGATGAATGACCAGGACAAACGGCAGCACTTCCATCAATTGGCAATGGTGCTATGAGATCAAGCTGCTACTCTAAAAGATATATTTTATACCGTATTGCTCTTTATTAATGATGGACGATGATGTTTCTTTGCACTTCGGACACATTAAACTCACATGGAATGTATATGGGACTATCGGAGTGGATGTGTTTCTGTACTTGCCATGTCACTGTAAACAGGAAGACATCTGCCTCATTAAGTCCAGGCTTTCACGGAACAGTGCTGGGTTTGATCAGCCTGTGCCTCAGAATTCGACAGCCATCAGCTAACTCGAGTTATCTGGAGCCTCCGGTGTGGTTTAGCACACTTACACACCGCTACCCTGTCATAGATAGATTTCTCTCATATTAATTGTTAAATGTAGATAATTCTGCCTTTGAATGAACCATAACAGGTTCTTATGTATCCTAGGTCAGCTTATTGTTGTGGACTATTGTTGTTTTGATGTGAATGACAAGAGTGGTCCATTTGCCTAGATGCAGAGTAGCAAGAAGACCAGATGGCAATTACCCTTGTTCAGGCCATCCTTAAAAATATTTTCGTTTGCCGTAACCTGACCGACCCTGTCAATTTAGAACCGACCCAAATATTTATTTTTTTCCCCTTTATTTTTTTTTATACTCTAAACAACCAATACAAATAAAATACTATTTATTTTAGTAGGCCTAAGTATTGTGAATATAAATTGCCTACATACAAACGTAGGCTCTCTTAAATAAAACCCTGTGGCGTCATCTCTACACCATTGGTTTATGCATGTCACACTATGGCCTATACGCTTCGTTTCATTCACACAACGACAACGCTTTTACTTGGCACGAAGTTCTGGAAGAACTGTGCCCAGATCTTTTCCCATCCTTTCTCCCCTCTAGTCTAACGGTGACTGTGTTGAAGAATTGAAATTGGTTGTGGTCTATTCAGCATATCTTATGCAAGCATCATGCAACCATGCAAAAGCAATGAAATTATATCTTACATTAGTAAAGCAGTCCTCTGATGTGCATGTCACAAAACAAGTGAAAGTGCATGTATAACAATATAGGCATAATAATGATTGTGATAATGATATGGGATAATTGATTGGGGGGGAGTGGGGTTGGGTATGTGTAGATGAGCCCTATGACCCCAAAGTCTGCCATGACTGGGCCTCAGGTCAAAGAAGTTTGAGAAAGGCTTGTCTACATAACCTGCATCAGATTGAGGTTTGCAATGATGCGCCTGAAGGCACGGGTTGACAGTTACGTCACAATATGCACATTTGTTTAAATTTATACCTACGTAATCACCATGACCAAAATTTTAAAAAAAAATTTACTTTACGTCTTGAAAAAAAAAAATATTGACCTACCTACCGACCCATTTTTTTTTTTTTGCCTGTTACTGCAAACAAGAATATTTTTAAGGATGGCCTCAGGTATCACACGCACGGTGCCACTGCGAGGCATAGTGAGGGTAAACACAAAACACCAGAAGTTTTTCTCCTGAAGTATGACCCTTAAAGCAACACCAAAGAGTTTTTTTGTACCTTAAAATAATGTTTCCAAAATTGTTTCAGTGGTTCATCAACTCGTTATAGGGTGAACAGCACTTCTGCATTCGCTTCGCGGCCCTCTTTCGGCTATAACCGCACTATGTAAGTTTGCCAGATCGGGTAGCGGATCTGTAGTTCAATGGAATGAGACATAAGAAACTACAAATTTGACTTGCACGATGTCGCAATACATCGTACTTTCATAAAATCATGCAACATATAGCCTACCTTGTCTGTGGACATCGTTATTTGCAAAGCCGGTGCTGGATAAACAAATAGCGTGCGTGCAGAGGAAAAGTTCTTTGGTGTCGCTTTAAGGCTTAATTTCTCCTTAGATAAGGGGTTTATTTAAGGGTGTTGCACAGAATACCTTAAATTGTTTCTTTAGTTAAGGAAAAACGTTAAGGGATACTGCATTGAAAGGGATTTACCGTCACGAAAATTCTATTGAGATTGTTCAACAGCTGTAACTAACTGGCTAGTAGGTGATGTTGTTAGTTAGCAACCCACCGAACACAGTGAAGTTTAATGAGCTTATCATTCATCTCACCTTAAGAATATGTTATAGACATGCACTGAGCAATACTAGCTGGCTAGTTAGAAATTATCCTGACTGTCATCAGTGCACCAAAACATCCACATCCACATGAAGTAACGTTAGCCTACCACTAACGTCATGTAAACCACACAATAACAATAAGGCATGTTTCTGATAGGCCTATTTGACAGAGTAAGCATATTAGCAGAGAGGTTTCATTTGAAATTGTATAATTTTCAAAAACGTATAAAGTTGCACTACTTTTTGTATTGGTTTTATAGGCTACAAGATGTAAAATTTGCACAGTAAAAGTTCTGTATTTTGACTGCAATTGTCTTTGCATTCTGATTAGATTCTTCATTAGAATCATGAGTGGCTCTTTAAACAGCATCATTTCCTGGGGCTATGCAAAACTGCATTACCACTAGTGTAGAGTTATTCTACATCATAACAGTAAAATAGACCATCCTTAGTCAATGTACTGCAGCAATTCCTCTCTCAACCTGTAGAAAATGCTGTGAACATCTGATTATGCATGGAAAAAAATACCGTCATATAGCGTGAAACCGTAAGAATTTAGAAAAATACTGTGATGGTCATACCGCCCAGCACTAGTTTAACCCCTTGCAGTCAAATTATACTTTAACTCTGGAACAGTCCTACTTGGTCTTTGGAACAGAGTTGTGTATACAAGCTGATCCTACCATATCATGGCACTTCAGTTCATGTCTGTTTACCATTTATGTGACTGCCACTGATAGCCAAATGAAGTGTGTGTGTGTGTGTCTGCCTTTTCTTCCTTGTTCCTTGGTATTTCAAGACTATGTCTATGGCAGTGTGGCCTTTGTGACTTTCTTTGAGTGGTGGGTTGGACCAAGGTGAGTGTTTTTGCTTTGCATGAGTGCCTAAAGGGAGTTTGTTTTGCAAATACAGTCTAGTGTGCAGGGGTTCAGGGAGACTGTGAAAACACACATGCACAGCGCATGTACACAACTTTGCACACTGTGCAGTAGGTTTGTTTTATAAGGGAAGTCTGCAATGTACAGGGACATTGTTTAGTATTGCGATGAGGATATGACCATAAATAAATAAACAACAAATGAATAAACAAATATTGAAGTATGTAAGAGTTTCTATTTCTTTCTGCCTCAATTGGTATACTACTGTTAACATAGATCCCAGACATTGAATAGTCTACCCTGAATAGCTCCCCACTGAATACAGAAGTCAAATTTCAAACATGCTTTTATTGATAGCCTATATAATTTACAGATAATAATACACAGACCACTTCCTTAACCTTTAAATCCTTTACTATTGTTTTCTAATCTGCATTTAGAAATTGCTATGTATGGGAAGACTTGGTTGGGTGGTCGTGATATAAAAAGCCTAACCACATTGTAAATGTGGCAGCTTAACTTAAAAACCATGACGATTGAAGTCTTTCATCTTAATAATAATAAGTACCTTGGGTGTGGTTATGAGGGGATCTGCCTTACATGGTCCATTCTGGTGGCCTATCATGATTTTCTGTTTTCCCAAGGAAATGTCTTCATTTCAACTCTTCCGCCATGTCTGGTTTCACAAACTGGGTTTTAATAAAAGTTTAATAAGGTTTCTTCCTGTTTGTCCAGTCTTGATTGTCCTCTGACATTCTTTGGGTGTAACAAGAATATGGCATTTATGTAGGCTAGGTTTAGGGACTGTTGGAGCGCCTTAACATACTTTTTTAGCTTTAGTACATTGACTGCCTTGGGAATATTTACTCTCCATGGAATATTTACTCTCCATGAAGTTCCGTTATGAGTTCAGTTTCATCCAGCTTTGGATCAACGATGGCTCAATGGGCAACTTTGAGCTCCGGTGTTTTTAACCTTCCAAAAAGCACGCTGTTTCCTCTTTTGCTCTACTTAGTGTGAGAGTGGTAAAAATCTTCCCTTGATGGAGTCGTCTTGTCTTCCTTCTGCTGTGGATAACTAAATAATGCCATCTGGAGATAGCAGAGAGGACTGTTATGAAAGAGTCTTAATGAAAGAGCACTAGTTGTGGAGTGTTTGTTTCTCCTGAGGACGCAGCCAGCCTGTAGGCTCACTTGAAGCGCTCGGTGTGTTGCCAGGTGGCAAGAGATATTGGATAGGGTACACTAAATGACCCTGTCTTCATCTCTGACTGTATTTAGCTAATCTCTCTCTCTCGCTCTCTCTCGCTCTCTCTCTCTCTCTCTCTCCCTCCATGTTATGCTGATATCTTGTCTCATGTTAAACGGCAGCGTTAATTCCATGTTGAGATTTTCTGTCTTATTTGCCTGGAATGAGAACATCCTCTGCTTCTCTGCCCACTTGAATGAATTTCCTAAGTCTCCCACATAAGAGAACTGTGGCTCAAAACTCCCTGAAATGGCTGTGCGTAGGCTTTAGTATGTTGCCTAACGTGCTGATACAGAGCTGTTGTGTGGCCTGGTATTCCAGTCCCGTCTCAGACACTTTCACTTTGGCCTGAAGTAAAGTTAGCAAAACATGTCCTGCCTTCACTCCAAAATCATGTTTGCAGATTGCATTTTCTATTCTCAATATGCAAAACTCCCAGTGCAGATTCCATTGGCCTGTGTTGTAGGCTATTTTCATAAGTAGATAAGATGTGATTTGCTGTTGCAGTGATAAGGACAGGGAAGGATTGTGAGGCCTCAGCTGCAGTTCAGAGTCTGGTTGTGATTCATGGTGCACTTTTCAGAATGCTGCTATTGTCAGGCGGGTGACTTCGGTTGATTAGGGTGTTGCGACTTTTCTTTGAACTTTGTGTGAGTCTGTGTGTGTGTGTGTCAGCATGCATGTGCACTCATGCGCGCATGTTTTTTTTATTTTTTTTTAAGTCATGATTAGGGCTGGGATAAACGATTATTTTTTAAACGATTAATCTAGCGATTATTTTTTCGATGCATCGATTAATCTAACAATTCATTTTTTCAGTTCGATTCGATTATCTCCCCATTAATTGACTAATAGCAACGTATACATGTTGATTTCCATATCTGAATGAAAAAAACATGAATTCCTTAACATTTTCCAATTGAAAACAAACCAATTTGGAATATATGTTTATTGCTCTTAAGATTCCAAAATAAAAGACTATACAAGTGCAAAGTAATGCATTCTTAGTCAGAGGTAGCATTCAGTTAATTTTGGGTGGCCCCCCAAAACATGTCCGTGGTATATAGCATCTGCCCCGCATGGGAGTATGTCATCGTCAAACTATAACCTCCGTAATTCCCCCATTCATTCTCTATAGCGAGACAGTACACGTGTAATACTCTTTTTGTCCACTAGTGGTTGTTTTGGCGCTGTTTCGCGTTTGCCATCGAAAACGGAATGAAATGTAGGCCTACTTGCAAACAATGTGTTCAAAGTGCTCAAAGTATTCTAAAAGTTTATCAATGAATTGCTAATAACTAACTAATTTCTATTTAAGTCATATTTCTGGGACTTTCTGGGATAATTATTTCTATTTTATATCCACTCGTTCAAATGTTCATACAAATTCACAATTCACAAAGTTCTCATCAGGTGAGTGAAAGTGGTCATTTCAGAAGTTTTTGCCAGCACTTAATAAAACTCTCTTAGTTTGAGAACTTTAAATTATTTGTAGGATATTGCTTGTTCACAATTTGAGCTGTGTATGCAAAGAGTTCAGCGTTCACACATTTTGAATATTTCATTTGAACTACATTTTACACTGATATGGCATGATGGCAATATAAACACAGCTAGCAATGGTATTACAGTAGCCTATGATTACATGTAATGGAATATTCAACTAAGGTAGACTGTTTACAGCACTAAGCTATTTATGGTTACTGATATACTCCGAGTCTCTGGCCCTCTCTTAGAGCCAGGCATTTTGAGCTGGCCCTCGGAAGAAAAAGTTTGGGGACCACTGCTTTAAGACGACGTTCGTGAGGGAATCCCTGCAATTAACATTAAAGGGGAACGTGGCAACTATTTCAACGTAATAAACCAAGGGGGCAGGCGAATTCCCGGAAGTAGAAGAATCGACGTAGGCTGGAGGGACCACCTCTCTGCTAACTCCCATAGAAGTCCATTCATTCTAGGATTTTTTTGAAATACCATAACTTCATATAACATATATCCTGTGCTGATATTGTAGCTTTTGTGTAATCAACATAAACACTACAAAGGCAAAACAGACTCCACTACCTCGTCCGTAACGTTGGTTACCCGTAAGAAGAATGGTTAGCTTGTTCGGTTGGAGGGAAGCTAGCTTTGAGGTAATCTCTCTTTCGCGCCGTAGGGAGATCACCGTATTGTTTGGATAAGAAGCTCAGTCCACCTTCCTGTCTATGACGGTAACTCGTAAGCAAAACCTAGCATACACGACCGTATGTTAAGGTAAAGCATTACACAGAGGCAACCTAATAATAATTAAAAAGTAAACCTAATTTAAAAAAAAAAAAAAAAAAACGGCAGTAATCATTTCAGAGGTTTTCGATGGATTGACCGTAGGTCGGAAAAGTGGAAAGAAAATAGCTTCAAGGCTATAACTTTTTTGTTTTGTTTTAGCATGACTGTTTTTGAAGATGATCATGTATGGTAGCTTCAACATTAACACGACTTGGTGAGGATGATATTAATAATAATACATAAATAAATGTTTAACTTTGATGACTTTGAAGGCGAAGGAAATGTGAGAAGAATTTCTGTGTATCTATCATATGAGTTACAAGATTCAGTTCTATGGCTAACGTCACGAAGTTAAGTGTGAGGCTGCGCAGTACTGGGGGGACCAACTGAAAAATCGTTCTATTTGACTCAGTGCCCTCCCATTGAAAACGACGGAGTCTGTTCGTCCATTTCTTTTACTGTCTATGTAATAAACCCGTTTAGAAATCATTTGGATGGTTAAATGACCTGTTCCGGTGAAAATGGTGACTTTCCCCGCTGCGCCTAGCGTCCTCAGGCGAAAAACCAACCTTGCAACATTGAGACTACCGTCCCGGAAAGAGAAGTGAGAAACAAGAAACTAATTTTAAATCGTGTTTCTTACCTTGTAACATCCACATAGTTCTGCCACACTTATGCTAACCGTTCGCTAGCTTGTAAACAAATCCATGTGCTTTATCGTTTACCTTTTCCCACAGTTTGAAATAGCATAATGCACAATTTCTCCAGCAGAGGGGGAAATCCTGCCAAGTTTCCCTTTAACGCCGTTAAAACGCTGCTGATGTGTGAATGCAATTCATAACGTAGTTAGTTCAAATAACGGTTCGTAGCCTACTTCTCCTTGGGACAAGCACTTTTGAGTCTTGGAAAACACTTTTCCATTTACATTGGGATTTTGCAAACATTCAGAGTCAATAAAATTAGCCCTGCATGAGTAACGAAATTGACAAGCAAATGTAAGTAAGCATGCTAAACTTGACATCCGAACAGTATTCTAACGTTAGCTTTGAGATACTGCTTGATTGCATAACTTAACTTAGTTTGGTCTCCTCAATGTAGGCTACTATGTTGTGATGAGACCTTAGCAGAGTTAACTTTAATGCAGCAGTTTTGAACAAATTTGCCAGCATGGTCACGATGCTAAGCGGATTTAATAGCAATTTAGCCCACCGTGTTCTATGCAATGCTTCTATGTTGCAACAACAATCCTTCAACAATCGTGAATATTTTGTTAAATGCACATGCAGAGGAGGAGCAGCGGGCTTGTTACAAGAGAGAGTGGCCAGGGCAAGGAAAGGCTGCGTGCGTAAAAAGCACAGCTCAATGATTTCGTGGCCACCAGCCACAGATTAGTTAACATATGGGAAACACTGAAGGTGTAAAATTCAAAATATTTAGCGGCACACATTATGCTTAATGAATCGACGCGCATATTTTGCGTCGATGTCATCGATTACGTCAACGCGTTGTCCCAGCCCTAGTCATGATACAGCTGTGAACTGAATGGCTTAGCTTCTCGCTTAAAGACAGGGTTATGTAACATGGGCTTGGTTCGTTTGCATAGGCTTCGAAACAAATGCTGTGGTCATGTCGAAAGTGAAGAAGGTATCCACACAGGACCGTGTCTACTAGTATGAAGCTCCTCTTACTCTGGTCAAGAGTGGGCTGATGATCATTGAAATTGATGATTTGACATTTCAGTCAAGTTAGTTAAGTAAGTTAAGTAAGGCTATATGAACAGCCCAGTTGTGCAGTATGGCTTTTACATGGCAAGCCTCTGCATAGCAGAAATGTGTTTCATGTTGTAAACAAGCTCAAAAAAAATAAAAATAATATCAAGCCATTTTAACCCAACTTTTATTTGATCATGTCATGGGCCCAACTATAGGCTATGATTCAGGTCTTTGTCATTGCTTTGTCTCTGTTTCATAGTTGTCACTCAGCTCTCTTGTGAAGTATATGTGCAACTCTTTATATTGTCCATGTGAGGACTGCACACATGGGTCAATCCAGAGGTGGTATTTCGGGAGCGGACCGTTTGCAGGGGTGTGGGTAGCTGGGGAGGTGTTGGCCTGGAATTTATTGGCTTGGGTGACTGGGTCTGTCACCACGCCGTTAAGTACACGACTGGTAACGGCAGACCTGCTCGGCACGCGTCTGTTTGGAATGGCCAAGCAGTGCCCCGTCGTGTCCTCCAGTGAAAAGTGCTGCAGGGAATTCCGCTGGAGTCTACTCTGCTGTTTAATTATAGCGCGTGTGTGTGTCTGCTGCCGTAACGGATGTCGACCCACAGCAGGACAGGCTACGCTCTGATACCAGAGATAAGATGTTTGTGTGCCGATCTCACACGGCCAATTTGAACTCTACTTGAGCACCACTGATGGGGCAACTTCTCTTGGTGTTTCCATTTTTTTTTTTTTTTTCTCCATGGGTTTCCTAAGGCCTTGTCCGTTTCTGCTCCATTTCAGCTGGGTTGGGTGTAGTTTTAGAACATTTTCCAGAGTAAATACATTCACAGCCATTAGAAATAGTTTGTCCAATTAGAAAGAGGCAGAAAAATAGGCTAAAACTTGGCCACTGATAGCGTTTTTATCGCAGCTCTTTATCTTAGGAGTGTGAGCCTGAACTCTGGAGTGGCATAACATTGTGAGGCCTCTAATAATCAAATGGGTTTTGGTAAAATAGAGGGTAATGACGTCTTTGTTCACACAAGGCAAAACTTCAGGTCATACTAGGGGTGCACCAATCCAATATTTTGTCGGCTATCGGCCCTGATATTGACAAAATGGTTGGATCGGGGGATCGGAAATTTGAGCAGTTCCATGGGCCGATCCATTGTGTTTACTTTAATTTCTTGGATTGAGACGTGGTGCGCACATAATGCACAACTAGCCAGTTGCTGCCACTATTACTGTAGGCTACTATTGGTGTCATTACAGTTTGCCAGACTTTATATTTCTGGTTTACTATTCATGATGTTATTAACTGCCATTTGAAACTGATCAGTCCATCCCTAGGTCATACTGTAACCATAAACTGAAGTTGGCTGGATAAGTTTCTGCACGAACAATGGTTAAAAGATGGCTTTATACAGTACCCTCCAGAATTATTGGCACCCCATGCTAAAATTGACTAAAATCTGGTATAAAAAATAATCTGTTGGTGATTTATTGTAATCTCACAATGAAAACAAATAGGAAAAATTCAACCTTGAAGGGAGAAAAAGGAAAATATCATATAAATATGTTTTACAAAAACATGTTGCTCACAATTATTGGCACCCCTGCTTATAATACCTTCTTCACAGGCTCAGTCCCTGCCTCAGTCATTGCAAGCGCCTCTGATTAATCACCACTATGTGGATACTGTTTTTAAAATTGATTTAGATTAAGTGTTAGTTAGTATAATTTGTATTTTAGTATATTTAGCATATTCTTTATCTTCTACTGTTCTTATTGCTTAGTTGTGTTTTTATATTATATACTTTAATTACTCTTTCTGCTGTTAAGAATGTGTTTGTGTTGTCTGTATGCTGCTGAGACCTTGAATTTCCCCTGGGGATCAATAAAGTATCCATCCATCCATCCATAAAAAAAAAATTTCTTGGGTTCCGGTTTCCGACCGACCCTGTCAATTTATGTGCGACCCAAATTTATTTTATGAGCTTGGGAAAGAAATAACACTAAATAGTCTAGGCTACATTAAATAAATCTACAAATAAAAGGCGAACTATAATTACATTAATTACCCCTTGCGTTATGTATAGGGATGAGCGTATTCTCTCTTTTACAAAGTAGCCTATGCACAGCTGTTCATGAAGACGATTGTTTTCGTCACTTACCAAGGCACTCGCAATTTTGTCCAAACACCGCAACTTCGCAAATTTGACCAATCATCGTAGTTTCACCGTGAAATTTCACCTACCACAACAGTCCCTCGCACTTACTTCAGCAGATGGCACACTTACTTCTGCACCTTTTGCATATGACACCAAAGTGTTGCTAACCTACCTAGGCTATGAAAGTAAGTTAATTAAGGCCTACTTGGTTTACTGACATAGTAGGCTATGCAACCCATTGGCAAACGTTTACCTGGATATGTCCTTTTAGCTTATGTCATGTTTGCTAGCTTGTGGGCTTAGTTTGAGTAGTGCTACCAAAATCATAGAAATTTATAAAATTGCAAGACATTTACCTTTTCTATGATCCAAGAATGATTTCATTCGAGTTGTTTTTTAACATTTATTTTAACTAATGACATAGAAGACATTCCCAATTGCATCCACATATCGTAATGCACTATGCAAAAAGTGATTTACACTCCGAACACAGTGAGATGCAAGCCTTCCAATCCACTCAGAAATGTAATTAGGCTACTCTCACGTTCTTAAAGGGGCAGGCAGTCAATTAGACGTACACCACCAATGTAATAACATTAAACAGAAGTGTAGTCAAATAGTTTAAATCAATATGAAATTACTAGATACTTACTTGGCTATTAGCAATTATGCAGTCCACAGACTATGAATTATTAAAAAGATATGAACTTAATATGAATTACAAAATATATAAATGTATTGAAACATATGACATGATTCCATCTCTTTAGGTGACTGTCTTTTTTGGACAGTTCTACGAAAGGTTATACTGCTTTGTGAATTACCTCAGTCAAAGCATTTTCACAAATAAAGTAGGCCTACTTTGATTTTCTGTAATCCTTACTGTTTACCTTTGATTATCCTTTTTTAATAAGCATCAAGATTATCAGTGTGATTTTGGTCTTACTAACCTTAATTGCCCTAAATTAAAAAAAAAAAAAAAAAAAACGCAACTATTTTTGCAATTTTTACTTCCTCCCGCAATTTCTCCACAAGAAACATCTAAAAACACCGCAACTTCCATCCAGGCATTTTAGGTCACAACTGTCTCAAAAAACCTTGTGAAATCCTGGAGGGACTGATTTTCTACCTATCCCTTACTGCCACTGTGGAAAAAAAAAAAAAAACATTCCCTACCGACCCATGGCCTCAACTGACAACCAACAGGAACCAAACCTTTTTTTTTTATGCCCCATAGAGATGGAGAATACAAAGCAAGAGATTTAAGACTGTTGGTCTTTACAAAATCTTCCCAGATCGTCCAGATTCCTAGGTCCACACTTGTGCATTCTCCTTATTGACTCACCCCACTGTTTTTCTATGGAGTTTAAATCAGGGGACTGAGATGGCAATGGCCGAAGCTTGATTTTGCGTTCAGTAAACCATATTTGCTTTGATCTGGACGTTTGTTTTGGTTCATTGAACTGATATATGATCCAATCATGACCAACGTTTAGTATCTTGGCGGAGATTGACAGATTTCCTTTAAAACTGTTCAGGTTTTTCATGTTGTTTGTGATACCATGCACCTTAATTAGATTCCCAAGGCCTTTGGGAATAAAAACAGCCCCACAATAGCACAGCCTCTCCACCATAATTCTCATTAAGTATGGGGTTCTTTTCAGTATAGTCATTCTTCTATGTACGCCAAACACACCTAAAGTGTTCCTAGCCAAAGAGCGTAATTTTCATTTCATCTGACAATAGACCACTCTTCCAGACAAAGTCACTGTACCATTCGGTAACTCCTACTGTTTACATTGATAATTAAATGACTAGACAGGCGTTTACCTAGCATGCCGTCTAAATAAGCTATTAGCAGTGAGGTCACTTTTGAAGATTGTTTGGGGGACTTGGGGGACACTCTGATTAACTTAACAAAGTTAAAATTAGAAATGTTTCTGTTCTAGGGGTGCCAATAATTGTGAGCAACGTGTTTTCGTTAAAAAAATGTATTTCTTTATGAGATTTTCTTTTTTCTCAGAATACATTTTCTTCCCTTCAAAGTTGGATTTTTCCTTGTTGTTTTCATAGTGAGAGTACAATGAATCATCACCAAACATTACCAAAGGTGCCAATAATTCTGGAGGGTACTGTATTTTTCAAGTATGATTCACACTAGTGTCCTTGTAATGCAGTTCTGGTCCCATAAAAGACTGGATTAGCCTTACTGGTAATAAATAACCAGTCATACATCAACCATCCCCCAGCTATGTACTGTAGAGAGGCCTGCTCATGTCAGAATTCACAAGGTTGTAATTTTTGCAGTGACTACTTACAGAGGCCACAAAACATATGTCATAACTAAGACTGACAGAAACTTGTTCTTCAAGTCAAACAGAATATCTGATTAGTCAATTCCCCATTAAGTTGTTTGTGATTTGTGGAGTGATATGCTTAGATTCATGCTCTATACAACTATATTTCCCTATATTTACCTTTATATGAACACTTTATGTCAAAACTGAAGTAGATGTTCTTCAAATAGGGCTCAAGGATTTTGCAAATGGTGCAAAAGTTGTGGGTTTTTTATCAGTTCCAGCGTAGCTCTTGCAAGATAATGAGCTGGTGGAAGGTGATTTTCTTGTATTGGAGTAATGCAGGCCAACATAACATTAGAGAATCTACTCCAAAAATCTCCACTGCTACTCAAGACCAGGCCCATCCACAAACCTGCAATAAATGGCAATACAACTTGCTCTTTCTGTTCCTCCTAGAGGCAGACAGGCCTGTGGACTAGCAGTTTACTCAGACTTGTTTTGACTCGCAGCCACGGCTGCTTGGGGCTTTTCAGCAGGAAATCGTACTCTCAAGCTTTGCAACCTCAAATCTCCCAAAAGTAGGACTAGCAGATTAAGCTGGGATTTTGGCTACTGCGCACACTACTTTTTAGGCATAAGCGTGTGTGTGTTTGCGTGCCCCGTCATACCTCAACTGTCGGAGGCTCAGTTATGAGTTAGAAAAGGTGGCCATTTGACTAGTCAGGGGTGCCAAGTGACGACGAGAGAAAGCAAAAGAGCTTAGAGGAGGGCGGGGGGTGCTCAGTGCTCCACCGAGTTGGGATTTGAGGTTTGGCCACACTGGTCTGGGTGTGAGCCTCGGTGTAGGTGTGAGGCTATAAATACTCTGTAAACAGAGCCATGTGTGCAGCCGTGTATGCAGACAGCCAGGGAGCAGAGCCCCAGGCCTGTTCCCAAGGCTTTCTGACGCGGTGACGCCAAAATCCCGATGCCTGTGAGGTCACCGGGTGGAATTGTGGGTGACCCAGATGGCAGCTGACTGGACTGGATCTGGTGTGATCAGGATGGTCACATTTCATTGTGCCTTGAAATGTAATAGGGTTTTCAGACATACGTGTAAGACCGGAGGTTCTGCTGATGTTAAACGGTGGGGCCGTATGTCTGAACAACATAAACGGTCATATGGAAGTGCGAACTTAGCCGGTTGTTCTACTGCCCCCGTCCTAGTATTTCCTCCGGACATTATGCAAATGTGCTGTGTCTGAACGAAGCGTAGAACATGTGGTTAAAATTCACACCTAGTGAGAGGGCGTGTCGGTGACGTTTCTTTCGTCCGTCCATGTGGTGGGGGCACTTTAATCTGACTTAAGTGTCATGATGGAGTGGCATAGAGAAAATCTCCGACCTGGAAAGATGCAGGCAACACGGAGTCCATGAGGGCAGACAGCATTGTGATAGAACACATGAAGGGAACGGCAAGAGAGCGACGCGTTGATGTAGCCTACAACCGCATCGCAAGGTCAAAGGAATTCAAAAGACCAAATCATAAGCAGAATTAAGGCGCTGAAAAGGCAGTAGCCTACAACGACGTCGTTGACAACAATAACAGGAGTATTTAATAAATTGTTAGCCAACACGGTAGGTTTTCTGTTCATTGATAGCCTTCTCATGACCTCACTGCTGAGCCCGATATTTGTTGAGCCTAGACAAAATGAAAACGAAGAAAACCCAACTTTGTTCCAAGCTCCTTACGTAAATGCAATAGACACATGGGGAGAGGATGCTTTTAGAAACATAAACCATGAAAAAACGAACCACTAAACTCTTATGTTAGTATATTGTTTGTTGTTTAAAAACGTTGTATTTGATGGCCTGGAAGTCTTGAGTTAGCCTACTGAATTGACTGGTAGCCTACCATAAAGTTTGTGCATGCTCTCTCCAACACAAACCAGATTTGGGGTTCCATAGCCAAGTAATTCTGCTCCATAACGTTGAAAACAGATAAATGTGTTTATTTGGAACACGCATACAAATACTGTAGGTCAGCTTCAAGTATGCACACATACGTGACTACTTCAAGTATTAGCCTACGCACAATAGATTTTTCTTCTTTAGCCTACATAATGCATACATTTTGTAAACAAAAACAGCAGCTGTGACAGCGGCCGCATATATTCTGCGTCATATCTCGCCTCTTGTGAACTCTGCAAGCCCCCGCCCCTCAATGTGCTTGTATCGGAACTCCCCCTATTACCGTCGGTCCCGTATTTCTGCCGTCTTGTGTGTATGTATCACTTAATATCCATTTCTGTACAAACCAATACGGCGGATTCCTAAAGAAATGCAAGCACCCACACCATAGGTGTATCTAAATTAGCTATGTACCAAAAATGACATTTTACCGTGACCTCAAAGAGCTGTAAACAGTGTTGTAAGGCTGCGTGTACACATCCGCTTGGAGCTCCAGTGGAATTTTAATTTCATGACTAGAATTCTCGGTTTAACCGTTCATGTGCTGTTGAAACGGCATAAATAGGGGACCCATCAAGCCAGCACAATAACTCAGAGCGTGGTAAACAAAATCAGATATTTCAGGCAGTAAATGTAGTAAAAAGTTAAGAACCAAACCAGATTTTGTTCAAATTTTGTTCACACCTATGGCTACTGAAAAATGTAAGGTTCATTTAGTTATTTTGAAGTGTTAAAAAACATAATTTTTTCAATGATGTTTTTTCAAAGTTTTAGAATTTTCGAACAAAAGTGGTGATAATTGGGGGAGTTACGATATGTCGTTCACACATAGGTCCGTATAAGGTCCGCAGGTTAGCATCATATCTGAATCATCCGAAGGGTAGGACCTCCGTTTGACAAACCTCCACATATACTCCGGAGGTTATATCTGAAAGCCCTTTAAATAACAAGCCCTTTAAATAACAACTGGTTAAGAAGACCTATGCTGTAAGGTTAAGTGTATGATTCAAGGCAAAAAAATTTGGCAGTTTACGTGTTCTGTCAAACCTGTAGCACAGTAGTTGTGCAGAAAAGCTCTGTGTAATTGTACCTGGCTTTGTCGCCCGCACCTAAACCAAAAGCACGTTTTTGAAGTGTTCCTAAAGCCTTGTTGTCATCAAGTTGATCCCATTTTTATTGAGTGTTGAAACCTTAATTATGATCTCTTGTCTTAACTGAAAGGTAATATGACATTCTTCTTCCCCCCCCTGTGTGCGTCTGCAGGATGGTGCAGAGCAGGGCGACCCCATGGCGAGTCTGTTCCAGTTGGAGGAGGAGTCCTTTTCCTGGCCGGGCCCCAAAACACTGCACCTCCGACGCACCGCTCAGGGCTTCGGCTTCACCCTGCGCCACTTCATCGTGTACCCGCCCGAGTCTGCTGTGCATTCCTCCCTCCAGGTGAGTGTGCTGCACGCCATCGTTCCCTCCAGCCCTTCTAGCCCCCCACCACCACTAAACTCACTGCCACCTTTGCAAACCTCGTCCACTGAGTCATGAAATGCAGTTGAGACTAGGGCTGAAAGATGGTAATCTATTTTTGATCGAAATTGCATTGAACTAATGCAATTAACAAATTGCGGAGGCCCCATTTAAATGTACTGCTTACCACTCTGGTTAGTTGGGAGTAATTTGCTATTAAGGCAACATGATGTACCAAAATGTACCAACATTTAAAAAAGCCCCATAGGTAGCAATACAATGAATGTACAGCAAAAAAGGGAAGCAGAAATAGGGCTTGTCTTGCCCTTATTTCAGAGTTATTTTTAAATGTATTATAGAGCTTGAATTTCAAAAAATGATATCGTAAATCAAATTGCAATCGCAATAACTGTCAGAAATATCACAGTTAGATATTTACCTCAACTGATTCAGCCTTAGTTGAGAGCTCACTTTTAAGAGTCACACCCTGTTTGGAATGCTGCAGTGATAGTGGATCAGAGAGCTGTCTCTTTAAAGGTTGGCTTAAGGTGAAGAATGCTAATTTCCACGCTTTACTTGTGGATGATAACAGAAAGATCTGGGTCAAGATATCTCCCTGATGCATGTAACAAATATCAGCAGGGCATTATGATCTATTTGGACAATTTGTCAGTTAACATTTGAAGTAGTTTTCATTTTTGTCAATAGTATTTTGTCTCCCGTCACTAAATGCCTATAACTAAATGTTTAAGTGTTACAAGCTGTGCTAGAGCAGTTAGGTCCTGGGGCAGATATCCTCTCAAGTTGAACTGAGACACTATGATACCAGCATGCTACATGGCTGGGTAATGTTTGTCATTTAAACCGGAGTATTGTCTCAAGCACTACATACTTAAAGTTTCCCTGTGCAATCTGTCATTCTTGTCTGAAGCTCTGTTTCTGATTTAAATTACATAATTATTCCCCTTTCTTTTCATTTTTTACCTTTTGTAGGGTGAAGAGCTCGGGAATAGAGGTAAGCTGACTACTCCACATACTCACTAAACTAAGTTTTGTATTGCAATCTCTGATTAATGATGGGTCAGTTTTAGCTCCATAGTCCTGCCTATACTGCACTGTGCTCAGTATGCCTGGCTGACCAACACAGCAGTATCTTGTCCTAGTTGCTTCCTGTGTTGTGGAGGATTTTAGCTTACTATGCCAAACACAAGTGAATCGGCTAGCCTGCTTTCCTCCTTTTGCCTTTTTTTCTTCCGTGTTGGTGAACTGTTGACCTGTTGAGACATTTCAGGAAGCACCCCTTCACCGAGGATACATAGAGACATTCATTGTTTTATTTTTGCCTTTGCAATAACCACTCGAGCTCAAAAGTGAAGTTATTGTTGGGTGACCATTGCCTGTTGACCATTGCTAATGTCACTCCAACTGACACTACAGTGTTCTGTGCAGTGAGCTGGCCTGATATCAGATTTGCAATGTCTTGCTGCAAAATGTTTGTGTATTCTTCTCCAACTGTTTAGTCTAGTCAGGCTGTTGTTGATGGTAGCACTTGTTTTGATTGGATCTTCATTTCTGAGCCCTGCAACGTCAGCTAGTTGAGAGCTAAATTCATATGTGTCGAGCTGGGCCTTGTCTCGTAAATCTCACCTGCATTATCAAACAGGGGAACACAGTTATTTAGGCCATGCACAGAATCAATGTCATGTCCAGAGGCGAGACCTAGATATTTATTCACACTGACCAGCTGTGAGATTCACACTGCCCAAAGTGCGTCAATATCTCACTCCTGTATCTCTCTCAGGCAGACAGCCACGATAGCCGCTTGAAGTGTTTTTTTCCCCCATGAATTGCTGTAGTGCTTGGGCTTTAAGGCTATGATGGTCATGTTTTTTAGATTATTTTATTGACCTTTTAACTTAAGTAAGGGGGTGGGGTAAAACTGGCATGTTCTCACACTCACATTCGTTTTAAGTGAAGTTATCTTGGGAATGCCTGCAAAAGAGAGTTTATGAAATGGTCGTTGTAGCAATTTTTGCTACTAATGAACACTTAACAGGTCCTTATGAAATATGAAGTGAAACAGTATTTGCCTATGTACTGATGCATTGTTGCATATGGGTATATCGTTAGAATTTAACCCAGAACTATCTCTGAATAACCAAAGAAGGGCAATATTCTATGGCACAAAAACATTCTTAGTGGGTTCTTGGATATTAAAAATTCCTTTGGTGGGAAAGGGCCTATTGTGGTTGGGTGGCTGCAGGGTAAATGCAGCTTTGCCTGCATCTTATAACTGTACTTTACTTTTGATGTCAAAGAGTTGGCAACATGGCTGTGTGTGTGTGTCTGTGTGTGTATGTGGTGGCACATATTCATCTCATTTGGAGTGGTTGCTGTGGCAACAGTGGGTGTGGGGGCACTTTAAACCATGTCTGTGAACTGTCAGGCTAAAGGTCATCAAGGCATCGCTAAGCTCAGCTGAGAACGGTCCACCTCAACCAGGGGTTGAAACAGTTGGTATTATGAATGAGTGACTGTGGGGTCAATTCTGATAAGTCATATTGTGGCATGGTTTTGTTTTAGAAAATAACTTAGTTAAGTTAAAATAGTTTAGAAATGGGACCTAGTTCAGATAATGTATGACCCGCCTTTCAGAACAGTACAGACTAGGCCTGCATTATTCAAATATAGAACAGTAAAAAGTAAAAGATAATGTTTATAAAAGATGATGGTTATGATCTTCATCACAGCCAGAATTTCTTGACATGGTCTGTAGACCCTTTCAAGAGTTCCATTATCAGCATCATAGTTGGCCCCACAAGGCTTCCGTTTTAACATTCCATATGTTATCTTAATGCAGAGGAAGTAGATTGGGAACCAAATAGAACGTTCAAGCATTGTTTTTGTTTTTATTGTTGAAAGGGTCTATACCAGCTCAATTTCATTGTACAAGGATACAAGGAAGTTTATTGTCACATGCATATAGTTACTGGAAGTAAGAAATGCAGTGAAATTATGTCTGGTGTCAGCCTATTTGTGCATTAATGGGGGGGGGGGGTTTAGTAGATTAAGTGGCAAGGGCTGCATAAAAAAGGTGGGGGAGGATTGGGATTGGGTGGGGGGCACCAACAAGGAGCCACCCAAGAGCAACAGGGGCAAGGAAAAACTCCCTTACCAAGGAAGAAACCTTGGGCAGATCCACGGCTCAAGGGGCTAACCCAACTGCCAGGGGTCTTGGTGTGTGTGTTGGGGGGATGACAGGGGAGATGGGATAGTGTCGCTGTGTATGTGGGGAGAGGGCAGTGTGCAATATGTGTGTTGGGGAAGCTTTCCTCATGAGACAATGTGCTGTGTATTGGGGGGGGGGCAGGGACTTACTATTGCAAGCAGAGTACTGGATGTATGATGTATGTGAGTGATGACAGTGAAGATGTGTGTGTGTGGGCGGGAGGGGAGTGGAGCAGTGACTGTGTGTGTGTGTGTGGGCAGTGTGCTGTAAGTATGTTGGGGATGTGTGTTGGAGAAGCTTCCTGATGAAATAATGTGCTGTGTATGTAGGGGGGGGGGGGGGGGGTGGGGGGCAGGGACTTACTATTGCAAGCAGAGTACTGTATGTATGATGTATTGTGGAGTGATGACAGTGAAGATGTGTGTGTGGGCGGGAGGGGAGTGGAGCAGTGACTGTGTGTGTGTGTAGTGTGTAGGTATTGTGCATTGCTTCACGTCAGCGTATTGACTGTGAAATATATGGATTGGTTGGGGTCAGGCCATGTCACTGTAGCACTACTGTGGGCTGTTATCCAGTGTAAAGTTTTGACTTAACCGATAGCACATGCATCCTTTTGCATCAGCCTATAGTGGAAAAAAAACTTAGTGTAGATATCGATTGGCTCCATGATTATGTCAACTTTTTAAAGTAAGGAGTTTTCATTTGAAACTGTGAAGAAAAAAAATGACATCACAGCCGACTGTGGATGGCTAACAGGTTGATCTGTAGTTTTTGGCCCACGTGGTAGAAGTCCATGCTGCACGCGTGGCGTGGCGTGGCATGGCTACAGTGGCCCTCTCTCCTCTGGGATTCAGCTGACACGCAGGGAATCCCAGGGCACCGTGAATGCCACCCGGGAATCCCTTTGTCTCACACGGCAGGCGGCTTCTGCCTCCCAAAGCAAAATGGAGCCAACAATGTGGCCCGGGGCCTGCTGCACACATCCCTGGACTGAGCAGCTGGACCCTGGGGGGTGGGGGTGAGGTGTGCACACTGGCCAGTGTCAGAGGTGGGCTTTTACAGGTGACGGTCACTGTTGTCAGTGCTCTGATGTGCAGTCTCTGTTTCCAGTGTTGCGAGCACACACGCGCACAGGGATGGTGCCCTCTGCTGTTGGGCTGAGTGGGTTAAGAGGCAGCAGCTCACCCAGCCGCCGACGACATCAAAGAGGAGTGACGTGGCCCACTGCTATGTAAATATGTCAGGTGCTGACCTGGTTTGAGCTTGGCCTACCAGCAGGGCCTTATTTTGACAGGTGTGCTGTTTAGGCCACTGGGCTTTTACAGAATAGTATGCAGAGGCCAAATGATCTTAGCAAAGCAGACCTGGAAGTAGCCATAGATTTTAGTAATGGGAACTGTGTACTCACAATTAAATGTGGAATTGTAGGCATGGCGTTGTTGGTTGTGTCAATGAAAGACATATCAAAAGTGTAGTTTGAGACTAAAAGCCAAAATGCACAAATATTAGTTTAGGTCACGGTTGGTTGGTTTTGGTGGGTGAAGACATCTCACATCTCAGTGTATTGGAATACAACAGACTAAATAGGGGTTACTAAACAGCATCTGAATGACCTTGCAATTGCCATCTGTGACATCTGGTTTATAGACTCTTAAAATCTTTGATTTAAAGAATTTAATTAAAGTTTCTAATTAAATAGTTCTGCATCAATATTGCTGTTATTAAAAGTCAACCTGAGATTGATAAGTATTTGTTGCTGTGACTGTTGTACTTTCATTGCGCAGCCACTCGGTTTACACTGATCCATCAAACTATTAGGTTGGATTAAATTAAACTGATGCAGAGAGTAGGTGTGAAAGCACAGTGCCCTATGCCCTTTGGCCATTTTTAATGAACTCATTTGGTTATATAAAATCTTTGTTTTATCACGGTTAGACCTTATAAGCGTAATGCTGAGTGCTGAGAGAGGTTGGTATTCTGTGTTATTCAGCTGTTATGTAATGAAGAGACTGTATGTACTCAGGTCCATACGTGTATTACTCTGTTACATGTAGCCAAAACGCTATGTTGCTCTCAGGTTTTTCCTGTTTTAGCACCTAGCTAAGACGTAATGCCCTGTAGACCCAGTGACCTTTTGATGATGAGTAATGGCCTCAGAAGTGATTCACAATGACATAAGCCAGTGGCCTCCCCACCACTGCGTTCTCTCTCCTTAAACTCACTCTACCTTTTGGCCCTCTCCCTGTTCTCCACTGGAAAGCAGCTCCACTGAACACCCACCCACACTACAAAGCGCGCTCTCTCTCTCTCTCTCTCTCTCTCTCTCTCCTCTCTCTCTCTCTCTCTCTCTCTCTCTCTCTCTCTCTCTCTCTTTCTCTTTCTCTTTCTCTCTCTCTCTCTCTCTTTCTCTCTCTCTCTTTCTCTCTCTCTCTCTCCTCTCTTTCTCTTTCTCTTTCTCTCTCTCTCTCTCTCTCTTTCTCTCTCTCTCTTTCTCTCTCTCTCACGCCAGTGCAATGAACTGCAATGAACAGCAATGAACCGTATTAAGCATAACCTTGTTTTCCACACACACCACATTGTGTGGATGGATATTCAGTATTCATTAGGGATGGGGTTTGAGTTGGCTTAGGCTTATGCCTGAAAACAATGTTACTTACCAGTAATGCAGTAACGTCATACATGTAAGCTCTTACACACGTTTTGTTTTTCAATGTAAAATACCCCCCCGCACACACGTCACTCATGTAGACAGCTGCTAGGAGATGGGGGTAATATAAGCAAACAGGTCTACTTGATGCCAAACCCCATTCATGTCCCACAGCTCCAGAAGCAAGCTGGCAGGGTAAGACTGTCTCCCTCCCCTCTTAATCACCCCTGTCCCTATTCATGAGCTTTCTTCAACTCACTGTGCCACTCATTAAAAAGAAAACACTGTAAGAGCCACTGCACAGACTTTTTTTTTCTCTCTCTCTCTTTCTCCTCTCTTGTTTGGCCCTCTCATTCTCTTGGTTTGTTCCCTCTTTTTCGTCCAAGGCCAGGCCACAGGTCTGTTAGGTGTCTCTGAATTGATACTATTTTTCATTGTCCTTAAGACCTTCGCACATAGCTTCTGTCATGAGAGCGACACACTCCGCTTTCGACAGTCGATGTACATTAGATTCCATAGTTTCCAGTACAACTCCACACACCACCGCCAAACCTTTTCGCTGCTGCCTTGTAGATTGCGACTGCTCTATTTTTGTTGGTGTCGCTCAATTAAATCCATTGTTTATTGGCTGCTTGTCAGCGCTTGAACATTTTAGCACCGCTATGCGTTGGCAAGTGACTGAAAGTGTCAACGCATATCATTTGGAGCCATATATGCAAAGCTCTTTAGAATGCAGAGCATATTTGAACACCTCTTAAGTGCTGTGCTGAGCTGATGGCAGACCCATCTACATGGGTAGTCCTAAGTAGTATGTTTACAAAGAGAACCAGTTTGACTGGTTTGAATTTAGCTGGAAAACTGTTTATTGGGCCTTGTGTCGCATCACTGAATATTTGTTGAGCTTCATTAATTGCTTCGTTAATTGTGAGTGGTGTTTGTCAGAGACCTGTAGAGGTGATGTCACTGGGCGTATGAGGGAAGTCTTAAGACACTTTGGAATCTGTAGGAACTGGATTTCATAACGTGGTGTGTTTGCTGTGGTATTTGCAATACAATAATGGGGTTGTTTTTGAATAGGTAAACAATGAGAGATGGATTTTGTATTTTTCCTGTCAGAGGGTCACATGACTTGAGTTATTTGCAGCTGCGTGTTGGCTGCTTGTGACACTGCTGCTTTCTGGTTGCCAGGGAGACCGCGCAACAGGCTGGAGCCAATGGACACAATCTTTGTGAAGCAAGTGAAGGAAGGTGGACCAGCACATGGAGCTGGTCTCTGCACAGGTAACACACACACACACACACACACACACACACAGTACACACACAAGGACACTTAGATTTCTTACTGTAAACTGAACCCAAAGAAACAAAGTTTCAAAAGGAAGCTCATTGTTCTTCAGTTCATTGATACCACTCTGGCTTTTCAACTCCACTTAACGCAGTGTCACTCATTTTTTCTCTCTGCAGGGGACCGTATAGTCAAAGTGAATGGAGAGAGCATTATTGGCAAGACTTACACACAGGTGATAGCCTTGATACAGAACAGGTAAGACTTTCTCAAGAACTTGAACTCAATTGTTTATTTGCCTTTTGACACTGTGAAGGCATTCAGTGACATTTCTTGTCTGTTGCAGCGAAACATTCCTGGAACTGTGTGTAATGCCAAAAGATGAGGACATTCTGCAGCTGGTAAGTTTTGTAGAAATGCAGTCACAAGCCTGTTTGTTGAAGCTGGGTTTTGGGTTGAATAGGCCTTGTTATCTTCAGTTGTGCACTTGCAGGTCTTGTCATATATACAAACCTTTAGATGAGGTAACATGAACATGTAATGATGCCCTCAGTCCATCCTTAAAGTTACTGCTGTCCGCCTGGCCTTTTGTGGACTGTCCTCCAAACCACTGTAAAATAACCTGAAGCCCATTTCATGATGGTCCCAGAGTGGCCTCCACTGAAGGGTAGGCTGCAGTGGCCTGCTCGTCCCTTGAGCGTGCTAGAACATCTGAGACATGTGAGGAAAGAGAACTGGCTGCTCCGTGCCCCCCCCACCCCCCTCCTCTCCTCTCTTCCTCCGCACCTTGGAGCTCTATCTGGGGCTCCTAACGAGGCCACTGCAGCCGGAGCTCGTCCTTCAGTGCTGGAGCTCAATCACAGCTGACCTCAATATGGGCCCTGCTGCTGCTGCTGCTGCTGCTGCTGGAGGACACTTCACATTTCGCTGCTCTAAAACTTTCTGCGCTTGCTCGCCCGCTCGCTCACTCTCTCACCCGGTCTTATGATGCGCAGCATCATTCCTTTCTCAGAAGTCAACGGTCTGTTTCAGTAAGCCTTTTGCTGATTCTTCACAATGCCTTTTTGTTGGCTCACAGTCACTCAAAATGACCCTGTTTCAGTTACAGAAATGTGGTTTTGGTTCTTAAATTTATATGCTCCCAGCTGCAAGCGCATATCCTGTATCTTCATTAGGAAAGTTTTGCTAAATGGCTCCTCTGGCCTCACAGAGAAATTGTTCTCTACCCTCTCAGCATCCCTTCATATTTAGAGGGGTAGAGGGGGTGTAAGCTGAAGTGTTTAAGGGAAAAATATTCTTCAGTCCTAACATCTGGAGGAAATTCAGCACGGACTGTTCTGTTATGCAACCTTCCTGTCTCGGCGATCCCAGGCTTTCAAAAGATTCACTTCAACACCTTGCTGTAGTGCCTTTTAGATTGGCAGTGAAGTGAATGGTCGGTGCTGTTGGTCCCACTAGCTGTGTTATGCCCATGGCAGGCTGTCTCGGGTAATGCCAGCAGGAGCTTGGCATATGGGCACTTGTCCGGCTTCAGAGACTTGGTCAGGCCCAGCTTCACCTCCTCTTGGGCATCTATACTGCTATCAGGCCCTGGACTCCAGTCTGCAAGTCCCAGTCTTCCTGCCAGATTTGGGTGCCCTCGCTCACGCAGCAGTTTATGAATATGGGTCTTTTTCTCATTATAACTCGCCTGCGGACAGCCTGTCTAACATGAAACACCAGGACACACCACTTTGCCACTTCGTTAGGTTTCTCTTCAGGTGCTACCATGTGTAGGACATGGCATAGTGCGGTGTGTGAGATTCAGACTCTAGGAGGTCCCATGAACCCTGATGCCACAGGGTGCAGGCCGTTCTAAGGTCATCTGTGATTCTAAACCAATATACTTAATTGTCCCATATGGTCTGTTTGTTCTGGAAATATTTATTCTTTGGTGTTTTGTACACAGTCTTTGGAAGCTTAGCTGCTCGGACTGAGGCATACATATTTGTAACCAGCCGTGTTGCATCAGAAGAATGGAAGCAAGGGTTGTACTTTGGCTGTTGAGGTGGAATTTCACCAGAATTGTAGACTGTACCTTTAATTCCCTGGGTCTGGTATTGAGGCTCTGAGTCTTTAATATAGTCTGGCTCATTTGACTGGGGACTCTTGAAGCCCAGTGAAGCCGTAGCGAGAGAAGGTGTTGTGTTTACAAACTCCATGCTGTCCCCTTTGAAATACTGAGTGTAAATCTGGGTTGCCAGCTCCAGAGTTATGCTCTGTCACTGTGCTAATTAACATGTCTCATCTATCTCTACTGCTCAACTGGAAGCACAGTGTGGTGTTATTTAAACGCTCTGGTTTCCCAGATATGCAGCCTGTGGTTGTCAGTAACCGGTGGAACAGTCTTGCATTGCCCCCCTCACACCTGGGCAGTCCTTCACCCTTAAACAATACACCAAAGTTGGCTTATGAAGGCCAGCTACAGACTCACTTTGGGCCGCCTACAAGTTTGTCTGTGTGATGTCTCCCCTTTTTACTTCTTGCACTGACAGACTCATAAAAACACTCTGGCCTACTTTGTACTCTCTCTCTCTGAAAGTGGATGCGTTCTGTCCCCGAGTGACTCCTCTTGGTCCCAATAGGCCAAGCCAGCACAACAGGTCTGTGCCAGCGGGGTAGGTAGTGAGCCGTGCTGTAAGGCAGTGGGGGTAACAGTGCCTCCACAAACAGTCACTGAAACAGCTATTAATAGACAAAAATCACTCTTTGGGGGCCATCATTTTTGATAACAAGCCAAGATCCCGCTGTGCCGCTCCTAACGTGAACACAGCAGGGGTGTGGTGAAAGTTTAGTGCTTTCCTTTTTTCTTCTTTAAATGTATTTTCTCTCCCCCTCTCTGCTTTTCTCTTCTCTTCTCTTCTCTTCTCTTCTCTTCTCTTTCTCTCTCTTTGACCCAACGCATGCAGCCTGCGTGCAGCACTGTCCCCGGGTCTGAAGCACAGTAAATTGTTTCAGCCCACATTACTTTGGAAGCATATGAACAGTGTTTTTTAAAGCCTATCCATATTTAATGCTCAGTTCCACTACCTGCCGTTAACATGGCTGGAGCACTGAGATGCAGGCGAGGAAGGACTTTTGTCTTCCACAGCTTCCTCTGCCTCTCTTCTCTTCTCATCACTTCTGACTAACGTAACTGGTCTGAGGCTGCTGTGTTGGTTGCATAATGAGTGCTGGACTGTTTTTGTTTTTGCACTATACAACCCTGTGATGGCTAAGCCAATCCCTGGAGTCTGCTCTTCTCTCTGGTGTAATGGCCCCTAAAATGAGAGATGGCTCTCGGTGTCTGTTTGTCTGGGTGGGGTGACTGCAGGCCAGAGGGCGTTGGTGTGCAATTTCCTGTAGTTTCACACATCCCCTTTGGGTCCTTGGTCTTCTGTCTTTGGACATTGAAGCTCCCCTTTTGCTTTTGTCCTGCACCCTTGCAAACATCTGTCTGAGTAGCGGGATTGAGAGACTGAAGGAGTAGCTGATTTTTTTTTTGGGGGGGGGGGGGGGGGGGGGGGGGGTTAGGGTTTTATTCCATCCGAGCTTCTTTTCTGTGACATACATAGGCCTCTGCCAAATCCTCTCCTGCTGTGACCGCAGAGATCACTGATCTGCAGCTTATTTGGGTATTTGTGAGGGGCACAAGTGAAGGGCATCTGAGCGGCTGTGTATTATTCATCAAACATCTTAATACTTCCACTATCTTCTAAATATAGCCCTCCTCGCAGAATTACACCTGGCCAAGGTTAGCCTCGCAGCCCTCTTGCAGGTCCGTGCAAATGGACTATCCGGAGGCGTCTTGGGTCATGGACAAGGCCCTTTGTTTTATTCATGAATGATGTGGCGGGCAGACCTTCGAAGATCGATCAATGTGGCGTTTAGAATCCCCGTTCTTTTGTGGGTGATCAATAGGGGAAGCGTCTCTGTGGGCTGTGCCGGGCACGTCTCTAAGCTGGGCGCTAATTGACCCCAGGCTCGGGCCTGTCACAAAGAGGAATGGAAGCTGAAATGCCGGCTGCCCAGAGGAAATTAGCCGGAAAAAGAATTGAATTTCCATCTAAATGGGAATATGGCAATCGTGTTACACCACCATTGTTAATGTTGCCTTGGCAATGTTGGAATTACAAAATAAAATAATTTAGAGAAAAAAAAAAATCCTGTTGCGTAAACACCACTTGCTTTTTTCCTATCTTTCTTCTCCTCCTGAAATTCCTCCTTGCGTTGCCTTCACATCTGTTGCAGTGGCTCCCGGCCGTGTGTGTGTGTGTGCGGGGGAGGGGATAGGGGGGGTCATTATAAGAGGCTGCTGATGTGGTCTGGCCAGACGTGATGGGGGTGTATCAGTGGGGCTCGTGGATTAGGACAGTGGGGACTCCAAGGTGGTATTAGCAGCTTGAGGAAGAAGGGGAGAAACACTCCTCTCTCTCTCTCTCTCTCTCGCTCTCTCTCTCTCCTAAGAGAATCAAACGTACATGGCGAACAGGAGCCACAGGCTGCGATGATGACAAGTGTGTGGGAGTGGATGCGCGGAGCTGAGCTTTCATCAGCTGACTGCTCCATGTTTCGGGCTAGTCAGTACTGATGGGAGGGAGAGAGGGGGGTGGAGGGATGGAACGAGGGAGGATACTGTGCCATCTGAGCTGAATGTATAATCAAGCAGCTGCTGCTTCCGTCATGTGAGTGGCTGCAGCTCTCTAGAGGGAGAAGCAGAACCAGGCTCAAGGGGTGGGAGCGCATGTGTGTGTGTGAGCGTGTGTGTGAGCGTGTGTGTGTAGGGGGGGGGTGAGCAAGAGGAGCGAGCGCGCGGGTTAATCTGGCTGCAGACACAGAGAGAGAAAGAGGGAGAGCGAGAGAGAAGGATGGCGTGCGCTCTCTCTAGCGGCAGCAGGCGCGCTGTGCTGCCCCCACCTCCACCTCCAGCGCTCCTGGCCCCGGGGAGCACGCGCCGGTTGTAGCGACGCTGACGTCTCGACTGTCGTTCCCCCCGTTTCCCGCGTGTTCGCGTTCTCCGCCGGCTCTCTGCCTCTCCCCTCTCCACACACAGCCAGATCAACAGCTACAGCAGGAGCATCGGTGTCGGCAGCAGCAGCAGCAGTGAACACATCAGCCAGATCAACAGCTACAGCAGGAGCATCGGTGTCGGCAGCAGCAGCAGCAGTGAACACATCAGCCTGATCAGCGGCAGCAGCAGCAGCGGCGGCGGCAGCTCCTCCTGTGTATTTTTAGCACACCGAGTGTCAGCGCCAGAAGATCGCTCCGACCTGCTCGCGCGCTCTGTCTCTCTCCCTCTCTCTCCTGTCAGTCTTTCCTGTGATGTGTGTCGATGCTCTGGGTGCGCTGTCTCACTCTCTCCTCTCCTCCCTTTCCTCTTGGCCGCGGGCTGCAATGCATTGATGGCAGCCGTCACTGGGGATCACTAGCTTGGTAAGCTCTCTGACAGGCGGCCGACTTGACGTCTGGTCCGGTCGCGTCCGCTGTTCAGCCAGTCTCTTCTTTTTTCCCCCCTTTCCGTGGTTGTCGTGCCGTGCATGCCTGTGCATTCGTTTGTGTAAGCTGACAATGATCCCGTCTGTCTGTCTGTCTGTGTGTCTGGGCATGGTTGTCACGGTGAGTGTGTTCTCCCTACCCTGTCTGTTGCCTGTGGTCAGTGCCGTTGCCATGTTGCATGTCACCGAGGCTCATGTTGCCTAGCGATTGTAGCAGTGCAGTAGTACCTGTTTGATTTAGGGAGCTTAGCAGCTGAGCTGGATCCAGCTGGCACATTGAAATGCCTCGCCCCTTTCTTTCTTTATACTCCTTCTCTCTATTCTTTTTTTCTCTTCCGTGTGGTCCTTTGTTTTGATCAATCTCTCCCACACCCTTGAAGGGAACTTTGACCTGGTTGTTCTGCACACATGATTGTCAGTGACTTAATATGGGGTGGAGTAAAGTCCCATTTCAGCCGATAGGGGCCTTTGTGGCTGTGTACAGGCATACGTAAGCTCCGAAGCCTTGCACTACAGGTGAGCAGGAGCTAAAGTCCACTGCTTGCAGTGACGTGTTGAAATGGTGGTGTTTAGCCATGCCGAGCTTGGAGTACAGGACTCCTAGCTTTCATGTGTGGAGTTATGCATCGTGGTAGTTTTGAGTACGAGTTGAACGGAGTTGGCACGAGACTTTCGAGAGGCCATCACACTGCCACCATGATAACCGAGGTCCGGTTCAGCGCCATAGCGACCAGAGGCAGTCGGCCACGCCTGGCCTCAGTCAGCCTGCGATCGCGCTCCGTTGCTCGACCGGTGGGTCAACGCCTAAAGTCTTCTAGCCGACCACTGCTACCTGTACCTGTATCTCTTTAAAAAATGTCTCTTTCTTAGCTTTCATCTTATTTTTTGCTCTCCTCCCTCTAAATCAATCTGTTGCTCCTCCAGTTCATGGCATGTGGTCACCTGACTTGCTTTGTGGTGATTAGGTTTGACAGGAAGCAGGGGCCTGTCAACATGGAGGTCCCTCAGATCCATATCTCGCCCACGGCTGCTATTTCCAGCCTCCCTTATCTCGCACTTGGCTCATTACCACAGGACTGTCAATGTTCCTCTGTGGTCAATGTTGTTGGTGTCGTCCGAATTTATTTGTGTACTATCAACGTTTATGGCATGCAAGCAGGTTTGATGTTTCAGGTTGTTTTTTTCTTTATCTGTGTGGTATAAGAGCCCTGTTCCTTTTGGGTTGGTGTCCGTGCTGTAGTGATCTCCTCGAATCTCTCCCACATGGTGCATTTCTTGCTCTTGACCTGCGAAACTCCCACTCACAAGCTGCAGCACAATTACCCGCCCACTCACATGCATAGACTTTTGCTCGCGCTCGCTCTTCCGCACATGCCTACACGCGCACACACACACACACACACACACACAAGCAAGCAAGCTGTGGACCCCTAATCTGAATCTCTTCCCTGATGTCTCTTGCAGGCCTACTCCCAGGATGCCTACCTTAAAGGTCACGACCCCTACAGCGGAAACGCGCGTCACATCCCTCAGCCGCCCCCCGTATGCTACCCCCGTGTAGACTCTAAGCCCCCCTCAGGGATGGCCCAGGCTGCAGAGAGCTCATCCTCGGGGGGGCTGCCGCCGGAGATGGGCTATCGCGTGGAGATCCCTGTGCCGCCCTCCCCTCCCCCACCACTGCCCAAGGCACAGACGGCCGTGTGTGTGTGCAGTGAAACAGGTGTGCGGACTGTTGTGGTGCCGCCCGACGGTCACCTAGGTCACCGGTCCGACTACGCGATGCTGGGCCCCGAGCCGGTGCTGATCCGTCCGCGGCCCAGCACCGCGTCCGGCGGGCGGCCCTCCTACCCCCACCCACGCAAGGCGGACCTCTACCCGGGCTACCACGGCGATCCGTACGGCATGCAGCCTGTCCACTTCCACCCGTCGGCCTCGGCCGGCGCGCACCAGAACATCGACTGGCGCTCCTACCAGACTTACCGGGAGTACATCGACAACAAGGGGCTGCACGCTTACAGCCGCACCATCCAGGAGCGTCTGGACAGCCTGCGAAGCGCCTCCCCGCAGAGCGTCCACCTCGGCATGCCGTGTGGCCCGCCGCCGCCCCCCCCCGGCCCCTGCCTGGGACTCGCGCCTGAGGCGCCGGAGCACCTCTCACGAGCGCTCGTACGGCGGGCCCCCCATCAGGCCTCCCGCGCGCAGTGCCTCCCAGGACCGCATGAGCGCCTCGGAGCGGGCCAGGCACCACCCCGACTGGCCGCCGCGCAGCTCGTCCCATGACGGGCTGCTCCTCAAGGCCCGCGCGCGCTCCACGGACTACGTGGAGCACACAGACCTGGTCCAGCCCACCGTCTGGCTGGGGGACCGACGTGTGTACGTGCGGCCGGAGCCACAGCAGCGTCCCAGCAGACAGCAGCTACCGCCTCGGGCTGTCCTGCAGCGGGGCCCGGCCGGCTATGGCCCCAACAGCAGTGGACGCGGCAGAGCCCAGATCGGCTCCCGGACCGACATTCCCCCTCCGGGCATCCCCGCGGAGAGGCCCTCCCGCCTGGTCAAGAACCTGACTCCTGAGCCTGGTCCCAAAGACCAAAGAATGGTGGGCAATCACCTGTCGCACCCTGCCCACCACCTCCAGCAGCAGCAGCAGCAGCTGCTGCGTGCCCGACCAGAGACGCTCCAATCACCAGAGACGGGCCGCGAGAGAGACGTCGGGGTGGTGCTGCGCTCCTCCTCCTGCTCCTCAGCCCTCCCCTCTCAGAGACCACAGCACCTGGGAGCCGCAGTGGCGTCAGCGGCCGCCCTGAGGCCACACCTCCAGGAGCAGCCGAGTCCAGCCAATGGGCGCGGGCCGCCGGGGGGCGTGGTGCTGCGCGAGAAGCCGCCCGTGGGGAAGAACGGACCCCAGCCGCTGAGGCACCCGTCCTACATCCTGGCGGTGAACGAGGCGGAGGGAGGCGCCCGCGAGCAAACGGGGGCGGGCGCCGCGGGAGTGGCAGGCGTGTGCTGGCTGCCCAACGACACCCGGCGCGAGATGCAGATGCGACGGATCGGCGAGAACGAGTCCTTTTCCAGCACACTGGATGAGTCGCTCGACTCCATTCCTTTCATTGGTGAGTGTTTTTTTTTGCGTGTTAGTGTCTGTCGATGCGTGTCCGTGTCCATGTGTGTGTGATTGTGTGCCCGCAAGCTCAGCTCAGCTCAGTTAACATTGAACTCCCAGAATGTGTAGTTTTTTGTGTTTGTGTATGAGCCTACCTCTGAATGCATGTGTGCACTGTGCAAGTATGCACACATGACAGAAAGAGTTCTGCTCGACCACATCCCCCCCCCCCCCCCCCCCCCGTTACCATGGCAACAAGCAGCAAGACCCCACTTGTGCCTGTTGCAGCTGCCGTTGGGATGTACTTCACAGCTGAGGGTTGAAGGCAGGGGCTGAGGGCTTTGCCTGGAAGACACGCGGTGGGGGTGTTGGGAGGGGGGGGCAAATAATTGGATGACTGGGTGTGTTTGTGTAGCTGTGGAGACCTAATGACGGGGAAAATGAGGGACAGCAGTGTTTGTGTGGGGGAGGTGTGGGCAGTGTAGCTGGTCTTCAGTCGCTGGGAGTCCTGGCAGTTAAGCGTGCCGCTGGCACTGAGGACCTGGTCAATGTGATATGTACGAGTCACTTACTTGGCTAACTCGCTCACTTCAATGCAAAGAACTCTTGTCAAGGGTGTGATTAGACTGACAGTGAATATTGTGAGGGATTGCAGTTTAATCCAGACCCCTTTTATGGCTTGCGTATCGAGAGTCTGAAAGCAACAAGCTAGCGAGAGAGAGTTTGTGAGTGAGTGTATTCGAGTGCTTTCTAACTGTGTGCTTCTTGTGTAAATATCATAAGTATAAAGACATGAGTTTTTGTTGGACTGTTCTTTTTTTAAGATTTTTATAGTGGATCTCCCAGATGCTGAGAAAAATGAGATGGCATTTTGATAGCTTTTGAATGACTTAGTGCCTTGAGTTTGACTTCACGCCAGTCTACATCTAGTCAGATGTTTAGAATATGCTAGCCGGAGGACCCAGTTAATGTCATGTGAACGCTAGCTAAGATTTAATTGTGCAGTGCTACACTGTGTGTGTGTGTGTGCTACAGCACTGCATGTCCTCCTTAATTTGCCTGAAATTGGGTGTCCTATTTTCCTGAGACTGATGCGCTCTTGTGTCTAGCACAAACAGGAGAACTGCCCGCTATTTTGATTATTTCAGCCCTGTTTCATTTTTAAAATGTGAAGTAACATTATACTGCCCTACACAGTTTATTGTGGCCTTCACAGCTCCTGAAGTGGCCTTCCACTTTCATTTAAAGATGGCCTTCACTGTGTAGATTTTGTTTAGACTGAGCATAATTAGAGATGCACCGATATGGAATTTTAGGGCCGATAACGATAACTGATATTTATTGGTTTGTTGTGACCGATACGATAAACGATAATATTACTCTTGAAAAAAAAATGTGAAAAGTGATTTGGGGAAAGCATTTAATAAGCATCATTTTATTGCAGTAATTTTACCTACCACCAAATGATGGACAGAACTCATAATAGTCCTCAATAGTACGGCAGTCAACAACATAACAGTAGCCTATCCCTACAGTATGTGTGGCTCCTTTAAGTGAACCTGACGTCAGTGAATTGCGAGTGAGTGGCTAGAGAGTTTGAATCGTTTTCATTTAGGACTAAACGCTCATAAACGGCTCAGCTTGGAATAAGCTACAGTATAGCGACCTAATCAGAGTTTGTGAGGGAAACGGTTCGTGAGGGAAACCTCACAGAGTTTGTGAGGTTTAGGTTCAACTGCGGGTAACTGAATAAAGCTGCAACTCCTCAGACTGTATCTTATGTCCGTCTACTCTGTTGCGCACAACCTGAGAAATGAAAGGCGTTAACCCTGAAGGTTTTAATAACATATTATGATGACCTGTCTGGTTAGCATATTTCTAGGTAATAATACAAAACCCAAGCTAAAGTAATGCAGATATAATACTAAAACACAACTTAGAACTAGGCCTACTTATGTACTCGTCCCACTAACGAGTTTGTTTATTTGTTTCCCCGACCAGCGAGGTAAAGTGCAAACACACCAGCACAAGACGGCTCTAGATAGGGCTGAGCTCCGCTCTGGTAAGGTTAAATGGCGGATCATTCACGAGAGGATTTTGAGATGCACAGATTCCCAAATGAACGCATATCCACAGATTTTGTTAGAGTGGTGAAATACATTCACACCACTGACATTGTATTGAGGAAAAAGTATAGCCAACCAAGCTCAAGTAGCTCAGTGTAGCCAGACGGACCTTACGTAGGCCTAAATTAGGACTTATAATATCGGCGCAAATTATCGGCCAGAATTCTGTTATCGAACCGATAATAATATTTTAATTTTTTCACTTATCGGCTGATAATATATCGGCCGCCGATATATCGTGCATCCCTAAGCATAATGGTGTAATATATCTTTATTACCAATGTTCTTGGCATCTTGATTCATTGCTTCTTAGATTGTGAGATGTGAACTGGACTTTTCCCACATGCCCTCAAAAATCTAATTTTTATTTATTATTAAACATTTTTTTTTTGCAAATGACCCAAAAGAATGCATATCCATATGCTAAGTCAGTGGTCCCCAAACTTTTTCTTCCGAGGGCCAACTTACTATGCCTGGCTCTAAGAGAGGGCCAGAGACTCGGAGTATATCAGTAACCATAAATAGCTTAGTGCTGTGAACAACAGCAGTCTACCTTAGTCGAATATTCCATTACATTTAATCTATAGGCTATTGCAATTTAATACCATTGTTAGCTGTGTTTATATTGCCATCATACCATATCAGTGTAAAACGTAACTCAAATTAAATAAAACTAATAAAAAGACTTTTGCATTCCCAAAAGTATATTTTATTAAAAATGGGTGAACTCTGAACTCTGAAAATGTAAAGTTCTCAAACTATGAGAATTTTATGAAGCGCTGAAGTGGTCTGAAATGACCACCATTCTAACTTTCACTCACCTGAACTTGTGACCTCTTTGTAGGCCTATGAACATTTGAACGAGTGAATACAAAATAGAAATAATTATCCCAGAAAGTCCCAGAAATATGACTTGAATAGAAGTTAGTTAGTTATTAACAATGAATTGATAAACTTTTACAATACTTTGAGCACTGATGCAGTCAGCATAGGCCTCTTACATTGTTTGCAGGTAGGCCTACATTTCATTCCGTTTTTGATGGCAAACGCGAAACAGCGCCAAAATAACCACAAGTGGACAAAAAGAGTATTACATGTGTACTGTTAAGACTCGCCATAGAGAATGAATGGGGGAAATTGCGGAGGTTATAGTTTGACGATGTCGTACTCCCGTGCGGGCCGGTTGCTATATACCACGGGCATGTTTTGGGGGGCCACCCAAAATGAGGTGGCGGGCCGTAGTTTGGGGACCACTGTGCTAAGTAAACACTGAAAGCAGCTTAAAAATGTAGAATGTACAGAATGTTGCCACAGCTTTGGCAAGGCCCCGTTTACCACCTCGATATACCAGAAACAATCTGATTGGTCTTGCTAGTTGCATCTCATGGTATAGTGTGTTTACTACTTCTGCCTTAAGGAATCTTTTTTAGATCAAACAGACTGCGCAGACTGCTTGAATAGATCGGGTACATGCACTAGACCAGCAGTATAACTAGGCTAGATGTATTTGAACTGGCACTGTTGGGCTAAATACAATAAGTCCTCCTTTTAGAGACTGTAACTGTTCAGGATACACAAATCCGTGCTTGCTGACCTGTCAAGCTAAGATGGTACCAAAGAGCAGACTCAGGGCAAGGTGCAGCCGGCCGATCTAAGTTAGGAATCGCTGTCGCTGTAGAACGGCTGCCCTTGGTGTGCACAAGCACACTCAAGCCTGGGAGCCACTAATGCCTTTTGTCTGCTGTTTGTTCTACTTGTCCTTAAGAGACCTGTGCCTGTCGCAAGGCGGGCCGAGCCACTTCTCTCAGATGTTGATGACTGCATGCTCTCAGAGTTGAAGGCAGCCTCGTCAGATGTGATTTGTGTTGCTGAAGACAACAGGGTTTGGCGTAGATGCATATGGAATCTGAAATACTTATGTTATTTGCTGGAAGGCCTATTCTTGATAACATTAGATTAGCAAAAGCAACTTTTGCTATGAGTAGGTAGATGTGTTTTAATTCTCTCTTTATTCAATGTATGTGAGTCTATAACTTTTAAAAAGAACAAGAAATCATCTCCAGTTACTTCTTTTCTATGTAGCTGCAAATGTAATTAAATTCTGTGTACAGACCAGCCATGGCACGTTCTTATGACGGCCATTACTAGTGACATGCCGCCGGATTAGAAATGCACTGACACTGGCATGGCGTATTGGCCCGATACTGTGCTCATACTCACACTTGTACTCATACAAATTCTCAGCAGTGTTTCCCCATACATTGACATGTTTGTGGCGGCCCATCACTATATCAACATTGACCACCACACAATGATTTTTTCATGTCATAGGATAGAATTGGATATTTGTTCATTGTAGAACTATGTACACCTTTGCGCAGCCTCCCCTTGTCTCTCAACAAACCTACCTGCACGTTTAAAAAAAACCATTAACAATCCAGCAATTGTTGCCATAAAAGTCGAATCGTGCTTAAATCTGCATCATAACTATGCTGTGGTATTATGTTAAAAACGGTTTCATTCAAGTTAATTCTGCAAACCTTCCACCACAAATAGAATGTTGTGGGAAACACTGCTCAGATACCATGCATCGATGCTACTTAATTACACCGATTCCCCTAAACATAGTAGCGTATATGTTGCTACTAAACTTATTTCAGTTTTGCAACGGTGACTTCAAAAACATTAAACTAGCCAGATTTATGGATCTGCGTTGAATCTGCACTGTCTAAAACCTGTGCACAAATGATTCGTTGTAAGTCGTTGTTGTAAGTTGTAGCTCACCTAACCCGTGCAAGTGGCATACACTTTGTTGAGTCAGCACATCAAAGATAGATGGCTGTTTTGTATGAACTTGGCAGCCAATGGATAAATGTTATGTTCTCCCCACATTAGCGCTGTCTTCAGCATGGTGGCACAGCCTAGTGTAACTCTCTGAGGCAGCTGGACCCCAGGCTGAGGGGGCAGCAGGTGTGAACACAAAGCTCCCCTCACACGGGTCACGCCGGGTCCAGTGGTGGCTCGCGGGACAAAAGAGACTCAGAGCCGGTGGCCCTGGCGCCCATCAATAGCTTGTTTCACCGCTCATCTCCCGGCAGTCGCGCCCCACAGTGTGAGGTCACGCTCCCTGGGCTCCTGCCGAGACTGTTGCTGAGTACTAGCCACTGAAGCCCAACAAGACCCCGGGGTGAGTTCGCACTCTTTCCCCACCCTCCGTGGCTCTTGGTGATGGTCTGCTGGGACTCGTAGTGCTCGAAACATGAATTGATGCCGTCTCTCCCTGTTGTAATCCGCCGCGGCTCAGAATGGATTTTTATATGTTAAGGCCGGAGGACGAGGCTATTTTGGTAAAGAGAGTAGCCTTGAGAAAAACCACAGCAGTATTTTTTTTTTTTCCCTCACATCTAAGTCCGAGTGAAGGTCTCCCGTCGTTGTGATGGATTTAACCTCAACCATTTTTAATGCACTACTAAATCTCGTTGTAGAGGCATACAAGCCAGCCGAAGGGGCTCTACGGCTTCTCTAAGCACCCTTTGAGATCCCTTTGCTGTGGTCTTACAATTTCACTATCAGAATGGAGACTTAAAAGCTTGCTCTTCTGCTGTGGGCCATGTGAGACTATGGCATTCTGCAGGCAGTCTGGACATACACAGAGATGCTGCCCTGTGTTAGTGGGTGCCGTTGTTAGGGGCAGTACGAGCAGATGCTGCTGGCCGAACGACTGTGGTGCCTGCCCTGGTCCTGGATGGACGAGGTGGGCTGCTGCTCCTCCTGCACAGTGTGTCAGAAGATCTACTTCCATCTGGAGGACCTTGACTCTTCCAATGGTGCGGTGAATACCATTTCAAGTGCATAGTATTGATAAAGGAATGTGGTCTGTCTGTCTGCGTGTAGCTTGAAATGGAGTTTTGGGCCTGTAGGCTGTGATTCAGATTCAAAGATCCTTCCAGAAGCCTGGGGGACTTTGCACACCTTCCCTTCGTCCCTCTTTGCGAGGTAGGCCAGGCCCAGAACTAGGGCATCCACTTTAATTTTAGCTCTCCAGCCCCCTGGCAGCCCATAGCAGCTTTGTACTCAGAGCTTTTTTAGGCTTCGGGCTGCAGAGGAGTTGGGAACTTTTTGGTTCTCACAGAAACGGGACATGTCAAATTCTGGAGGGGACAACACATGTCCTCATTTTCGTCAGCTCTGCAGTGACCATTTTAACTTGGGCCAAGACGATTTTCTGAAGTGCTGACGTTTTTTGAAAAGTAGTTGTTCCCCAGTGAGATTTTGTTTTGGCTGACTTCTGCAGTGTTTTGACTCTGCCTAGGATATGATCTCCTTATCATGTCTTGAGATTGAAAAGTCAGCCCCCATTTCAGGTGCAACACAACAATAACAGAAACTAGACCCTCAGGTTTAGTTCTCGGATGAGATTTGAAGATACCCAATTGACAACTGGAGGTCTGTGCAGTAGCCCCTCGTGTATTGTGAAGTTCTAGTTTACCAACCGTCAGTGTTGACCCCAAACTATTCTCCCATGGTAGGTAGAGCTTGTGCAATGCAATTCACATTTGTAAAGGCTCATTGTGCTGTACGTTCGTGCCTTTTGTGGTGGTCTGTTAGTCATGGTATTGTGATGTGTTCCTGTGTCATTCGAGATGGCACCACTGGCCCGTCTGCTCCCTCAGTCTAGGCACATGGTTCTCAGAATTTGTTTTGGAATTCATCTTCTCAATATACTGATTTGTACCATTGTCTGAAGACATGGCCACATCGGGGTCTTAGAGGCCTCTGTATGATCATTCTTCTTGTAGCCCTTATCAGGGTCTAGACTTATGGGGCGCCATCCAAATGTAAATTTCACACACAAATGCCACATTTTATTGAAAGTCTGTGTCGTTTTTAACCCTACAGAAGTTCTAATTACAGTTTCATTGTCATGACGACCTCTGCTGCACCATGTTAATTGAGTAATGACATGGGATGGGTGGAATGTAACATTGACCGTGTCTCTGTTTCCAGATGAGCCTGCGAGCCCTAGTGTTGACCGTGACGCTGCGCACATTCCAGCCTCTATTGTGATCGCTGGCCCTTCGGCCACAACTGCTGCCACGCCCAGCCCTAGCACCCCCTCCCCTCTCATTCGCCGACAGCTGTCACATGACCAAGGTAAACCTCAGTACCTAGAATGTCTTTGATGCTATAATTAGGCATTTTTTATTGCACAACATTGTGTTTTTGTTTTCTCCTGCCATTTTTTCCTGTCTCGTGGTTTCTAGTTCCAAACATGCTGTCTGTGTTGCCTCTTTCCCCAGCTTACTTGGTCTTTCTGGGTCGTTACCTTATTTTTTTGCACTCTATTTTCTGTCTGTTACTGGTACCTGTGTTGATATTCTGTGTTGGCTAGGACAGGCCATGTTTTTCTTCCTTCAAAATTTTAAATAATAATAAACAGTTAATCTGTAATAACCGGTCAGTTGATGACAGTATGACGTGACATTGAAAACAGTTAATTAAGGACTAGGCCTAATTAAGCAATCTTCATCAATGACTTGTTGATGGTTTGTGTATTGTTAGACCACCATATCTGCAAAGTGTTTTCCTTCATCCTGCCAAGATGACAAAATGTCTGCCAAATCCCACCTCTGTTTGTTTATTGTCTCTGATTATAGAGTCACTCAAAAATGCCATCCTGGAATCCCAGAATGGGACGAAGACAGAGCGTTCCAAGTCCTATGACGAAGGCCTGGACAACTACAGAGAGGAGGGCAGAGGGTGAGGCTCAACAGTGTTGTGTGTAGAGCTATGGTGCAGTATGTGGTGGATTTCCCTGTGTTTGGTCGTTTGAGTATACAAACATGTTTACTTAACTGTGCTTGTTTTTCTGTCTCCAGACGATCCTCCTCTAAACACATGCCCAGTCTGAAGGTGTTCCGGAAGGTAAGATTCCGCTCAGTCTCCTGAAAGGGTGCAGGCACAAAATGTTATAGGCACAGTATCTTTAAATGTCAGATATCTTTATGTGTTTTACCCCTGTCTGCAATTCTGCTGCTTCCGAATTGAGTGCTAAACTGAAATAAGATTTGTGTGTGTGTGTGTGTGTGTGTGTTGATTTAGGCTGTGGATGGACACAAGTCACCTGATGACTCGGGCTCTAGGAGGGACTCTTCCGCAGACGTCTTCGGTGACTCCTCAAAGGAGGGATGGCTGAAGCTCAACACAGACAAAAACAAGGTACTCCTCCACGTCAGTTTTGCTGAAAATAAATCCTCTTCCTTGCTTCCCCCTCAATTGAGAATCGAGGGTTTGCGCTTTTGCAGCTAACGTTGATAAACCGTTGGGCATTTTCTTTTTTTTGCCATCCCTTTATCTTGTTCACTGGGCAGCAGCGGGGTGTGATTGTTTTTAAGGCTGACTGATGTATCTATGTCTATCACTGAAGGCCTTCTGGGCAGGTGTTTTGAGGGTAGCGCAGAGATCCAGCAGAGCTTAAACTAATCAGGCGTCTCTTCCACTTGTCAGTGTAAACAGTCCGGGGACCCCAGGGAGTATGCAGGCATGGGGGTTCCTCAGTAACACCATGAAGGAAGAAACGGGGCACCCATTTAGTTTAACACCAATGAAAACGCTCACGATCCTATCTGGGGCGTTACATAGTGCAATACCAGGTGTTCCTGGCGAGTCTGCAGTCAGATACTCCATTCTCTGTGTTGTAAGTCAGTGTGGCGTCAAAATGAGTTTGAGGTCACTGTTTCAAGGGAAAGGATCTACACTATGTTGCTTTAAGGCTTCCCATTAAATGAAGGTCACCTGTAATAGTAACTCTCCTTATCCATCTGACCTGCAGTCAGTGCATTTTAGAAACAATAATGTGTTTTGTGATTAACAAATGATGGCTAAGTGGAATTAATTAAATACTTCAATAGAAATGTCTTTATTGATATCAATTCATCCAAGATGTTTGTTTTGAGACGTACATTTATGAAACTGCACCTCGGAGACTTGATAAACATGCACTAATGAATTAGCTAGTAATTACATCTTTGAACGTTACAAAGCTTCTTATTTACTGTTTGCCTAAACTGCTAGCATGTTTAAATAATAGTTACACATTTCACTCTCTCTTCCTCAGTGATGGTGAAGTACAGTACAGTTTTTCCAACTCTGATGTCTTGAAACAGTCCTATTTGCCTTTGTTCTATGTGTGTTGTTTGGCTTTTACAATCCCAACAGGGTAGGAAAGTGAATTGAATGAAGTTGACAGTTCTTTGTCCTCTTCTTCTCTAGCGTGTGGGAGGCGGTATCCGGGGGTGGAAACAGATGTATTCGGTACTGCGAGGCCACTCCCTCTACCTCTACAGGGACAAGAAGGAGTGCCTGGCCCACGCCCACTCACAGCTCGACGAGGTGCCTCAGCCAATCTGCATCAAGGCCTGCCTGATTGACATCTCCTACAGCGAAACCAAGCGCAAGAATGTGCTGCGGCTGGAAACGTCAGACGGCGAGTACCTGTTCCAGGCGGAGAACCGGGACGACATGCTGTCCTGGATCTCCGTCATTCGGAAAACCAACAACCTGGACGAGGTGAGCTCGGCTCAGTAACGCCCTCTGCTGGTGGCATAAGCCCTTACCGTGTGCCCAGATGAAGGAAATTATGAGATTTGGTTTACGCGAGTCAATGGTCCCATCAGAAAATGGTTCATGATCATAATACACAACATTGAAAGCACTGATGACAAATTCAGTGACCAATTTTGTCACTGATGGACACAAAAGTTGTCTGTGACCTGTTATTGGCTTTCATTGCCACCCTGAAGGAAAATGCCAGCACAGTAAAAGGATGTGGGGTGAGCACACAGCCATTATGATGTGATTTCACACAACATTGCACATTACACTCCCAGAGTGATAAATTATGAGCCACTGAGGGTGAGGAATGCGTTTGAATGTCATGCAGCAACATTCCCAGAAAGATGTATGGCTCGCTATCATTTTAATCCACACGGTCCTCATCAGTCTTATGACTCAGAATAACACATGGAGACGCATGACTGTGATGCATTAGCTATGACAGACATCACATAATACATCATGTGATCTGATGGTAATTTTCCTAGTACCACAGATATCTGGAAAATCAGTCAGGATGATGGTCAATCAGGAAACAGGCTTTATTCTTTCAATGATGTGCATCAAGGGAGAGACAAGCTTCACCAGGAGGATTCACCCATATCTCTAAAACTAAGACATGGAAAACCCCAAACTTAAGTATGTTACAAACAAAGGGGGCCTGACTTCTTGTTCTAACTCTGTATGAATATGTAGTAGATGTATAGGTCACACGGGCAGGTCCTCCTGGAGGGTTGTTTAATCAGAAGGACCCCGCTTTGCGTCTGGCCAAATGTTATGCTAATACTAGGAGCAGCTGTAAGCCACAATGGGAAGGTGTGAAAGCTCCCCATTCCTGCACACCTAGTGTCTTCCATTCGATCCTAAGCCCTAAATCTAAGGAATTTATAGACAAGAGATACAAATAAGTAATGAACATAAGAAACATACAGTCGGTAGATACATTCAGCACTAATTCACAACTCTCTCAGATCTGATTGAGCTTTTATTGTGAGATGAGCCAAAGAGAATGTGCTCAATCAAGCACGATGACATGTACTCACACAGATTGTTTACCTCAGAAGTTGTGTGCAGCAGGAAAGAGAAACCGTTGCATAACTGATTGGGAACGCGGGGACCGTAGAAGCCACTTGAATAGTGGTTCTACTTGTGGGGCCAGATGGCCATGATTCTGTGAATTGTGTGTGTATGCGTGTGTGTGTATGCGTGCGTGCGTCCGCGTGTGTGTGTGTGCGTGCGTGCGGCAGCAGCAGCTGAACTTTACCTGTCTCCCTGTTTCAGAACGCAGCAGTGACGAGCACAGACCTGCTCAACCGCAAGATCAGCAGAGCCATAAAGAGGTAACCAGCGTGCATGTGGGCCATATGTGTGTGCAGTGTTTGAAGACGTGCCTTTGTAGTGACCATTTGGGTTTTGGGATGTTACATGGGCCATTAATAAATGTGTGTGTCAGCATTCGTATCTGTGTGTGTGTCTGAGTGGTGTAAACATGTGTTATTGTGTTGCAGTGTTCCGGGCAAGAGCAAGAGTCAAAGTCCCCACTCCCCCAAATACGAGGACAGGAAGAGCAGTAGAGGTAATAGCCTTGTGATCTCCCCTTTCTCCCCCACCGACACACACTGACCACTTTTATTATTACTACTATTATTCCAATGTATGACATGCATCACAAACAGACACACTCTCTTTTCTTGTCTCTTCACTCTTGATTATATCTTGCATTTCTGAAGCATTAACACCTCTGTCTGTGTGTGTGTGTGTGTGTGTGCGTGTGTGTGTGTGTGTGTGTGTGTGTGTGTGTGTGTGTGTGTGTGTGCGTGTGTGTGCGCGCATCAGATGACGCAAGCCCCCCACGGGACAGGGCAGGGTGGAGAGGGATCACTGGCCTCAGGAGGAAGCCTGCCGAGAAGAAGCCCACGGCTGGGGTCACCTTTGGGGTGCGCCTGGACAACTGCCCCCCTGCACAGAACAACAGAGTAAGGCCTGTGTGTGTGTGTGTGTGCGGGAGACTGAGGACCGGAAACTCTGTGAACCATAATGTTGCTGTTGTAGAAATGCCAAATGTTGTATGTGCAACCAGAACTGACAAGTGTGTGCAGTGTGTCTCATTAAATGCAAGGCTACCAAAGGGGCATATTGAATATTTATGGTCTAAAATTACGTAATCGCACACGTCTAAACTAACACATCGTCCGTGAGTAGTTCTGTATATGACTGTTTGTACTGATTCAGACACATTTGTAACGTATTGGTGGTTTTTGCGTGTGTGTGTGTGTAGTTTGTGCCGCTGATTGTGGAGGTCTGCTGTAAGCTGGTGGAGGAGCGAGGGCTGGAGTACACAGGCATTTACCGCGTCCCTGGCAACAACGCCGCCATCTCCAGCATGCAGGAGGAGCTGGACACCAAAGGCATGGGCGATATCGACATCGAGGAGGACGTGAGTGACAAAACACAAAACGCCTGGCACACCAGGCCTCGCTAGAGTCGGCCACGGGGGGGAGCAAATGCCTCGTATAGGCTTCATCTTTACTTTCACGAGCCCCTGTTAAAGGACCGTTTTGGGCGCAAGTCATTGCTGGGTTATTAATAGATGCAGCAGGATAAGAATGTTGAAATGACTAAGATCCATAGACAGTGCACGCACGTCAGAACGGAGATTTGACCAAATATAGTCGGTTCTGGAATCTGGACAGATCTGATGGACCCTCTGTTTACGGTGCAAAAAACACTTACTGCAAGGACTGTGCTTTCTGTTTTGTAAATATGGCTGACCAATTTTCACTTCATCTTCATAACGTTGCATGACCTCATGCTGTCTGTGCTTTTGTTTATTGGGATGGTATGAAGGACGCGTGTCATTTCATATGCGGCCACAGATCATCTTGGCCAGTGGTCATTGAATCTTGTACGTTTTCTTTCAGAAATGGCGGGACCTCAATGTTATCAGCAGCCTCCTGAAATCCTTCTTTAGGAAGCTGCCAGAACCACTGTTTACAAATGGTATGGTTCTCAAAAAGTACATAACGATTACATGCAGTTTTGTTTCTGTAAATGCGCTGTGTGACGATGCTTTGTTGCAAATAGTGAAATTACATAGTGCACACACTGATGTTCATATCTTACTCATGTTGTACAAGTTTGCCCCCTAGTGTAGAATCTGTGGAAATAATTTCCCCCTTTTTTGTTTGCAGAGAAATATGCAGATTTTATCGATGCCAACCGGACAGCTGATGCTGTTGAGAGGCTGAAAGTGCTAAAGAGGCTGGTGAGTTTCACTTAAACAGAGTGATGAGTGCTAATCTTCAGCCGCTGGGCTCTGCTGAGCTGCAGATTTATGCCCGTCCTTATTTCCCCCCGTAGATTCATGAGTTGCCAGACCATCACTACGAAACGCTCAAGTACCTCTCGGGGCATCTGAAAATGGTGTCTGAGAACTGCGAGAAGAATAAGGTAGGAGAAACGAGTGCACTGACACAGTGGTGTTCTCAGTGCCAGCATGAGTTACCCCATGGCAGGCTGTGGTTGTTCCTGTTGTCCAATTGGAAGTGCCATCTAAGGCCAGATTTTAAAAAAACAGTGCCGATAAGCTTATGTGCTTGTAAAATGTACTAATTCTTGAAGTTAAGAGTTGTTTAAAGGGAATTCACTTCCAAGGAGACTTTGTGCACATCCCAGGTGCTGAACAAAAAAAGGTCAAGTTTTTTAGGAAAAAAGTTCGCACACTCCTTGGTATTCTTTTGTTGAGTTTATTTTCTCATATGTGCCAAAAAATAAACTCAACAAAAGAATACCAAGGAGTGTGCGAACTTTTTTCCTAAAAAACTTGTTTAAAGGGAATGCCTTTAAATGTGTTTCTTTTTTTTGTGCTGAAAACGCTCTTACACATGATTCATCTCACCTGTGTGTGTGTGTGTGTGTGTGTGTGTGTGTGTGTTGTGCATGTTAACAGATGGAGCCACGGAACTTGGCCATTGTTTTTGGCCCCACTCTGGTACGGACATCAGATGACAACATGACCAACATGGTCCATCACATGCCGGATCAGTACAAGATAGTGGAGACCCTCATCCAGCACGTAAGGCTCCGTCTCACTGTCCACCTCTGTCTCACTGTCCACCTCAGTCTCACTGTCCACCTCCGTCTCACTGTCCACCTCCGTCTCACTGTCCACCTCTGTCTCACTGTCCACCTCTGTCTTGTTACCATTCCAGCACTCACTGTTTCTTGCACAGTCTGTATTGTAATGAGCCTATTTACATGACTCTCAATCTCTTTTACAGTGTGACTGGTTCTTCATTGACGATGGGGAAGAAGAGCCAATAGTATGTATCACTGTGTCTGCACATGCTCTGGGGAATATATTTGTTACTGTCGTTTACGATTGTCTTATTCTGAAATGTACATTCATTGAAATCCTTGGGCGTCCTTGAATCAGGAGCATGACAACAGTAACCGTGAATCCTAAAACACCTGAGGACAAACTGTAGGTGATGATGGCACAGGTGATGTGTGCAGGTGTTGAGTGTGTGATTGATTGATGGCTGATCCTGTCTTGTCCCTCCCTGCAGGCGATGGTGGAGCAGGATAGCACAGTGCAGTCGCAGCCCGTCCCTAACATCGATCACCTGCTGCCCAACATCGGCCGCACCGCCTTCTCTCCAGGAGACGTCTCAGGTAGCCGCCGTAGTGCTGCTCTCCCCACTGTACTCATGCTGGAGTGTGTTAGAGTAGGCCACCGCATGGCAGGGAAGGATCGCTGTACAGATAGAACAGCTAGTTTCAGCTGCTGTGTTGAGTGTGTCTGAGTGAGTCTGTGTGTGTGTGTATGTGTGAAGAATTGTGTGATAAGAGTCCATAGGAAGATTAACTCTCACTCATACAAGTGTCTGTAAAGTGTCTAAAGTTTTTACACAAGCTATTGAGTTGAAGCTGCTATGCAATACTATTTTAGCAATTTTTCACTGGGCAGTTTTGAATCGGCATCCACATGAAAAATTGATGAAAATAGTGTGTTCATTTGAAGGTTCTGTTCTACTTGAGTTGAGTTTCTGTTCTGTTTCTTCCTCATGTTTGGGCATTGCCCTGTCATGATTTCCCATACGTTTGTTTGTTTGTTTGTTTGTTTGTTTGGTCCTCTTCCCCTTCGGTTGAGATTCTCGTCCTTATTTTTCTCTCCGTGCATGCCAGTTCTCCTCCTCAGCTTATCCCCCCCCACTCCGTCAATTTCGGCCACCACTCCTCCTTTTCGTTATGTTCTCCTTTTCCTGCCCCTTTCTACCCTGAAGCCCCCCACTCCCCACCCCACACTCCCCACTCCCCACCCCCCACCCCACACTCCCCACTCCCCATCCCCCACCCCCCACCCCACACTCCCCACTCCACACCCCCCACCCCCCACCCCACACTCCCCACCCCCCACCCCACACTCCCCGTTTTCACCCGGCATGTTCTTTCCCAAATGACAAGTTGAAATGACAACAATTTAAAAAGAAAAGAGAAAGAAAAATAAAGAAAAAAACAAAACAATCAAATGCTAACCTAAGCTGTGCTAGTGCTAACCCAACTGGTGTGCTGTTCTGACCCCGTCTGATCCATCTTGTCTGCAGTGTTCTTTCTCCCCTGTCCTTGTCCAGCGCTGCTCACCCATTCCCAATCTTGACACAGGCCAAGTGGGCGGCGCCTACCACTCGGTGACGTCCCTGGTGGACTCAGTCCTGTCTGTGCTGGACAGCTGGGACTGTAGGAGGAAGGAGGAGTGTTGTCCGCAGTGTAGCTGCCTAGTCTGCCGCAACCCTCACTTCCTGTAAAGCTTCTTGTGGATTTCTTTCGTAACCTCCCTGGTCGGAGAATTTGAATGGGGGTGGGGGGGGGGGGGGGCACAGATGTTTTAAAAAAAAAAAAAGTAAAAGAAGAGAAAAAAAAAGAACTTTGAAAACATCAACAACTACAAAAAAGAACAAAACATAAATCAAGAAAAAGAAAGACACAGAAGTGGATATTTTTGTTTTTGTCGTCCTGTGCTTGCACGTCGATCTCCCTCACACACCACATGTTTAAAGTGTTTTTTTAAAAAAAAAAGAAAAGCAAAGTCAAATGTGTTGTGAAGGATGCAAGAGTCCGTGCTGTGCTGGTGTGTGTTGTGTCTGAAAACAGCCTCTTCTTTTGCATCCTCCCTTGCTGTCTCCTGAAGCCTACCGCGGGGAGAACTAGCACGGTATGGTCGGCCGGGTGCCTCGCCACCCCAACCGTCATGTGGCATAACTGTCATGCTGTCTCCAAAAAAAAAAAAATACAAAATGAAAAAAGGTGTGGGGGAGTGTGGGGGGCTCAACTGGCTTTTCACTTAGAGTGAGAGAGGGAGAGAGAGGGAGAAGACTGAGGCTGCGAGGTATACAGAATGGAAGATTCAGTTGTTAATGAGTTGGAACAGCAGGTTAGAAGAAGAGGGGGAGGTGGAATGGTTGAGCGGGACAAGAGGATGATCCTAATGGAGAGACTACGGACTGTAAGACACTGTTTTGAAGGTCCTTAGTATCTTGGCCTAATCCCCCTCTTCACCTGTAACGTTAGGAGTCTTGCTTGAAGACTTGCCTAGGCTGCTCTCCAGTAACCTCTGAGGACTGTGCCCAGTTAGGTCCAGGGAAGGACAGGAAATGACTGGCCTCCACCATTCTCACACAGCTAAGCACCGTTGAGATAACATCTGCAGCCTGTTGAGTGTTAAGAGACCAAACTTACTGCCAACAGGCCATGCCATACTTCTGGGTCAAGTGGACTTTTATTTGTCTTCAGGGCAGAGTCAGTTTGTGGAGCTCGTATGCCCAGTATGTAAGGTCAGTTTGTGGAGCTTGTATGCCCAGTATGTGAGGTCAGTTTGTGGAGGTGAGGGCAGTCAGTGTCCCCAGCTGGCCATTGTAGCCATACGGCCAACCTCCACAGCGGCTCCCACCCACCCCCAAAGCCCCCTCCCCCACTGGCTGTACTGTTGCGTCCTGTGACTAGGTGTCTGGAGTTGTGATCCGTGCCATGGTGTCTATGACTTGGGAAAGAATGCCCCTCAGTCTTGTGGCTGCGTGGTGGATCTGTGTGCCTATGAGCTGCTTCTGTCTGTCTGTCTGTCTGGCGCTGTGTCTGTTGGTTTGTCCGTCCTGTCTGTGGTTGTGTGTGCATGAGCTACTTCCCTGTGTAGCGCAGCACTCTCTCTCTGCCGGGTTTCCTCTTCTCTCCACCCTCTATCCATATCCCCCTCTCCACCCTCCCTCCATACCCCCCTCTCTACCCTCCCTCCATATCCCCCTCTCCACCCTCCCTCCATACCCCCCTCTCCACCCTCTCTCCATATCCCCCTCTCCACCCTCCATCCATACCTCCTCACGCCCAACCCACACCTCCTAAGAGCTTCCTCACATGACCATCATCATCATCATCATCATCATCGCCTCTCCTCATCACTCTTCATCTCTCCCTCTACCTAAGCTGCCTTTGTTGTGGCTGGGGTCTTCTCTGACGGACGTCTCCCTCTGACTGGCATTTTCTTGGTGTTCTGGCTTCCTCTGTCTTCTGCTCCTCCTGTGTGTGTGTGTGTGTGTGTAGCTTTACAGTAGGCAGGATTTCAGGTCCCCCCGAAGTCGCCTTCTCACACCTGTGTTTTTCCCCCCTCTTGTCCACAGACTCAGCCAGTGATTCTGCCAAATCCAAGGTAAGACCTTTATGTGTCATGCGTCATCTGTGGTGTACAGTCACATGGCTGGTAAAGTGTGGAAAGTCTTCAAAAAGTGGGGTTTGAGTATTGAGAGTACTTTTAAAACCCCTATTTTATGTGTGTGTGTGGGTGTGTCCATGAATTGCATGCCTTTATGTATCATATTTAGGCCCATTGCTGATGAAAATCTTTTTCTCCCAAAGATGACGTAGCAAGGACTAGATTTAAAAGTTTCATGCCATTCACTGAGTAACCAAGTTAAATGCAGTGAGCTAAAACCGTTTCTGTGTCCTAATACAATTGGGAGTAGGCAAAGTGAAAGCAGAACATACTGTGATTCTGAAATGAAGTTATTTGAAGAGGGATAACTTTTTAAGATGTCTTGTTGGACAGTATTTAGGACAAGATTTCCATCAAAGTTTCTACCTGAATGACATGCATGCCTAGACTCTGTTCTTTTGACCTGTGCCTCTGCAGGTGTGAAAAGTAGGGGCAAGTCATTTTCCTTGCCCGCAAGAGACCACCGGTAGCTTACAGACACTGATACTGAAATGGGTATGACACATGGGATATCAGTGGCCAAAAACCATTCTGTTTCCTGGCCATTGCTGCAAAGCTCAGCACGCACCTGACTGCATAGTCGGCTCGTTTAATGTGCTTAGATTGCTTCCTGCAACTTCCTTGCCATGGAGTACCATTTATGAACATGGCAAATTATCCATTAGTGATCCATTTGACATTATACTTTAACATATATGCTTTTGTCCAGCTCTTTGGACGACTAGTAATATGCAGTCCACCTCTTCACTTCAGCATACTTGGCTTGGCTACCATTACTTGGCTTGGCCACCAGATGTTACTTCCTAATAAATCTTTAGTTGGCTCTGCCTTTTATGCTGACTCAATACTTACATTTGGCTGTAGAGCGTCATCATGCCATCCATATTGTTCCTCTGGTTTGGCTAATACGGAACTGAACATATCTTGAGTATATTCCCAGTAAAGTTTAAAAAACTAAAGGTCTGAAAGTGTTTTAAGCATACCGGACAAACTCCGAGGTACCGTGCAATGTGAGTGTTCTTCTCAATCTTCCTCTCAATTTCCTCCTTTCTCTTTTGAACTCTATGGTAGCAGTTAAGAGTAAGGGTTGCCTGTGCATGTCATGCTGTGTGTGTATCGGAGAGAGAGAGTGTGTCTGTGCGCGTGCGTCCGTGTCTGACGGTTCTCTCGTCTCCCCTCCAGGGCTCGTGGGGTTCTGGGAAGGACCAGTACAGCCGGGAGCTGCTGCGCTCCTCCATCTTCGCCAGCCGCAAGCGCAAGAAGCCCAAAGACAAGCCGCAGCCCAGCAGCTCGGACGACGACCTCGACGCTCTCTTCCCCAAGAAGGAGTCCCAGGAGCAGAGCGCCCAGCCGGCCTGGCCGCAGCAGCCCGAGGAGGGCCCAGGAGACGAGGACGAGGAGGAGGAGGAGGATGAAGGCCAGGGTCGCGAGGTCGGGGAGAACGCCGAGCGAGTGAGCGGCGTCGACGAGGAGCCGCAGGAGAGCCGGCTGGAGCAGAGGCCCGGCACCCCCCCGCTTTCAGACGTGGACGCCCCCGTCCAGCCACCCGAGGCTTACCCCTGCCCCTCGCCCAAGCCCGGCTCGTCCCCCACCCTGAGCTACCGCATGCAGGCGGTCCGGCAGTGCTCGCTGTCGGACCAGGTGTCGTCGGCCTGCGACGAGGGCTGCACGTCGGACCTGGGCACGCTCAACAGCACCAGCTCGCAGGCCTCCGTGGGGCGTCCGGTGCGCCAGCGCGGCAGGATCCCCGGCGGCTGGACCGCAGGCGAGGGGCTGGGGGCGGGCGCGGCGGCCGAGGTGTGCTCCATCACCTCCGACTACTCCACCACCTCCTCCATGACCTTCATGACGGCGGGCGGCGGCGACGGGGGCAGCTCCATCATGAGCCCCGAGCCGCGGGCGGGCGTCGAGAGCCGCGGCACGAGCGCCACGCTGGACGCCGACGACGCCGACGACGAGCGCAGCGAGCTGGTGAGCGAGGGCCGGCCCATGGAGACGGACAGCGAGAGCGACCTGTCGGTGTTCGCCGTGAGCCGGGAGGAGACGGGGCCCTGCGCAGAGGGGAGCAGGCGCTCGTCGGCGTCCGAACCGCCGCTGATGGCCAACGCCTGCGGGAGCAGCCTGGCCGCGTCACAGCGGCTCATCGCCGGCGACACGCTCGCGCGCAAGAAGAGCACCCGGCAGAAGACGGACAGCGAGTCGTCGGCGTCGGAGAGCGGGCGCGGCGAGCGGGAGGCCACTCGGCTGGCGCGGGCGCTCGGCGCGGCCAAGGGCCGCTCGTCCACCTGCAGCCTGAACTCCTCGTCCCCGCGCTGCAGCGGAGAAGAGCAGCCTGGAGCCGGCGGCAGCGGAGGCGCCGGACCCGCCGGACTGGGAGTCCCCGCCGACAACCCGGTCTGGCGAATCAAGATCACAGACCGCCTCAAGTTCCGGCTGCGCTCGTCGGCCGACGACATGTTCGGTGTCGGGCGCTCGCCGGAGACGCGTGCCAAGCGCAAGGGCAACATCCGCCGGCGGCACACCATGGGCGGCCAGCGGGACTTCGCCGAGCTGACCGTGTTGGGTGAGCCGTCGCCGTTGTCGGCTGTCGACCGGCTCAAGCCCAAGTGCAGCTCGCAGGACTTCTCCATCCGCGACTGGATCGTCCGCGAGCGACACCACCGGGTCAGCAACCCTGAGGTCAGCCTGCTGGGCGCCGCCTCGTCCTCGTCCTCCTCGCAGACGCTCCAGGGCCTGGCCCACGACTGCCCGGAGGCCGATGGCGGGCTAACCAACGGGGACGGCCCCTCTGGCCAGGGAAAGAGCCTTAGCCTGGGCGCCGACGCGCACCCCCAGAAACTGTCTAACTCGCAAGTGGTCCGCTCGCGTTTCTATCAGTACCTGTGAGAGTATGCATGTTCGTGTGTGTGTGTGTGTGTGTGTGTGTGTGTGTGTGTGTGTGTGTGTGTGTGTGAATGGGATGTGGTGTGGTATTTGTGAGGAGGATGCGATGGGTGAGTGTGTTTGATGGTTCAAAACCTTATCTAATGAATTGCTCTGTGTGTGTTTGCGTGCGTGTCGCATGTGAATGAATTCACACCGCGAGGTGTCTTTGTGTACGTGGTGTACGTCTGTGGACACTAACGGCAAAGGGTACTACGTGTAGCCGGGAGCGGCGTCCTCGCTGGCTCCCGGCATACACTGGGTCCTCGTCAGAATCAGCGAGGACAAAAGGGGACGGACAGCACAGCAGTGGCCGCTAGTGTGTCCTCCTCATTCCCTTCCAACCCCCCAGAACCACTCCTCATGCCACGGGCCCCTCAGCGGGATCCTCCGACTCTGAACCCTCGTGTGGCTGGAAGACTTGAAGGTTGCGCTGGAAGAACGTGTGTAGACTGTGAAAGGATGGCAAGAAGATTGGAGTTTTGTTTGGGGATGGTGGGGGCGAGAGGATTTGTTGAGAGATCTTTTAGGGTTATAAAGATGACAAAGTAGGTCACACTATGGATGGATTAGGATGTTCTTTTCTTTTCTTTTTTTTTTTACAAAAGGACTGGTGCATAGTGTTGTAAAAGTATTGCTGGAGGAATCCATTTTCTTAGCTTTGAAAATGAAAGGAGGTCCCAGAGGGTTGTCTCCCTGTGTGCTTCTAGGTAACCAAATGAAGAATGTGCTTGCTGTTCTTACCGAACTAAAAAGCAGAGTTGGTAGTGTGCTCACCTCTTTCAGGAAATTAAGTGTACATATCCCCCCCCCCCCCCCCCCCCCCCTCTTTCTCTCTCTCTACTTGAAGTGTGGTCTTTGCAGATGTTTTTTCTCGCTAGGCCTTCAGTGGGGTTGTTGTGTGTGTGCTGTGGAGGTTGGCTTCTGACTGGGTGTTGCAGGAACCAGACTTGACTCTTTTAAAGCTTTAAAAATGAATTGAATTGAATTTAGGAAAAATGTAAAACAACATTTTTGTATGACACTATAGTAACTGACACATAATATGGACAAAAATGAGTCACTTCCCACTTATGCAGTGGTGTATTTGTGAACAGGCTTGTTGTATACCATGACACTATACTTTACATGGACTGCAAACATGAATTGGATTTAAAAAAAAAGAAGGAAAAGAATTGGTATATGGGAAAAAAAGGTTAAAAGAAATGCTGTTTGATGAATGAAAAGTGCCTCCTATTGAACTGATTTGGGGTCAGTAAGGGTGCCATACTGTCTTTCTGTACTGACATGTACTTCACCAACATGTACTGTGAAAGATGACATTTTATCAACAAGAGAAATTTTCCAGAACTATTCCATACATGGAAAATCAAACACGGGAGCTTCCATTCCGTAAGCATTCCGCTTGGGTCTTAACACCTTTTTATACATGACACTTTTTTTGGTTCATTTTCATTTTTTATTATTATTATTCAATTTGATTTTGTGTTTGCTCTCTGTAATGGAACTTGAATTTTGGATTTTCCGATGTAAAATAAGTAACTTAAATGTACATATCTATTCCATGTTTTAGCTGCTTTCCTTCTTTTTATTGTTTCTCTTCCTTTCTTCCATTTGTTTCCATGGCAGGGGCTCATGTCTTGGCACCTGCTCAGGGGGTGTCAAGGACTTGGCCTCAGGGAGGTTGGGGGGGGGGGGGGTGGTGAGATGGACAGTAGTGGTCTTATCATGTGGGGTGGGGTGGGGGGGGGGGGGTTGAAGGGAGGGCAGAAAGGGGGTAACTCGCCCAATCCTGCTCGGCATCCATTCTGCCTTGACCGTTTGTACCAAGCCGGGTCCACTCTGCGAGTGGGCGCGAGCCTCCTGAGAACACTGGACAATAAAAACCCTTCATGTCTGACCAATGCCTCGTGTCCTGCTTCACAAACTTCTGTTTAGAGACTGGGGAATGCTGTCCCTCTCACTGATGGACTGATATGTTATATGTGAGTGAAAAAGATACATTATATGATGCAATTAATTGTAGTATGTCCTGTATATTGATCATTAAATGCCCTCAAGGCTAACCCATTCTAAAGCCTTAAATGGGTTATTTTCTTTTCACCAGTAGAGGGCAGTATGACCTTGTGAAATAGTGGGCGGAAACAGTCTTGTCTGTTACAGCTGCAATCCTGTACATGGAGTGAGACAAAAATGAAAACACTTCTGAGTTCCCTTCAAAATGCTTTATATGTACAAGTTACACACGTCTATCAGGACCGAAAACCATGTTTGTAATCTACACATTTGTACATCAGTAGACAAGACTGGGTCTTACAATATTAAATGAAGAGGAAATACAGGAGGACATTCAAGCTGTCAAAGGTTACAACACTTATACTTACTGAAAGAAAACGGAATTAAAAACAAACTTCTGTCTGTCACACCCATGCCAAATTATACAGTTCATGAGACGTTGCCTTAACTCTTGTGCTAATTATTAGAGCTCGGACGGTTGAGGAAATTATAACGTGGCAGAAAATGCACACATGACATTTCAATTCAGTGCACATGTCAACGTTATTGGCCTTATCATTTTTAAAATACTTTCCACAAAACATGTTGCATTCAAGGAGACAACCCGATAAGTATAGAACATACCCAGTAAGGCACAGTGACTAAAACAACACCCTTGGATTCTCCACAATTCAGTGGGCCGCAGTAAGTACAAATTAACACGCTTGGAAACTAGAGAACAAATCAAGCTCGTCTTGTGATTGGTCCTCTGACTGTTATTGTGCCCTTATTAATGACCAGTAATAAACCTGCACAACCATATCGCACACCAATTTAAAGCTACGGTACTGCAACAAACTTGACGGTACAAGAAATTCAATAATAAGGACAGGACTGGAATGAAGCTTGAAGGTTTCTTGTCATGTCATCATGACGAGCACAAGGTTTACTGCAGAAACAAATGGGAGGAGATGGATGCCAGGATGAAGTCCCTGGATACTGGATGCAGTCTGTTTTGAGCATGACAGGATTGTGTGTGCTACAGTGTCCTTGAAGAGAATCATAAAAATCCCCCTGGCAATCCCTCTGTTCCATCCATTCCACTTCCACCACTTCCCACAAGAGGGCGCTCTGTACCCAGCATATCAAAGGGGGTTTCCATGATGGGGATTGGAAAATGGGGGGAAAAAAACAATACAGAGAGTATAGCAGATAATCTCTTTTGTCCCTCTCAGGCCACCATCCCCACTGCTATTGCACCATCGCTGCCAAAAGAGGATTCAATGTTGTGTCAATGCATGCAGATGCTGAGGGACACCCCCATCCATGTGTGAGTGTGCTGGGGCGGTGAGGAGGGATGGGACGTGGGGGGGGGGCGGATGGGGGGGTTGGGGTGGGGAGTGGGTGGGGGGTGCTGCATACTGGAGGGTGGGGTTGGGGGTGTGCTGTTGGAGGGGAGATGGGGGTGGGGGGGGTGACAGGGGAGGTCCTTCTTTTAGACGTCGTCCTCGATGTCCTGTTCCAGGTCCTCCTCGGTCAGGATTTCTGGCGGCCGGAAACACTCCTCAAAGAAGTTGACCAGCGACTGGCTCAGATGCTGCTTGAAGCTGGGGCTGTGCAGATAGTGGCCCTCGTCAGGATAGATCTGAGGGACAAGAGACAGAATTCAAATCCTGCACAGTCCCACATGTGATGTGAACTGTAGTTGCTCCCATACCTCTGCAATTGGTATTTGTCATTCATCATGACAACGTGTGCTTTGGTCATTATGTGCGCTTTGGCCATTAACTGAACTGTTGTCTATTGCCCCTCCCCGGGGACAATACAGTTTATCTGATCTGAGCTGAAGATTGGAATGTTTTTTTTTTAAACAAGTGCCATATTAACAACAGCAGATTTCTGATCCAATCTTTTCCCATTCAGGTTGTAGCTAACAGCTACTGTGTTGTAAGGCAGAACATCAAAGTTTTAATAACCATTCATAAACTAAACATTGGACATGTGAATTGGCCTCTGATGCAAATCACTGAGAAATCTTGGTGTCATGTGTTATGTTCTGATTACAGGTGGCCTTTCATTACCTGGAGGGTGTAATTAGCCTGCCGCTCCACTAACTGGGTGATGAATTTTGCCGTGTGCTGGAAATGGACCTTCTCTAAAAATGGGAGAGAAGGTATTACATTATAATGACATCATGCCGCTGCTTACAGCTATTCTTCCCTGATAATATAAAAATGTCACTTTTGAATGAATGAATTTTATACATTTTCTTTTATCCTAGGGGCTTTTTGGTAAAAGCATGACTATGATTACAACTACAGCTCTGAGAGAACTTGAATATTCAAGTACTTGAGTAATAAAGCATAAGGCTGACTAGTGACCTGCACTGCCCTCTACCACACAACCTGTGTATTCCTACCACGTGAGAGACGCAAAACAAAGCTTAGCAATAAATCTATGAAGAGAGACAAACCGTCTGCTGTCGGATGAACAAGCAGGTACTTCTTATCCTGAAACGTCTCTGTTCTGTGTTCTAAATTGGCCATCTGTTGGGGAAAGGCAAAGCCGAGAGTGTCAGAAGTGCAGCGATGCTCTGACCGTCTCTCTGCTTGTCATATAACAACAACGAGCTGTCGCTGCACAGTACCTCGTATGCCCGTGGGTTAGTCTTCTTCAGGCCCAGGTACCTCTCGGTGAACGCGGAGGCTGCAGGGAGGACAGCACAGAGGTGACATGGCTATCATTAGCCATCATTTCTGCACACTGCACCACCCACAGACATCAGTGATCTCCCAGGGAGCAGGTGGAGCAGGCCAACAGGACGGGAAGCAGGTTTATAGTGAATGCGTGTGGGAATCCATACACTTCAGGGTGCTCAGGTATTCATTTCAGTACTCTTCAGTACTGAGGCTAAACATGTGTCACAATCCAAATCATTTCTGGCTGCAATGTACCGGTAAATGTTTGGTGACTGGACTGATATGTACTTGTATACTTTAGTAAAGGTGTATGTTCATCTATAGTGAATTACCTGTGAAGACACAGGTGCAGAGAGAGAGAGACTAAAACTCAGTGAATTAATGAGCATGTGTGAATACCACATAATATGCTTGCTAATAATATATAGTATGCATTCAGATGTATATTTCACAGATGCTATCTATAATATATATCTAGCTTCATTGTACTCATCACTTGTTCAAAATGACTGACGTGTACATGAGTGAATGTCAGTAATTGGGGATACAGTATACAATACACTTTATAACTGACATGTACATGAGTGGATGTCAGTAATTGTCTGTAATTGACCCTACAAGACCCTACATGAGTGAACGTCAGTAGCTGCTTGCGTCAGTAGACATGTCCTCCACAGAATATACGGATCTTTGTCACCCTTCAGGTGATTCAGATATGATGCTAACATGCGGACATTATGTGTGAACACTGACGCACATGAACAGGATCTCTGTGAGGTTGAACAGGTTGAATGTGGTTGAACATGCACATGAACACAATCTCCGCATGTTCTTCGCTTCTTTCAGACATGAGCTCATTTACATAATGTCCGTCGGAAATACTAGGATGGAAGTAGTGTAAGAGCCGGCTAAGTTCGGAGTTCCAAATGGCCGGTGATATTGTTCAGATATACGGCCCAACCGCTTGACAGCGGCAGAACATGCAGACTTACACCTAGGTCTGAAAGCAGCTAGTGATTGGGGATAGAGTCTAAGCACTGTAGGCTATGAGAGACGAGTATATAAGTGAATGTAATTGGGGATAGAGTCTACAACACCTTATAACTGACATGTGAGTGAATGTCAGTGATTGGGGATAGAGTCTACAACACCTCATAACTGACATGTGAGTGAATGTCAGTGATTGGGGATAGAGTCTACAACACCTTATAACTATAGTATATAAGTATAAGTATATATACTTTTTTGATCCCGTAAGGGAAATTTGGTCTCTGCATTTATCCCAATTCGTGAATTAGTGAAACACACACAGCACACAGTGTACACACAGTGAGGTGAAGCACACACTAATCCCGGCGCAGTGAGCTGCCTGCATCAACAGCGGCGCTCGGGGAGCAGTGAGGGGTTAGGTGCCTTGCTCAAGGGCACTTCAGTCGTGCCTATTGGTCGGGGTTCGAACCGGCAACCCTCCGGTAACAGGTCCGAAGTGCCAACCAGTAGGCCACGGCTGCCCCACTATATATATATATAGAGTCTACAACACCTTATAACTGACATGTATATGACTGAATGTCAGTGATTGGGGATAAGGTCTACAATACCTTATTGACATGTATATGAGTGAATGTCAGTGATTGGGGATAGAGTCTACAATACCTTATAACTGACATGTATATGACTGAATGTCAGTGATTGGGGATAAGGTCTACAATACCTTATTGACATGTATATGAGTGAATGTCAGTGATTGGGGATAGAGTCTACAATACCTTATAACTGACATGTATATGACTGAATGTCAGTGATTGGGGATAAGGTCTACAATACCTTATTGACATGTATATGAGTGAATGTCAGTGATTGGGGATAGAGTCTACAATACCTTATTGACATGTATATGAGTGAATGTCAGTGATTGGGGATAGAGTCTACTGCACCGTATAAGTTGAAGTCGGTGATGGGTGAGACAGCCGCTCCACACTTCAGCTCTGACAACTCGGAGCTCAGCAGCAAGCTGGCCACGAACCCTCCGTACACCTGCACACATCCAACACAGCCTTTAGCAGACGGACACCACAGCAGAGCACACGCCCACGCTGCCGCCGGCCGCTCGGTGAGTTACGGCCAAATGGCCGTCAGACAAGTCCTCTATCTTCAGCACGGAGCTGGCCATTAGTGCGTGTGATGGGATGCCAGCGTTTGGTTGAATTATGAAGGCATCAAAGTCATTAGGTTGAGAGACAGATGGGTGGATATACTGTCTGGCATGCTGACTGCTAGGATTAGGGGACTGTTGTTGCCCTAGCGCTATAGGTAGGGTATGGCCTACTTTTGGCTGGGGAAAGGAGAGAGTGCTTTGGGTTTTCTTAGGTGCTTAAAAACTGGGTTGAATAATTCATTTTAGTGGCAGTATTGGATCAAAGCAAGTCTAAATTTAAAAGGTACCAGTGGTGCACAGCGGTTCTGAGGATGCGGTGCCTGTGCACTGTTTTCCCCTCTGCTCTCAGAAACCACTAAAAAGGATGAATTCATACGGCTACACTTTTGAGGCCATGGTTTTATGAGAACATGGAGGCACTCCTGCTGCACAACTTTCTCTCCTGGGAGATTCTCAACAGGAACACTGTTTTTTCCCCAAGAAACTTCTAGATTCTAACTTTGAGCCAGTTAACACATTTCACAGCAGATTTCACAGCTAATGTATCATACCAAAACCACCCAGTGGGGACGGAAGTGTTTGTCATTCACTAGAACTCCAGGGCACACCTTTGTTAGGGAAAATCACTGCAATTTTAGTCTCTTTGGAAGCAGCGCAGAAGGGAAAAAAAAAAAAACTAAATCCCAGGAGCTTGAGCCATCTTCACTCTGTAAACATGAAATGCTGTCAGCGTAAATTGGCCAGTGACCTGTAAGTAGGGAAAGTGAGAACGCCACAGATTCGTGCCGTCATGTAAAGAGAAGTGCTACATGGAAACAGACGCCTCAGCGACTGCGGTGAGCTGTACCATTCGACATTTCACTGGGCACGGCTGGTTTACTGCTGACTATTTAAATGAATGTCTCAACAGACAGAAAGAGCAAGTGGGAGAGAGGGGGGGGGGGGGAGGGAGAGAGAGAGGGAGAGAGAGAGAGAGAGAGAGAGAGGGGGGGGGGGAGGGAGAGAGGGAGAGGAAAGTGTCTGGCAGATTAGAAAAAGGATGGGAGAGGGAGTGGATGTTTCAGAAGTGAAAGAAAAAAAGTGATAACAAAGGATGTCAGAGAGATAGAGAAAGAGAGAGCCAGAGAGATAGGCAGAGTGAGAGAGAAAGAGAGAGAGCGAGGGATAGACAGAGTGAGAGAGAGAGAGAGAGAGAGAGAGAGAGAGAGAGAGAGAAGTGAAAGAAGGTTTTTTCCCTATTTTCTGAGTGCAGACTAAGCCTGTGCTTGTGGGCCTTTGAAGCGAAGCCCGCTGCTGCTAATCCCAGCAGACACTGACCCAGAATCAGAGCTGCGCTCGAGCACCTGATCTCTCCGCCGGGAAGCTTATTTTGGGCTCGGTGGTCAGAGCGCGGCGGCCTGGTTTCAACATTTCGCCACATTCACTTTATTTACTTTCACCAGAGCCTGTCCTGGAGTGATGTGAGGGGCGGCCTTACCTGTCCATACACTCCCATCCGGCTCTTGTCAATGTAGCTCTCTTTAGCAATGATGCTGAAAGGCAAATCAAAACATGTTACTGTACATTTCACACACTCATCAACAGATGGGGACATGCCAATGAATGTAAAGTACAAAAAACAACATTATTTTATATGTAACACATTAAGCGATAGAGTGAATGATTCTTTTTGTCTTAATCCTGGGCTAAACAGAATTTGCTAAAAATCGCTTTATTGAAACAGGGGAATTCTGATCTGCTCTAAGATACGTTTGGCTGAGCGCATCATCAGGACAACTCTGCCCTCTCTGCAAGACTTTTACTGCAGGCGATGCAGTACCAGAGCCGTCAAAATTAGAAAGGACCCCACCCATCCCAAGAACTGCCTGTTCAGCTTCCTGAAATCAGGCAGGCGTTTCTGCAGTCTGATGTCCAAAACTGAGTGGCTCAGTAGGAGCTTCTTCCCTCAGGTCATTAGACTCTTTCATACGGACGTGCCTGCTACACTAGGACTCAGGACTTAAAGATGTGCTTGTTTCTGTCTTGTACTCAATATTTCCAGCATTGTATTGTATTGTAATTATTATTAGTATATATTACACAATTTAAAAAATGTTTTCGCTTATCTATTCTGCCCAGGCTGTGGAGTGTACCAGTTTCACATTTCACGGCAAGTTGTGTAGTGTTCATAACTGTGTATGTAACAAATAAAAAAAACTGAACTTCAAATGGCTCTAATTAAGCTGGCATTACTCCATGTCTTCGACTAAGGAGGAAAAGAGAGTGCATTTGACAAGCAGACAAAATGACTGATACTGCTGGCCAAATTCTGAATGAAATCTGCGGCCCTATCCTGGAAATGACCTAAAGTAGCCCCGCCCCTCTCCTCCTTCCGTCCCCTCGCTGGCTCCGCACCTGAGGGCCTCCAGCTGGTCACTCTTCTCCAGGGCGCCCAGCCGACGCTGCACCGTGTGCAGGAAGTCGGTGCCGCGGAAGCCGCTGCCTCGCCCATCGAAGCGCATGATGATGGTGTTGAAGCTGCTGACCAGCACCGAGGTCCAGTCCACATGGAACTGCTCCGACACCTGCTGACTCCCGGGTGTGCCGTCGCTGCTTGGGAGAAGGGGAAGAGGAGGAGTGGTGAAGAGGCTCCTTACTCATTTCAACAGCACTGCAGAATACTCGTTATCAGAGTGTTACAATGGCCGTTAGACACACACACATAGCATGGTTGTGAAAGCAATCCATTCTATTAGTTTTCACTGTGATACCATCACTGAGAATCACAGCATCTGATATAATGTGGGCTAATGCTAGAGCTGTGAAGGAGAGCTGTATTAAACTTACACAACCAGCAGTAAAGGATAGAGTGCGGTGTCTATAAACGTAGCTGGCTTCAGGATCTGCACAGGAAGGGCTGTGAAGGGGAGGAGAGAGAGTGGTTATTGTGCTAAAAAAGTCCCTCCTGCATAGAGAACTTTCTCTGCCTTTAATCTGCTTACGTAACCATTGTTACAGCAGCAAATTGAATTCACCAGAGGCTTGGGTTTGTTATCTCATGGGGAAACCAGAGCGAAATCTCATCAAAAGCCCCAGATAGCATTACACAACAAAACCAGCACAGGAGCAGATACATACTGTGACCGTCTATTGTGATGTTCTTGTATTCCAGTTTGGGCATCTGCATATCGTTGACCGTGCTGTTCAAAGCCTCGTTGGTCTCCACGTCAAGCAACCCTGTGAAGAATGACAGAGAAAAACACTCAGGAAACTAATCAGGAGGAGAAACCTTATCCCAAGACAGATGCTGTACTGTATTTATTTGTGAACAGAAGCTGTTAAGGCTTATTTCTCTCGGGGGCGCTGCTGCCGACTCCATGCAGAGACGTTGTCTTCACTTCCTCCACCGGTACTGGAGCCTCCTGCAGCATGTAGACGGCTGCACACTGACCAAACACACACTCTTGTCAGACTGTGACTCTAATGGCCGCCTCAGTAACGTGCTGCAGGTGAGGGGGCATCGCTGAAAGAGCCGTGACACCTTCGTCTGACAAGCTCACTGTTCCCACTCCTCCAATAATTGATATGTCTAAGTGTGCATCTCTCTCTCTCTCTCTCTCTCTCACTCTTTCTGTCTGTCTTGATTTCCCACTGTGTTTATTTCTCTACCATTTTGTCATGCAAATATTCTCTCTGCTCTCTCTCTCTCTCTTTGTGTTTTTGCCTATCTAGCTTTCTCTCATTGTCTCACTCTCTCTCCCACACACACACCCACACACACACACACACACACACACACTCACTCTCTCCCACACTCCCCCTCTGTTTACACCGTGCTCCAGACCTCCCTAAGGATGTGGGCTGTCGGGCTGTCAGGCCATCTCTGTGTGACAGCTGTATCTGTCTCCTCACGCGGCGCACGTCTTTCCTGAGCCTGAGCTGATTTGTTCCGCCTCGGTCCTACGCGCACACTCGCCCATCCCAGAGCCCATCTCACCAGCCACAGCCCAGCCACAGCCCAGCCGCAGCCCAGCCACAGCCCAGCCACAGCCCAGCCACAGGGCCCAGGCCGTCAACACTTACTCTGAAACTGTCCATCTCTCACGCTGTACACCGCCGTGTAGGGCACCCCAGGACCTGGAGAAGAAATAGAAATAGAGAGAGCAAGTAGATCAGGGCACAGCCATAATGAGCACTGCGAAACCCGCAGAACTCTCCTTCATTTCCCTCAGCATCTTCATGCCCAGGTTTAATGTAGGGAAATAATAAAAAGCCTGTCCCAGTGTGCTGTTTACTGAGGCGCGCAGTGCAGAGCAGAGCAGTGCTGGAGCCCTGAGTGTTTAAATCTGAGCAGAACACCATATCACATTTAGTCCAGGCAGACCCGGCTCCGCTCTGAGCTGCGGCCCATTAATAAAAGAGGCACATGGTCCCTCAGCCTCCTGCAGCCGGCTCGCTCTAACCTAATCATCTCCCATGGCAACCGGGGAACGGCGTAGGCCACGGGAGGGATAATGTTGTGTGATGAATGTGTCGGAGGCGCTGACGCACACGCCGCACAACCACAAAAACATCAGGATTAGCCCCAATACAGCACACTGACAGCCAAAGACGCCTGGGCAGTGTCCAAATGGCGCTTCAGACCATGCTGGGTTACTGACCAGCAGCAGTAATCATGGGGAAGCTTGAGATCATTGAAAAATAAAAAGATACCCGCACACTGTTTCTATAAGCTCCCAGAGTGGTTTATTAACAACATGTTGTTAATAGAAACAGATTATCATTGCTAATAAACCACTCTGGGAGCTTATAGAAACAGTGTGCGGGTATCTTTTTATTGGTCAATTGTCGGCTAAGCCTTATACCCAGCACCTGTTTAAACTGTGTAGATGTGTGAGCACTCCACTCTTTGAAGCTTGAGATCATATCGGTGGTCAAGAGTTTTATGATTTGCAATGCTACATTATGTTAGATACAGCCACCAAACAAATGTACAACATCCAGCACTAGGGAAAACAAATACTGAAGTGGGCTCTTGCATTATGTGTGGAGCAGGGATGAGATGTTTGTTAACTGATGAACACGTGAGGCTCTCACCTTTGCAGTTGAGCAAGAAGTACTGGGTATCCGGGCTGAAGGAGCCACTCACGTAGCCACACTTCAGATCACAGGACAGGCAGCGGCGGTTGAAAGGTGCAAACGTGTCTGCACTGCAGTACAAAGACAAAACAAGATGACACCTGATAGGCTTTCATATCTAAACAACCAGAGCTCCCAGAGGGTGTGGGTGACAGCTAGAGACAGATCAGACAGTGGAGCCGAATGCTTAAGTGTGTGTGTGTGCGTGTGTGTGTGTGTGTGTGTGTGTGTGTGTGTGTGTGTGTCTGTGTGTGTGTGTGTGTGTCTGTGTGTGTCTGTGTGTGTCTGTGTGTGTGTGTATGTGTGTGTGATGGGTGTTCTTACCTGTATAGGTGTCTTCGACTTGGATCATCCTCCTCAGTGCGCAGGAAGTATCTGCAAAGCCAAGGCAGTCATACATGAACATAACACTTTGCAATGCAATTCATGCTGGAATATTCTTGGGCTTGTGCAATACATCTCAATACACCAAACTAGCCCATTCTATATTTTTCATGCATTATTTTCTTATCACTGTTTTAGGGGCGCTGCATATTAGCAGAAATATGAGCGTCACGTCTGCTGATGCCAGGTCAGTACCTGCAGTGCATCTACTGGGGCAGTAAGTGTCAGTGTTGTGCTTGACCATGAGGCTGACTCACATGAGCTGTCTGTCCTTGCTGTAGGCCAGAATCTGAGTGACGTCCCAGTTCCCCGACGTCACCGACTGCAGGGTGTCTATGCTGCTGTTGGGCTGAATCACAACACAATACAATTCAATTCAGTATACATGACACACATCACATTACATCCTATCATTCCTCTCTGTCTATCTGTGACTCTATGCATGTAGATTGTGGAGTCATATTAGCTGTGATTTGAGTGTGTGCATGTGGGGTGTACCTGAGAAGATGACATGGTGATGTGGAAAAAGTTGCCTCCACCCCCTTGCGCTCTGGTAAAGAAGAACTTGAGGCCATCTTCAGAAAACAGCGGCGCTTCGTTCTGAGAATGAAATATTGATGTGCGTATGTGAGTGTTTGTGTGTGTAGGGAATGTGAACAATGTTTTAAAGGAAACACACACACACACACACACGCACGGCTATAGCAGCTGAATGTGAGTGTATGTGCTGCCTGTAAGTGTTTTTGTGTGGGGGGAGCTTCTTTTAAAAGAAATACACACACAAACAATCTTTTTAAAAAAATACACACACAAACAATCTTTTAAAAGAAATACACACAGAGACACTAAGAGGCTGATCTTCTGCATGCTGCATGCTGCATGCTGCCTACCCACCCACACGCACACACTCATACGCAAACACGCGTTCCAGCTTTCCTTTCAGCTGATTGAGTGCTGAGAGCTGTGTGAGCGTCTGTGTTGTGTTTTTGTGTTCTGATTGGTGCGCGTATGCAGGCGCTGCAGTCCTCCTAATCCTGCCGTCTCTGCTCCGTGACCCACCTGTCGATGCAGCCAGCTCATGCTCTCGTCCTCGTGTTTCTGAGGGAAGGGGGGGTGGGGGGGCGGAGAGGAGGACATGGACCGTTAGTTACCATTCACCAAACCCCGCTAAACACGTCATAGCCCATCCGAGCACAGATCGACAGCTGATCTAACTTCCGTTCCATCTCACTCCGCACAGCGGGGGTCGGGAAGGAGGAACGCGCGGTGAATAACAACACCTACAGGTTGGCTCCACACACCGGGAATTCAACAAATCAGTCTGCGCTCTTTCATGTTCAGAAATCTTTGCAGCAGGTGCAGTTGCACAGATACTTGGGAACATTGTGCGTTATCTAAATAAATAATGAATTGAAATTCAACATGAACGTGTAAAGCATGCATTGTCATATGGAAATCTGTCACTGGCAATTCAGGGTATATGTCAGGGTCATGCTCTTACAGTATTTTCTTTTATACTATTCTTATATTGCAGAAGGCAAATCCACTTTAAAGAATAAAATCCAAAACAAAGCATGTGGAAGATTCACTCTTCTTGTTTTAAGAGTGTTGTGTTGTAGGACATCGTTGGCATGTGTGTGTGTGTGTGTGTGTGTGTGTGTGTGTGTGTGTGTGTGTGTGTAATAGAGACTCACCTTGGTGCAGATCCCTGTGGTGGCTTCACACAGGGTGAGGATGGAGTTGTTCTGGGCTCTGTTCAGCCAGTTGACTGCTAGCTTGGTACTTGTTGCCCACCTCACCATGGTGATGTAGTACTCACCTCTGTTAATCACAGGAAGGGAGATGTCACAATAAATAACCCCAACCAAAATACAGTTTGGGTTTCACTGTTAGGTGGATCATTTCAGCTGTTTATAGTCATGGGCAAGTCTCGGACCAGTAGACGTATCGTTTACTGATCACACCTAAGACACAATCGCTGCAGGGGTAACATTTCTGACTGGCACTGAGCTACCCCTATCATCTTCTGTATGTGGTACAGGAAATAGACTGGCGCTATTTTTTACAAGCCTGGTTGTACCAGACCAGATGTATAAACATGCACATTTTTTTTGTTTCTATAACAATTCTTTGATACTAGCTGGCATTGCTATTACTGTTTCATAGCTTGAGACAAAGTGACTGAAAAGCAAAAAAGTGTCCGAGCAAACGCTACCGGTAATACCGAATAGGGTTTCCAGACTGTTATTTGTTCGCAGACTGTTAGAATTTCCCTCGCGATCAATGATAGTATCTATCTACTGTATCTATTTCAGTGGAAACTGAGCTGAGGTGGGTGGTGCCAGGCTAGCTCTTTACAAAAATGAAATTGGCCATTTCCTGCTCCACAGCAGCACCGATGGCAGAGCTGCGGTGGCTGTCTGGAGGGGCAGGTGGCTGTCTGGAGGGGCAGGTGGTGCAGATGCTCTACCCGATGCGGGGGTCCTCCGGCTTCTTCATCTCCACAGTGTGAGGGGGCCCGTTCAGACTGACCACGAACAGCTGGACGGTGGGGTTCTCCTCCCCAGCCTGGCAGGGGCACGTGCAGAGAGATGCCAGGTTAGTCGTGTGCTCTTCAATCACGCATACTCAACCAGTAGTGTTCAGGGGGACTGTGACTGTGTGTCCTCTACTGATATGCCCTCTTTGGCATCATTAAGTGACTAAATTGGGAATAATAATAATAATAATAATAATAATAGGCAATAACAATAAACCAGCTTATCCAAGGTATTTTCGAGATGCACTAAATTGTGTCAGAGCAGTAGAACACAAATCTGAAATAAGATTGTTATTATTAGCTGACATTCACATCCTGTCTTTTTCAGAGTCATTCCATGTACTCCAGGGAATGAGACTGCTTGTGTGATTGTTTTGCCTGAGGCTCAAAAAAACTAAATGTGTCTCTGAGACTTGGCTTAAAGAATCAGCTTTTTTTAGAATTCTTTCTTTAGTAACACACTGTAATGTGTCATAAAAGTAGAAATCTCTGATTACGCAACATCAAAATACTTTTTAAACCACAATACATTTCCATCATACAGAATGAGGTGAAGTGTGCTGATCTTGGTTTTGAAGGAATATATCACTGTCATATCGTCATGCTTTTACAGGAGTATAAGATAGTACAGTATCATAGCCAGATACCTTGGGGTAGCGATATTCCAGTGACACAGGGTATGGATTGCCTGTGAACATGGGTATCTCCATCTTGGGCACCAGTGTGTCGTTGATGGTGGCATACGCCAGCCTGTGTCCATCAGGAGACCACCAGTGGGCAATGTGAGTCTGGAAGACCTCCTCTGCAAGAGAACAGGGTGAGGGTATGCATTCAGCGGTTTCAACTGCATTTCCTTGGCCATCGACTGGCTGTGTGCTGCACTGTGCCCATGTGTCTCTTGGAGCATGGTGACTTTTTCAAAGCTGTCCAGCTGAAATGTATTACACAGCGGTCAAGGGTCAGAGGCAAGGGTCAAAGGCCAAGGGTCAAGGGTCAAGGGTCAGAGGCAATAGCTCCAGGATGATGTGGGGCGGAGTTCTGAGAATGGACTGCAGGCGCTTAGGCAGTATGGGATGGGGATCTCAGAATGCAGCCTGCATGGCAGCCATGGGAGTAGGGTGCATACATAAATGCAGTGTGGAGAAAAACATGATGTATCACATCCATTTTCACGCATGCAGAGCCATCAATTCATCATTTCTGCAATACCTCTGTGGCGTGTCTATGTTTCTGCTTGTGTGCACGTCTACATGTTTGTTCATGTGTGCATGATATTGAATGGGTTTATGTGTGTGTCTGTGTATGTGCGTGTGTGTGTGTGTGTGTGTGTGTGTGTGTGTGTGTGTTACAGAGCATGTAAGCATCAAATTTGGAGTTGGTACCGTTCATTATCCATCATTACCCGAGGTGAGCCACAATTGATTCCTTTTATAGCCATTAGAGGACTCTGACTAATGCACTTTTCACATTTTCCCTCTCTTCACACTGTGATGATTTCTTTCTTTTTGTTAGAGAGTCGCAGACATATTCATGGGATGCTGATTTGCACATTGTGACTAGATGTGCATTTAGAGACAGCGGCCACTGTTTAAGAGTTCTCCAGAGACCAGTGGTGGTGTCCAGATGAGAACAGATGTCTGGAGCAACAAAAACATGCTCGTGTTCACCAATTTCAGGTTCTCACTAGTAGTCTCCATGGTACTTTGAGGTTATCAAATCAATGGGACACACCACAATCAATAAAGCCCTCTCCCGCACATCAATGGCTATCTTAATTAAGCCAGTCTATCTCCATAGCTTTGTGGCCATGCATTGATACCCCAGTAGTCTGAGAGTGGGGACCCATCTGATTCATGGTAGCCCTGAGTAAACTGAGGCGAATCAATGGCGACCCAGTTCCCTTAATGTCTCAGCACCCACTAAGACTGTCCACAGATAAAGCAGTGTCATTCTGGAGAACACGTCTCTGAAGGTGTTCCTTTTGTGTTGATGCTTGGATAATTGATGCACAAATAAATCCCCATTTTCCCTCTCTGTGTCACCTCACCAACCCCTCTTCCTCTCTCTCTCTCTTCCTCCCTTTCTCTTTCTCCCTCTCAGTGTCTGTATCTCTCTCTTCTCAAATGAATGGGCATAAATATGGAAATGGGCTTCACAGCACTGTCAAACAAACAATTCAGGGCAGATTAGGCAAATGGGCCACTGACACTCAGGAGCTACATTAATTTGTGCGTAGTGCCAGTGTCATTCATTTATTTTACATGTCTTACAACATACATGAATTCACAGTCGAGTGAAATCAGATATAAGCATACAAAGACGCTTAGAACTCATGTTAAGCCGATGGTAGCACACTGAATGCAAATGCGCGATTTGATGCAGGCAAAAGTATTGACCGTTACTAACGAAGGTTTTATAGCAATATTATAAATGTGGCGACAGAATAGCCTAGAACTTGGGTAAGCCTTGCGTTTAGTAGCCTAATTGCGGTGACAGCCAAAACTAATGTGAATCACAGACTATCCTACAACCAAAGAAAGTAAAGGTGATTAGTAGGCCTACCTGCGTTAGCCAAATAAAGGACGGGACTGCACCCTTCACAAACCGTAAAATAAAGTTTATTAGTTTTACAGTTGACTACAGTTGACAGTTCACCATCAGTCCACACAAACAATTCTGGTTTCCTTGCACTAGCCATTTCGTTGTGGCCTATTCTGTCTGTTTGTAAAGCGCAAGTTTTGGTCAATTTCTGTAAAGAAACAGTGCCACCTATAGGCCTGGGGTATGAAGTAATGTGTTGAGTCGTGTTGAGATGGATCCGTTTGGACGCAAATATTCTTGATACGGTTCCAGGGAAGACGGAGGAAAAAAAGATCGGTTTGGTACGTGTGGACTAGACCTCAAAGCCACAATGAAATGAAATCACTCACAGCAATCACCTCAGTCTGGCAACACAAAAAAGGCTTGTCTAAAGCTTTTCAAACGACGCTACAAAAGCAGACTTCCCTGGAGTCACCTGTGATGTCTAGGCATGTCCACAAGATGGCAGTAGTGACTCTTGAGCAACAACAGACAGCAGGAGCATTGGCTTGGTTCCTGAGTCTTATTCCAAATGAATTAGCATATTGGCATACTGAATCATCTGACTGTGAGATAAAAGTCATGTTTACACTGTATTGACCTGCTGAGTTGAGAAAGTTGATCCATCATGACAAAAGCCTGACTGCTGATGGGTACAGACCAGAGTAGTAATAGGTGCACATTCAGTGAATAAGTCATCAAACTGCCAGCCTACATCTCTCCTGCTCAGTTTCCCCAATGAGTTTGCATATAAATGCCATCAATACTAATAGACACTAATGAAAGTAAGGACAAAATATATCAAACCACCTCAGTCCTGCCTGAGTGCAGCCATACGGTTGTTGCAGGTGTTGTAATCTAAGTTTCAACACCCAGTGGTTGGACAAGCAGAAAAACAACCACCACACCAGTCCACTGGTTTGGTCTCAGAACCATGGAGGTGAGCTCCTCTGAGCTTAGTAAGAGACTGCTCTCCAATCTAGGAACACCTGGTAACAGGATATGAGGCAAGAAGCTGACCTAACTTTCATACGATTTGGTATGCACCAATTAGCAATGCATCCAACCAGTCCAGCCACCACACCAACACACTAATGCTTAGGGATTAACACTGATGAGTTTACCAGAATCAGAAAACATCTGGACGAATCAGTAACCATTTTAACAGAATTACACAAGTAATAATTAAGCGTACATGTTATTGAATAATCTGGCAAAGCCAAACCAAACTTAAACCACTGTCTGAATGACTGATTTAGAGCACATATGATACATTAATTTAAGCTGCATTACACAGCACAATCCCAAACAAGGCAAGACACATGCTAGCTGTTTTTACCATTTAACACGACACATCACAGATTACATTTTCAACAATGGAATGCTGTTGACTGTGTCCTTGAGAGTGATGAAATACTCTTGCAATGCTATACTTCAACATGACAAAACCAAATCCTCCAGGGAACAAATGGTGTGTACACACCCGTGTTGGGATGTCTGGGAATTGGAAACAGCATGTTTTTTTTTCCGTAGCCAGTAGGAGATCGAGGTAGGGGAAAGTAAACACTTCTCCAGCAACATTTTCAGGGCTGCTATGCATCTGCTTCCTAATCCAGGCACACGTCCCAGATGTTGTCTTTGATCATCAAATCCTCCACTCATCAATGAGTGGAGGATTTGCTTTGGTGATTTCTGGCTGGCGGTCGGGTCAGTGATTGCACATGACATTGGTGAATTTCTGTGTGTAATGGCAGAGGCTCTGATCAAACAACAACAGGTGCTGGACGTGGCAGTCTCTCTAGTAATCTCTGCTTACATGCACGCACACACGCACGCACGCAGACACACACTCACACAAGCACGCACACGTACACAGACACACAGACGCACACACACACACACACACACACACACAGACACACACACACGTACGCACACGCACACAGACACACGCACGCACGCAGACAGACACACACACACACACACACACACACACACACACACACACACACACACACGCACGCACACACACACACAGTCACACACATGCACGCACGCACACACACACACACACACGCACACAGACACATAGACACAGACACACACACACACAGTCACACACACACACGAAATCCAAGATTAAAAATGCAGAAAAACAGCCCCCCCCCCCCCCAATACCCTCATGGCCCTCCCTATTACGAACTCAAATCCTGACAAATCCTGACAGATGGCTCTCTTAAATGCACACAGTGGAACGTCTCAGAATCATCCAGATGAAGTGCCATCAAGTTTCCAATCACCAGCAAGTCAACTATGACAGGCCACATCAAATGCCCACTAACACTGACGTCAAGCGGCTGTCTATTCTAGGTGTCAACAGCTCTGAAGGTGGCATTGAATGTTAAATCATCAAGAGATTTTAATTGACAACCAAATCTATCCAAAACAGGGGAAATTCACTGAACGGGAGACAGAATGGGTATTTCAGTTTTGTGAATGGCTTGTTTCCCATTAACATGCTGTAGATGAGAACAGGCGGGCGTAGGTGCTCGATTGTGAGAATTGACATGGTTGGAGTGGAGTTTCACACAGTGTAGTGGGAGGTGAAGCCGGAGCCCTCTGCCTCCAGTGCTGCGCAGCAGGATTATGCAGAAGCTCATCCGCGGGCCAACACTGTTATTAAGCCCACTCCCAATCCCGCTGATTACGCTCGGGGCGACCAAATACAATAAGTCAGACCTCTTTGGGTATCTGGTGGTGGACCATTATAAACTCCATAGTAGTATAGCGTGTGGATTGCTGGGGCATAGCATAATATAGCGTGTGGATTGCTGGGGCATAGCATAATATAGCGTGTGGATTGCTGGGGCATAGCATAATATAGCGTGTGGATTGCAGGGGCATATATAGCGTGTGGATTGCTGGGGTATAGCATATAGCGTGTGGATTGCAGGGGCATAGCATAATATAGCGTGTGGATTGCAGGGGCATATATAGCGTGTGGATTGCTGGGGCATAATATAGCGTGTGGATTGCAGGGGCATATATAGCGTGTGGATTGCTGGGGCATAATATAGCGTGTGGATTGCAGGGGCATATATAGCGTGTGGATTGCTGGGGCATAATATAGCGTGTGGATTGCTGGGGCATAATATAGCGTGTGGATTGCAGGGGCATATATAGCGTGTGGATTGCTGGGGCATATATAGCGTGTGGATTGCTGGGGCATAGCATAATATAGCGTGTGGATTGCTGGGGCATAATATAGCGTGTGGATTGCAGGGGCATAATATAGCGTGTGGATTGCAGGGCCATATATAGCGTGTGGATTGCTGGGGCATATATAGCGTGTGGATTGCTGGGGCATATATAGCGTGTGGATTGCTGGGGCATAGCATAATATAGCGTGTGGATTGCTGGGGCATAGCATAATATAGCGTGTGGATTGCTGGGGCATAGCATAATATAGCGTGTGGATTGCAGGGGCATATATAGCGTGTGGATTGCTGGGGTATAGCATATAGCGTGTGGATTGCAGGGGCATAGCATAATATACCGTGTGGATTGCAGGGGCATATATAGCGTGTGGATTGCTGGGGCATAATATAGCGTGTGGATTGCTGGGGCATAATATAGCGTGTGGATTGCTGGGGCATAATATAGCGTGTGGATTGCTGGGGCATAATATAGCGTGTGGATTGCAGGGGCATAGCATAATATAGCGTGTGGATTGCTCGGGCATAGCATAATATAGAGTGTGGATTGCTCGGGCATAACGTGACCCTGTGGTGACTGTTATTGAGCCACTTCGAATGACAACATCAGATGCATCATGCCAACATCAACACTGGGTACGTCAACAGGTCCTCCACTACTCATCAGAAAAACTGATTCTACAATTCTACTGATTCTTTACTTATCCACTGTACAGCACTTTGGTCAGTTTATGCTGTGTTTAAATGTGCTTTATAAATTAAATTTACTTACTTACTTCCTACAAATCCCCACACACGCTACAATATGCTAACCTGACTAGGCGGAACGAAATTCATCTGGCGAGAGTCAGGTTAACAATATGCTGCTATGGTATCAGCTCCACTGAAAGGCCTATTCAGAAAACATTTTGTACCTCAACATATGTGCCTTTTTATTCATGCTCTTATGCATCCACACTCCTCTTCATTTTTCCACATTCTCCTACCAAAGCATTAGCATAAGACCTTTTCTCCAGATCATCTGGCTCTTTCCTTGGCTCCCCGTTGCACATCAGCGATCCACCCAGAGACTGTTCCTCTGGCCCGGCCGTCTGAGAGCCCTCTCATCACAGGGGCGTGCATAGCTATTAAGCGCACTGTCAACATGGCTGATTGAGTGTCCACTGCTGAATGAAACCGAGCGAGATGTGATGGCGTGACCCCTGGATGGGGTCGCCGGACAGCGTATGAATAAACGATGAGGATGATAAGGTCGGGCGACCCGCCGGCCCACCCTGTGAAGCTTAATGCAGAGCTCAGACCACGGCTGAAAGCTTATGTGTAATAGGCTTCTAGAGACTTCCAGTCCAACACCTTCACATCAACACTCAGCATGAGTCTGCTGAGTCACCATCTCCTCTCACGTTGCACTCCACTATGACCCTCTATCAAACCATTCATTTGGGGCCCCAAAAGTCACAACAAGGAGTCATCATTTGATGAAACATTCAAGGAGACATCATTTGATGAGAGGTGCATTATTGTTCAGCACATTAGTCATGCACACACTGCATGTACAGGTCTGTTCAAAGACTTTGAAACACTTTATTGTATGGTTACTGATTTTGCAATACCATGTTCACAACATGCTTTCTTCAACTAAACATAAACTACAAAACGATTGTATTAAAAGATTGGATGCATATGCGTTTATCTGGGTGAGCCCACTATCCTTGTCTCACAAATGGGCATAACGGACAGTCACGGGAAGGACAGCAGGATAGGAATGGCGCCTTTACCTTCATACAGCCAGTCGCTCAGACCGTTGAACACAACACCCTCCTCCCCAGTGGACACCAAGCGGATGGTTCTGTCATTCACCGCTGCTCGATAGTAAATGTTGTTCTCAAAGATGAAAATCTGCAGAAAGACAAGGTCATCGTTTCAGTTCATTTTGTCGAGGCTGTCTTTCTCATCATTATACAAACTTTCTTCAGGGATGTTGGGTCTTTGATTTGATGTGAAAGACACTATTGTATGCTGACAGAAAAACAGACATCCTCCTCCTACGGATCTGTGAACCCCAATGGGTTACACTTTAGTTGACAGTATCGACATAAAAGTGACATGACACTGTCATGACACATGAAACCTAACCCTAACTCTAAACCTAACCATAAACCTAACCCTTATCCTAACCCTAACTTGTTATGACAAAAACTGAATGTCACTTAATAACAGAAGCGTTATGTCATAAACGTTTATGATTTGTTTATGACACGTTCATGACCGTGTCATGTCACTCTTACACTGTCAATTAAAGTGTAACCCAACAACAACAAGGTTTATGTAACTGACCAAACACACAAGTAAGGTACTGTATGTTGTCATTCAAGTTGTGTCTTCCACCTGTGAAGCCAATTACAAAATCAAATATTGGAGGGTTATATGTAGTGCTAAAGAGTGGTCACTTGGGGCTCTGTAATACCTTCAGATCATTTCAACTGTTAATGTCACTGTGTACATACTGTAACGATTTGATAGCGACACACACAGTTGTCCAATCAAAAGGTTTATTAGCTGAGAACGAGAGCACACAGACCAAGACCAAGACACACCAAGATACAGAACACAATATACACGGGGCAGGTCAAACAGACACACACACTCCACATACAGGGGAGGACGCAGCCCCCCACACAAAAAGGATCACACACGAGGGAGAACTAAAAGGGAAACTTGTCACAATAAAGACGCTAACTTTACACTTATAACTTAGGAGATATAAAGACATAAACCCCAAATGTTCACCCCCGTATCCCAGCATGCCTTTCGCGGGAGAACGCTAACACTGTCTTTTTGCGCCGACGCTACAATACTTTTAAAAATGAATTGTGCAAGCTAAATCTACGACAGTCCTAGATACTTACTAACATTACCTTCCATACCAAGGTCATGCTTTTCTCAAAGCTGCCTGACAGCATACCAATCAACTAAACACCACAATGAAATCTGTATACTTAGTGTATATAACTGCTTAGGTGATACAGCATTTTGATTATGTGCAGGCAATCTACTTCACCAGTTCATCTGATCTATAATTTTCTCTGAGCAACAGCAGAGCACCCCTTATCTGTTACACTGTGACAATAACCCAGCAGAAAACAGTGTGTGAGGGTAAAGTGTGATCCATCTGCTACATGGCTTTAGTCCACATGAAGACAGCTCTTCCACACTGCTGGCCCTGGATCATCACAGGCATAACACAGCCATTACATAAGTCTCAAAGTAACTGTTTCAAGGCTGACAAGCTGACAGGCAACGAGTGCCATCTGTGGTGCTATATGTGTGTGTGTGTGTATGTGTGTGTGAGTGAGTGTGAGTGTGTGTGAGTGGACACGTGTGCACATGTGTTTCCACATGTGTGTGTGTGTGTAAGTGTGCATGTTCGCATCTCTTTCTCTCTCTCTCTGTATGTGTGTGTGTGTGTGCGTGTATGTAGGAGTGTTGCTTGATGGCAGATGCCAGGCACACATCCAGAGCTGTGGGCTCCCAGATTGACGTCCCTCTATGCCAGCTGGGGATCTGTACCACTGAAGTTTGGGAGCCTGAGCTGCTATAAAGGGTTTATGGTTGAGAACGGATACTACCCATATAACCAGCATTGCACAGACCAGGTTTATTGATGAAATTGAACATGGAGGCCCCAGCTGTGGTGCAACTGGCTGGGGCACCTGCACCGTACACTGGCGACCCGGGTTCGATTCCCGCCCCGTGGTCCTTTCCGGATCCCACCCCGACTTTCTCTCCCACTTGCTTCCTGTCATTATCTACTGTCCTATCAAAATTAAAGGCATAAAAAGCCCCTATATATATATAAGACCATTTTCAACAAAGCAACTGCAATTGTATATATATATATATATATAAGAAATAAATTGAATGTGGATTGTATTGCAGTTGCTTTGTTGAAAATGGTCTTCAAAAATAATGACTTTCTGGCCAAACTAGGATGATAATTGTGGATATAACTTTGTGTTTCGATTTGGCTTTGAAACCATCCTGCAGGGAAAGTACATACAGTATAACCACAAGAGAGATTCAAGCTTATTATGACACATTTCCCCTGTAGCTTTCCCCCTTATTTTCTTTTCTGCATAACTGAGAGAATGAGGAGGCCGACACAGCTCAGTGGTTTCATGAGGGTTTCTCTGACAATGAGAGATGAGGCAGAATAGCTTTCAAGGGATGCAACATGCCCTGACATGGGGGGCTATAATGAAACACCCTTGTCGTGGGCACTCACAGATAGGGCTGTGCAGGGTGCTGTGGCCGTTGGCATGCTGTCACGCTACGAAACAGCCTCCCCAGGTAGAGATGTGACACCTCACCGGGTAGAGATGTGACACCTCACCAGACGCTGCCTTACATATGTAGTTGTGTCAGCACAATTCCAGAAACAAATTACCAACAAAATGAACTGGAGTCATTTCAATTTTGATTTTCTGTTTTCAATTCAAGCTTGGTTTTCCGACCTTGCACACAGACAGGGACAGAGTACACGCTTTATACTAGACCTACCAGCAACTGTGGTTTGATGTGTCTGGGAGACTGCAAAGGACAGCTTTTTCAAACAACAAATAACTTCCTCTTTCAAACAAGGCAATTTCACCACCCGTTTACCTGTAATGAAGGCCAAAAAGACTCCAGGTGCTTAAAGACAAAACAACTGTCAGGATCTGGACTGGACTGGACTGATGATTTTGTGCCACCCTGGTGGCCATTTTGTGAATGTCCTGTGTTTGGTTCTGCCAGTTCCCCATGTGCTTTGTGCTTACCTGCCTGTCACCTGTCTTTGTCTCCTCCCCATTTGGTCTGTGCTTCCTGTCTTGTTAGTTTTCCCTCCGTTTCTGCTTCCACACCTGTTCCCCGTTATTGTCTCGTTGGTTTCGTCCAGTCCTCTATCTTTCTGTTAATTGGTCTGTGCATTTCTACCCTCCTGTTTCTCTGTCCTTTGTCGGATCGTCTCTCTGTTCACCCTGTACTAGTCCTGTCTGTTGGTGAGGTCTATTGTTTAATAAAGTGTGTTTTTTTAAATTCTGCCTGGAGGAGTCTTGTACTTGGGTCCAGTCCGGCATTCCCTGACAACAACAGCCCCGACACCAGGATTGGAACATCTTTGATGGCCTCATTTTCCAACTAGAATCTTAAAAAATAAGCAAGCTCAAAATATTTGGTGGCTCAGCCCCTCAGGGGAATAAACTGTTGGCTTGTTACAATCAATTAACTAAGTGTTTTTTTTTATCAGGGCCTTTTGAATTAACTTGATCTTTTGATCATAAAATTAAACTGAATTAATTTAAAACAACGACCACAACAACAACAACACTGTGGCCCTTTCAACTAGCCGCAATCTCCATGGGGGCCTCAAGGCCACATGGCCACCATGGGAGTGGGTGGAGAGGCATTCAGTGAGTGGTAGTGCAGCAATTAGCAGTAGGAGGAGATGTACTGTAGAGAGCTCAGGGGAACAGTTCCTGCTGATTCATGAATCAGGCATGAATGTCAGCTTTCACATGAGAGAAAAAGGCAGCATCGCAAAAACAAGCAAGAGAGAGGAGACACAGGCGGGAGAAAAGAAGAAGCAAGTAAGCTCCTACTGGAAGGACAGATGAAAGGAGTTCATCAAAGCCACCTGAAAGGGAGTGAAAGAGGCTGAGGTGTGTGTGTGTGTGTGTGTACCCGCATGTACGCTCAAACAAAACCTGAAGATGTGAGTATTTAAAAGATAATGCAGACATGTATGTGTTTGGACATGAGAGAAATAGAGAAAGTACAGTTAAGAACAAAATTATTCATAACCCTGGCAAATACTGATTTAATGTTGATTTCCTCTTGACCAATATGATTGTTCTGACTAAAAATGACACTGTCACATGCCAAAAGGTTGTAAGACAATGTGGGAGAAACATGGAATCAAAAGAAAGAAGTGTTTTCATCTTTTTAACATTTTTATGAACATTTCTTAATTTTTCATGTTAAAAAAAGATGAAAACCACACCTGCAAACGTGTCACCTTTTGGCTACAGTCACCGTTTCTATGTTAACCAGGGTAGTTGAAGTGAATAGGGTTTTGTATGTTGTCACCTTTTTCACTACTCTAGAGTTTGCAGGTCTGGAAAACGCTTCCTTTTTTGATTCCATGTTTCTACCACATTGTCTTACAACCTTTAGCCATGTGGCAGTGTCATTTTCAATCATTACAAACATATTGGTCAACTGTAACTAAATTCACTGTATGAACTGTATTAACCTCTATGTCACAGTCTTTTCACTCCCCTTCTTGCTTCCTTCTCTCTAGCGCACAAACACCACTCTCTTGCTTCCTCTCTCTCTAGCGCACAAACACCACTCTCTTGCTTCCTCTCTCTCTCTCTCACTCACTCTCCCTGGGGTGCTGCGGAGCGGTTGACCTTCAGTGCAGTGTCTATGTATGGTGTGTTGTCTAACTCCTGTTGTCTGCCCTGTCACTGTAGACTAACTGCCCTTGGCAGATGGAGAGAGCTGTGGCTGTTTCTCTCCACCCCACCCCCCACCCCCCACCCCGCCCCCGCCCCAACACCTGATGCTCCGACCCAGAACACTCCACACCAGGAGCAGCGCCTCGCACTCCTCTCCCCCTCGCAGGCTCTGCCCCCAACAGTCCGTGGTGAGGCCCAGGGGGAGAATAAAGGGTTCGTTATACTGGCGTTCTGATGACGGGTGAGAGTGCGTCAGAGCTGTTGTGGCACCTCGCGCCACGGTCCGGCGCTCTGCTCTGGAGCCGTGCCGGCACAGAACCATCTGCCGCGGCGTGGGTTGCCTTGGCACCGTGGCCCACGGTGAAGAGGGGTACACTGACAGGTGTTGCCGAGGCCTGGTCACTTGAGCACTCCTGGCCCTGAAGTTGCCCTGACCGTGGCACTGCTACAGCTCACGTCCCACATGACACTCCAACATAGCTCACTGATTCGCTGACAAACTGATACATGGGGAACTGCCCACTCTGCATCCATGCCCTCATTTGTAAGGTGGGACTTAGCCAGAAAGGGGTTATGGCTCCTTCTCTGTGGGCGAGTAGTTTAAAGGTTTAAAGGTCCAGTATGTAGGAAATAATGGAAAATAAACTGTAACCATTCCAAAAATGATCACCATATGTTGTCAGAGAGTGAGGAAACACGATGAATTGAAGTAATGGCTTATTTGACAACATTACTCTAACCCGTGAAACCCCGTAAAACCCATGAAAAAAAATCAGTTACGGGGCGGAATCTCTTGGAATTTTTTTTTTGTTTTGAACGATTAATTCTAGAATAGCGTATTAATAATGGGCTAGCACGTCCTCCTATTTGGGTTGCCAACTTAGCAAAGGCCAACTGTCAACAGCTGTCAGTTGTAGTCATGAACGCCTACAAGAGGCAGGCAAATTTCCAAAATTAAAACAAGAAACAAATTAAGTGGACATCGGAGGAGCTTCCTGAGATGGTGACGTCTTCGTCAAACGAAGAATATCAAGTCTGACGCAGAGCTGGCCATATTTCTCCACAACAGGTAGCCTAGGCTAAACTTCATCTGCATCGCTAACTTCAGCTACATATGTTACGTTGGTTAGAGAGGTATTTTTTGTTTTCACTGTTTCCGTAATGTGTAGCTGGGTCATGGTTGGAGAAACGTTAAAGCAGCTGCAGGTCAACTAACGTTAGCTAAGTCTTCATTACATCTGGCAACCCAGAAGAGGCTCACGTCTGGTAGTCTTGAGAACGTTCACCAGTGTTTTGATTTTGGCCAACAGAACGTTCGGTAATAATCCTACAAATCGCACCTTTAAAAGGTGTTTAACCCTTAAAGGAGTACCGTCACACCGGTGTGACGGGAATGTTGAGAAATGAACATTCTAAAGAATATCTGGGTTCATTGAATTCAACATAGAATTTTAGAACCTTCAATTGTTGCAGAACTTAGAACGTTCAAAAACCTACATCTTTAAGGGTTAAAAGTGTGTTAAAGGTGGTTTGGCTCCTTCTCTGTGGGCGAGTAGTTTAAAGGTTTAAAAGGTGTTTAAAAGTGTGTTAAAGTGTGTTAAAGGTGGTTTAGTTTGTGCTGAAACTGGGGGACTCACCAGCTGCTGGTCCTTGGGACCCCACCCTGCATACTGCAGTTTGCTGTTGTGCACTTCTGATGGGTTCAGGGGATGGACGTCTCTGGAGGAGCACAAAACAAATCAGTCTTTCCTCCTCCGTCTCATTCTCATTCATTCTTTATGAACACGTATGAGGAAGGCTCTGTGTGAAATGGAATAAATCTGCTTTTTAAGACATTTGGTGGCATAAAGGCATTGAGGCATCAAAACAATTTAAATATCTATATAATATCGTCCATTTAAATGAAAGTCCAAAAACACAGTGGAAGCCTTTGAGGCAAACTATTCTATTCAATATAAGGCTCTTCAGGGACATTGATTGTAGACTTGATGGTTTGTGGACAGGCTATTTTAAATTCCACCAGGGGGCAGTGTAAGTAAAATTGTCATTGCTTTTAGAGTAAAGGAGTGCAGTGACTATTACAGGAAAGGAGGACTATCAATTGTCATGTTTTTAGTAATGAAATTTACTGATAAAAGACAAAAAACATATCCTCAAAACATGTTGACTAAGCAAGACATAGCACATACAGGCATTACTAATCAACAAATACATGGTGGAATAAGACCCACTAGAAGTCTGTAGGCATTACTAATCAACAAATACATGGTGGAATAAGACCCACTGGAAGTCTGTAGGCAGTACTAATCAACAAATACATGGTGGAATAAGACCCACTGGAAGTCTGTATCGAACACTACTGGGTTGTAGCTGGCTACTTACGGGGTTGACAGGCTACAGATGATGTAGTCAGCCTTGTGGGAGTGCCGATAGATCTGAAAAGATACAGAGGAGAACATTGCACTATGTAACAGTGCACTACTATTGCACACCTTTAAGTATCTACTAGAAAATATAAAACATAAAGTAGTAAAAATAGTATGAAATAAAGAAAGAAACTCACAGGCTCAATGTTTAAGGCCAACAACACATATGTCAGGTCAGGGGACACCTGGTACTGGCTTGCTGAATGTCTCTTCTACAAAGCGAAAAAAAACCCACAAATGTCATAGTTTTATCATTTCAAATTTCAAGTTATTTTCACATAGTAATCTGTGGTTTGACTGTAAATTGTCTGAACATGGTCACAACAGCAGAAACAGACCCACAGCCCAGAGCAACAGACACAGTGTCACGGTAACTCACAAACATGCTGCTCTCCACCAACACATCTGTCCTGTTGGTCTCCACGTTGAGTTTGACCAGGTCCCCAGATCGCGTGCGGTACAGCACCTCATTGTCTGCGACAGAAACAGTAGCCAGGTGATGAATGACTCATTCATCATTTTAGCATAAACTTCAACATCCGTCTCAGGGCTTTTGCCAACATTTGAATTTCATTCTACGTTTGGTCTTCTTCAGCCAGGAAGAATAGCAATACTTTTCTCCTTGAGAGCAAGACCAGCATATTGTTTGTCAAAACTTTGTAAAGAAAAAAGAAAAGAAAGTCTTTGGTGTTCAATTAAACACATTTATAACGTTTACAATGAATGTGAACAATAGACTTTAATGAGCAGTAGGCTTTAACGGACTTCTGTCATTTTCATAAACACAAAAAAGACTCCATACTGGTTTCTCTATCAGAATGCAATTGACAACCATTCACTGTTCTAAAAGCAACTGTTTCTGTGGCCTTGTGGGTCAGTCATTTGATATTCACTATGGCAAGCGTACAGTACCCAGAGTACACTATGCAGTGCCTCCTTTAGAAATCTTCCACTGTGTTCCAGGAAGCATTTCAGTTAGTTGCATTGTTTGGAACAACTTGCCAAGGGCACTTTGCCAGAGCGTGCAATGAGTTGTCTGTCTTTTAATAATATGCACAACTGAATATTCATCCATTTCAGGACCACAGCGCCTGTTTAAACACACAAATGCAGCTGCTACTCTTATTCATGTGGGCTGGGAGATGCCCCTGCCTGGGCGTCCGACACACGGGGAAGAGATGGCACCACGGAGAATAGTCAAGATGAGGGACGCGGCTTTAAATGGGTGATCAAGGCCGCGCTGTGGGAGGGAGTGGGCGAGAGGAATGGGGCTGTGTCCCAGGGGCCCACTTCGCCTTAAATCGCCACGGCGCCTGGCATCCACAAGAGAATTTTAGAATCAGCATAGCTGGGCCACACTTTTAAATTGGGTTACACAATGAAAAAAAATCAATGCATGGATATGAGGTGGGTGATTTTTCTTACAGTCTTTTTCTAATGAGACTCTTTCTGTTTCTAAATGTCTTTTTTTAAATGCATTTGTTGCTATTGTTCACAAGCAGTGACAGTGACAGTGTTCTTCATACACAGTTGAAATGGCACCTCTGTCAGGTCCTGCACTCTGTTCTAGTATGCAGTATGCAATAACCCCCACGCCAAATTAACAATTCCTAGCGCAACTCACATTTCAGCAAATCACCCACCGACCTAATGATATAATAATGGACATACAGCACAGTTATTTACGGTGGCAGTCCATTATAATCACCAACTCCATAATCCAATACACACAAAGCAAAGAGCCAGTGGACTACTGTCATCGCACTGGAGGTAGATCTAATGCTCTTCTGGTCTCTACTCTCATCGTCTTTTGTGTTACCGACATTTTTAATACACTTTTTCTTTGTTAATTTACTCTTTATTTGTTTTCACCAATATTTAGTTTGACCAAGTATTTTTTTCACCTTATTACTAACCTTCTAGTCTGGACAACATCTGTTTGGCTGACATCTTAAATTGACTGAGGCTTTTGTGATTAAGAAATTGTTTAATGTTGATTTTTTTTTTTAAATGCACAGCTACTGAAAGTAAAGATGATGGTGGACCAAGAGGGGGACCAGAAATGACAAATCACCAGTAGGGTGCAGAATAATATCCACCGCAAGACCAATATGCAAGGTCTGTTTTTGCCATTTGGACATGGTTAATGCAATCATACATGTAAAACTGGTCTACCTTTCAGTAGACCCAGGCACACTTGGTATACAGACCACACAAAAAGTATTAATAGAGCACATTGACAAACTCACTACATTTGCTAATGACTTTCTGAGACATGGGCATGCTAATCTGGAAACAGCCAATGCTAATGGCACATGCTAATGGGGGTTACATGAGGCCTTGCCCAGCTCTTGTGAGGCACTGCTGGGTATGTTTAGAGGCAGGAAGCTCTTGCGGTTAATTATCTTGACCCATCTGCTTTGGAGATTGTCCTTTGGCCTGCACAAACTTGACTGGTGCCAGACATTTCCTCTGACTTTTTAAGCAGCTTATTAACTTGCACATAATTATATTTTCTCAGGCATCATTTTGGTGGAGCAATGACAGTGTTTTGTTTTTATTTGTTGTAATAGAAATAACCCTCAAGGTATATGAAATTAATTTAATGTAATTGATATTTACATGATCTCTAACAAAATACATGACCTGCCAATTTCCATGATTTGTAAATGACTTGGCTTATAAGTTATAGATAACTAGTCTACTAGTGTCAATCATTAGGTGCTCTTGCATAGTAGTGAGTAACCCCCCTTTCTCATTCCAACAACACTCGCAAGAGCTGTCTCCTGTTCTGTTGTTGTACAATTAGAGAAGACAAAGACATCAGAGAGTTTCTCTCGGAACAGAACCACCCACTCCAGGGTTGAAGGTCCCCATCTGTGTGTTTAATTTATTTTCAATCAGCTTTAAGTCAGGGGACTAGGACAGTCACGGCCCCTCTAGAGCACAGGCCCTCAACAGAAAATTAACAACAGGGGTTGAGCTCTTTTCTGCATAGGGGCAATTCCACGGAAAATTGACTTTTTGTCACATCCATAACGCCAGTGAAATGCCTTGCCATTTGTATGATGTGAATGATAACATTCCTTTTTTGTGCATTTTTTCTCATGTACATTCTTCAGCCAAAAATAGCAAATGCTCAAATTTCATGTAATCATTCACATCATACCATACCATCATATTTTATTGGCGTTATGGATGTTACAAATGTAATTTTTCATGGAATTGCCCATAGCCATATTTGTAACAAAACTATCTTTTATACTATGTAATGCATTAATACCAATGCATACCAACTAACGCTAATCTAATGAAGTGAGCAAAACATTAAGCTCATTTAATGTCACGTAACACCATGTCACACACAAGCATGGTGGGTGAGTGTTCAGACGAAGAAGTTCTTAGTGCATGAATTTCTTTAAAGTGACACTGTTTCCATGAGACTTGATTGGCTGCCTTGTACATAATAGCCCCCAGCGACTTCCACCTAAATCTCCAACACAAAGTGGTAACGTTTCATTTGGAGGAGGGCAGTGATGACAGGGATGGTTTGCGTCATAGTTAGTGTTTGTTCAGGTTCACCTGTTTTTTAGTGGTCATTTCAAAGTCTGATTTGCATTGCATATGCATATGAAGGATTAAAGAACCATGTTTCCGGTTCATAGCTTTGTTATGCACCAAACTAGCCTTATTCAACAAAGCTAAAGTAAAAACGATTTACCATTCTATGTCAATAGTCAATCTCTATGCTTCTCTAGATGTTAAATAAAATGCTACCAATAACTGACTCCTGCTACATTGCACTGTGCGTGTCAATAAATTAGCAAATATTCACAAACAGAATACTAGAAGTGAGCACACAGAGACTGTACAGTTTGTTCTAGTTTTTGATTGCAAGAGTGAAAAGGAGAGCGACGAAAATAAAAGATATAGAAAAGAGAGTCTCTGCATGGAGCTTCTGCTTCTTAAAGCCACATTTAAAGGAGGATTTATGCTCGAGGTGCTTCAGAAATGCCTGCCTGAGATCGGCGATGAGAATTTTAATGGTGTCAAATGGCACAATCTCTCCTCAGACGAGTGCGGGCTGATAAGTGGAGGGTTGAGCACTCAGGAAGACTGCGCTCCGCTTAAGGAGGAGACGAGGAAGGAAAGGTCGCCTAATCCACAGGCACTCACCGGTAAGCCACGTGGCCTCGGAATCGTGGATTTCAAGGTCTTTGCTGAAGACGTGGTCCACGGTTATCTTCTTCTTCAGCGCCAGGCTGTCATCCACATCTACAGGTGAGAAGGAAGTACATTAACAGTGCTGGGTCAGCCTGACTTTCTAAGCTCATATGGCTTAATGACAAAGCAGATAATAATAATATGGATTGTATTGGATTCTTGGGTCAAAGAAACATCATTAGTACTGTATAGCACTATATCTGCAGACAGCAGGTCTCCCCACCTACGTTATGAAAACTGAAATAACTCACTAAATGTCTTAATCTTAAAAAAATAACTCCTGACTTAAGAAGCGTAAAATGCATAAAATAAATCACACATCAAACATCTTCAGACTTCTATGCAAGGGCAGCATGTCACATGGTGCAGTAATGGAATTTCGAAGAAGACAGACAGACAGACAGACGGACACAGACACGGACACACACACACATACAATACATGCACAAATACGCCACCATCTCTCTTTTGTCTGTGATAGAAAATGACTGCAAATACCAGTTCAAAAGGAAAAGAGGATAGGCACCATGTGAGGCTCACTCCTCTCTAGGCTGACTATCGATCTGCCTGCATCGATCCAAATCAGCAAGGACTTTTACAGGGTTTAAGGCCTCAAGCTCCCAACCCAGCCCAGTGCAATTGGCTGACACTGCCAAGGGGCACTAGGTCTGGCAAGCCCATGACAGCGATCAAGAGAGAGAGAGAAAGAGAGAATTCAGCCCTACAGAGCCAGGTCAAAAAAATGAATTACAAGTTGAAGACAGTGGGCTCTGCATCAGTCTAATTCTATAAAAAACCTGCTGCGTTCCAAATGGAGTTTTGGAGCTACTTCATTACAGGGCGAGTGGGCTGAGATCTGCATAAATCACATAGAGAAAAGTGAAATCATGATTGCTTTACAATTTCATATCTAAGCAGCTAATTGGGAAAACCTGGCAAATGAACAAGAGAGAAAAACACTCAAACAGACTGCAGAGGCATTTCTGATGTAGTGCCAGTTTAAAGAATGACCAGATCAGCTGTGGTTTCATAATGTACACTAAATGAAACCGCACCGTCATTATCTACATTAAAGTCATATTAGCCCCTCAGAAGAACCTGGATAATAACCCATCATCCTCTCTGCAATACCATTGGCTCAAAACTGGATGTGTGTGTGTGTGTGTGTGTGTGTGTGTGTGTGTGTGTGTGTGTGTGTGTGAGAAAGACAGAGTGAGAGACAGGATTTCTGCTAGTATTTTTCCTTAACTCACAAAAACACTGCTGAGTGAATGTGTAAGCATGTCTGTGTGTGCATGCTTGTGTTTTTAATTGTGTGCTCTCTCTATACTGATATATCATGCCCACATGTTCCAATCTAGCGCTCTGAGCTAAGGCTCCTGTACTGTGTCCCTTCCTGTGTGTTTGTACGCTTCATATCTGTATCTGTGACCAAAGGCCTAGATTCTCTTGCCACATGTTAGTCTATTATCTGTGATGCCACACTACTAGACAGGGCAAAACCCAGAACGATCTGATTAAGGTCACTACCAAACATTTCTCAATTGATTCTATAGTACTTTTTCGCGTAAAATCCATTTCTGCTTGGGACATTTTTATATCACGCATAGTTAATGAGATAATTTGCATATTTGAATACATTAACAAATATGAATGTATAATAAAGAAATGTACTGATAATATGGCTGTAAATAGATAAGTTAATGGCTTTAGGTCCAAATAATATTCAAACTGTATTAAATATATTCTACGCGAAAAAGTACTATAGAATCAATTGAGAAAAGTTTGGTAGTGACCTTAATCAGATCGTGCTGGGTTTTGCCCTGTCTAGTAGTGTGGCATCACAGATAATAGACTAACATGTGGCAAGGGAATCTGCCCTGTCTATACATGTTGTTCTTCCCTCATTTTGGCCTCATCCTTCCCTGACGCTCCCGTCCCTGACACAAACACTTGAAATGTCACTCTCATAATCTGTGGGCATTGTGGGCTAATGTAATGAGCACAGTGCAACTTCAGTGTCGCTACCTGAAGTTGCACTGTGCTCACTGTGCTCACGTGTGTGTGTGTGTTTGTGTGTGTGTGTGTGTGTGTGTGTGTGTGTGTGTGTGTGTGTGTGTGTGTGTGTGCATGTGCGTGTGTGTGTGTGTGTGTATAGGCCCTACTCGGGGTCAGCAGGATGACCGAGGTGACGATGAGCGAACAGATGAAGAGGATGACCAGCAAGGCGATGGCGATCCCCTTCCAGTTCCTCTGAGGCGCATTGCTCCCCACCAGCTCCTGACAAACACACAAAACACACAACAGACTGTCATCAGCGTGCCCTGGTTTTGGCCATAAAATCATGTGTCATGTACTGTATAAAACACCACATCTTTGTTTTGGGGAAACTGAGGACATCCAATGTGCAGAATTTACTGAGGTTCGTACCAGTCTGATACATGGCTACATTCTGCATCATTTCTGTACCTGGAAGCTGATTGTGATTTGACAGACATGGCACATTCACAGTTTTACAGGCCATGAAATATTACAAACTGATTGCTCAGCTGAGTGGATCTAGCCTGATGGCATGCTGTGGTGCACATTGTAGTTCACACCTCCATGCGGCACAAATTAAACTGTCAACACCAAGCATTCATACACAAGAATGGTTTTATCTAACTGTTCTTACAGCAGGATGCTTTAGAGAATGTTAGATTTTTTGGTAACAAATCTCTTATGAACAATGAGGGATTATTCATGAGACTCTTATGAACAATCACCTACTCTAATATTCTGATGACTCAATGCAATCACAATAAAAAAAACATTAATTCATTTTTTTGTGTGTAATTAAATTGAATATTTACCAGTACCCTTCTCCCATATGATTATGGGTATCTGTAAGACTAGGTTCAACCATATGCTGTTATGACCATAACCTCTGTAGCTCTAATAGCACAAGACACAAATGCCTCTGTACTTTCTATAAACAGACATGTTAATAGGAGGACTGATAAACAAGACAGCATATTTTCCATGGAACAAGAAGCACCCCTTTTAGGGACTGCTATTTGCACCTCCAGGTAGCCCACGAGGAGATATTGGTGCTTCTGGAGATGAAACATCAACCCTGATAAAACCACTTTGCCAGGTTGTTCAGGCGGAGGCAACATAATGCAACATTGCCCCGGTATACTCAGTATAAGTGAAACAGAAATGTCACAAACATGGGAACATTATTCTCACCATACAAGCTTACTGAGAAGTTATGCATTTTTCCTCTCTGAGAAGACTGCAAAAAAGTCTAAAAACAAAAAACAATACTGGCTGGGTAAACGTTTTTCTTTCGGCCTCTGTCCCAACATATACACCTGTTGTTAAGGAACAGCCTGTGATCACACGGACTGTTAGGGAGTGGAGAGGAAGTAACTGAAACACTTCAAGGGTGTTTTGAGGCTACAGATTGGGATGTACTCTGTGAGCCCCATGGTGATGACATCAATTCCATGACTGATTGCATAACTGTGTACATCAATTTCTGTGTGGATAACATTGTGCCTACCAGGACAGTGCAGTGCTTCCCTAACAACAAGCCATGGATAACCAGGGACCTAAAGGAGGTGCTTAACAGAAAGAAGAGGGCCTTTAGGGATGGGAACAGAGAGCTACTGAGGAGTGTGCAGAAGGAACTGAAAATTATTATTATTATAACCTTTATTTAACCAGGTTAGTCTCATTGAGATATAAAATCTCTTTTTCAAGAGAGACCTGGCCAAGATAGCAGAACAAATAGTTACACATCACAATCACAAAACAAACACAAAAGAGGCAAGACAACTCAAGTGCATTCCAGATTAAATAAAAGTACCATTAATTAAAAGTACCATTAATTAAAATAAAGCTAAGGGAGAGCAAAGAGGCATATAGGAGGAAGCTGGAGAATAAACTCCAGCAGAACAACATGGAGGATGTGTGGTTGGGAATGAAGACCATCACTGGGTTCAAAGCGAAAGGGGCCTAGGCTGAGGGAAACCTGAACAGAGCCAACGAGCTGAATGTGTTTTTTAACAGGTTCAGCACAGGACCCCCTGCTTCCCCCTCCCACTCAACTCCACCACCCCTTCAGCTACATCCTCACACCTCCTCGACCCTCTCGATCACCACCATGGACTGCAACACAGCGCCATTAGCAACCTCCCCTGCATCAGGAAATACAGGGCCCTCCCCTACCTCCCCCATCAGCCTGTATGTTTCCAGGAGCCAGGTAAAGAGGCAGCTGGAGAGTCTGTGTCAGAACAAAGCTGCAGGCCCAGATGGCATAAGCCCCAGGGTCCTGAAGACCTGTGCAGAACAGCTATGTGAGATTCTACAGTGCCTATTCAACACCAGCCTGTGTCAGAGGAAGGTTACAGTGCTGTGGAAAACATCATGCCTTGTTCCAGTACCCAAGAAGTCTTCTCCATCAGTCCTCAATGATTACAGACCAGTGGCATTAACATCACACTGCATGAAAGTGCTGGAGAGATTGGTGTTGGCACACCTCAGACCTCAGGTGACCACCTCAATGGATCCACTGCAATTTGCCTACCAACTTGAGGTTGGTGTTGAAGATGCCATCATCCATCTGCTTCAGCGAGCCCACAACCACCTGGATGAAGCTGGTAGTGCGGTGAGAATAATGTTCTTCAACTTCTCCAGTGCCTTCAACACCATATAACCTGTTAGCAAAACACCATATAACCTGTTTTGCTAAGAGAGAAGCTACAAAGGATGCAGGTGGAGACATCCATAACATCATGGATTGTTGATTACCTGACGGAAAGACCACAGTTTGTACGGATGGGAGGATGTGTGTCCGAGAAGGTGGTTAGCAGCACAGGAGCACCGCAGGGGACTGTACTCTCTCCTTTCCTCTTCACATTATACACCTCGGACTTTCAGTACAACTCTGCAACCTGTCATCTGCAGAAATACTCTGATGACTCTGCAGTTGTAGGGTGTGTGAAGGATGGGGAGGATACTGAGTATAGATAACTGGTGAACAGCTTTGTAGCGTGGTGTGGAAACAACCACGTACTCTTAAATGTGGCCAAGACCAAAGAGATGGTAGTGGACTTTAGGAGGGCTAGGACAAAGTTGAACACGGTCTCCATCATGGGGGAAGAGGTGGAGGTAGTGGAAAACTACAAATATCTGGGAGTACATCTGGATAACAAACTGGACTGGAAGTGCACAACACTGAGGCTGTTTATAGGAAGGGACAGAGCAGACTACAGTATACTTCTTGAGGAAGATAAGGTACCATTTTCTTTGCAGCCATCTGCTGGGGTACCAGTATCAGGGCAAATGACACCAAAAAACTCAACAAGTTGATTAAAAGAGCTGGCTCTGTAATTGGAAGTACACTTGAACCCCTAGAGTTAGTTGTTGAGAGAAGGATGTTGCAAAAGCTCCTTAACATTATGGACAACACCTCACATCCACTGAACAAACTACTGGTCAAACAACAGAGTGTTTTCAGCTGGAGGTTGCTCCAACTTTGCTGTAACAAGGACCATTATAGAAAATCATTCCTGCCCACTGCCATAACTATTTACAACAACTCCCCTTTGTGCCGTGAGAGAAAATCTTATGCCGAGAGACAATGCAGTTTACAACCTCTTTAACAGAGACTATATCCAATTGTATTTATTTTTTAACTTGTATGTATGTTTATGTGTGATATATGTTTATATTATTTATTGCTGCTGTAACACCATAATTTCCCTCTGGGGATGAATAAAGTAATCTATCTATCTATCTATCTATCTATCGATCTATCTATCTATCTATCTATCTATCTAAATATTTAATCTAGGAGAGAGAGGATAAGACATAACTCTCTAATCACACAGATGGAAACACGCACACTAAGCATGCATAACAAGCTTCAGATCAACAGGTTCTTTGCAGGAGAAGATTGAATGTCCCATTTAAACACCATCTTGTCAACGAGACATGCAATGTCTTAGAGGGCAAGCTAATGGGGGGCAGAGAAAGGCTACTGGAGGGGGGGGGGGGGGGGTCAGCCCCTGGGACCTGCTCATCTAGTAGGAGGCACAGAACTGTGCTCTTTGCTATTTTAGGGCAAAATCAGCTCGAAGCCAGAGAAGCCCGGGAGAAGTCAAGTGGGATTTAACGATGATAAAGTGAGTAGTCTGCAGTCTGATTTCCTCACGCTTGTCAGAAAAGGGGGCTGGTAGAATGTCTGTGACAGAGGAACACAAACACGCTTGTCGCACCCTTTTCACTCCGAGCACAGCAGTAGACATGCTCATTTCCAACATTTGTTGTCAAACTGTTGATTACTGTGTAATATCACAAACAAGACTATACCTCAAAGTATAATCACAAGTATAAAACCAAAAGAAAACAGGAAACATACCACAAAAGAGTCCTGTAGAGTAAAACCAGCAGTGTCGAAAAGAAGTGAGGGACATACTGTAGCCTACTTTAGGCTTTCATTCACGCTATTTTGACCAGATGGCACTGGACAGACATGGACCAATCATCCTAAACACCGAACCAGCCCGTCATCAATCTCAGGTCTCCCGATCTCCACACATCATAGCATTATCTAAACTTGAGTTCTGTCATCATAGCATTATCTAAACTTGTGTTCTGTCATTGAACACAACAATGCATGTCCCCTGGCAGTGCAGTGCCCACCTCCTGTGACAGCGACCCTGACAGTGTTCTGTGCTTTCCAGAAGCAGAGTATTACATTTCTAAATGCATGCAAGCACAAGGACACTATCATTACCAAACAATAACTAGTGCTTACAAAGTGCCCTGGGAGGGGATGCAGACATCAATGGTTCTCCTATCCTGGTCACACATAAACCAGTCATTCATAGACCTTGACTAATGCTTTAAAAAACACATAACCCATAAATATCACAGTTATTTCAGCCTATTTATTTTCTGTCTGGTCTCCAGTGCACACACACACACACACACTGTGCCTGTTTTAATTGGCTGGCCAACCCGATTCTTTGAGCACAGCTTGCACTGGGTGCTGGGGAGGCAGACATCATGAAGCAGGATAATGCCAGTTCACCTTAGACGACCACCACGAGGGCTGGACACAGGGGAGGCCTGGAGTCTGATCAGTCTGCTTACCCCTGTGAGGCTCGTATGCAAGGTTGGATACAGACCACACTTAATTGGCACTGCAGTTATCGACAGGCTTCGGAGCTTTCAGTGTGCAGAGTGGCATTTCGATGCGTCTCTCCCATAGACTGTAAAAAATAGTCTCTCCGCGGCCATCTTAACCCTTAAAGGAGTACCGTCACACCGGTGTGACGGGAATGTTGAGAAATGAACATTCTAAAGAATATCTGGGTTCATTGAATTCAACATAGAATTTTAGAACCTTCAATTGTTGCGGAACTTGCAACATGCGTGGATGTGTGTGCATCAACGAGCTGTAATAAACAAGGCTTGTTGTCTGAGGTGTCTGCGGATGTTAGCTTGTGGATGGAGAGAAAATAATAAAACAAGAAAAGAGAAACATTGATTCAAATGGAAAAAAGTCTAGAAAGTATTTGATTTCTTTATTTAAGCTTGTCATCAACAGCTATACATCCGTTCTGTTTTGAAATGCACTGGCTTATATTCGATGCCTGTTTATCCACTTCAAGGTGACTTCAGAAAAGAGGTTTATGTCCGCATTCGAGACAGTGATGGAGGGGCCTAACAACTTTAATCGTGCCATTAAATAGGATCATTAGGTCCTCTGTACGTGATGGGCTCATTAATGGAATTCAGCATAGGCTTCAGCAGAGATCACACTGCTATCCTCCACGCTGTTATGTTGTCATTACAAGTTTAGCTGTATAGCTCAAAATACATTGTCTCTATTATCATGGCCAGAAAGTCGAAATTTGGACTTGGACTCGACTACAACACTGATTAATGTTATGTCATATTTAAGTATATAAGTATATATACTCTTTTGATCCCGTGAGGGAAATTTGGTCTCTGCATTTATCCCAATCCGTCAATTAGTGAAACACACTCAGCACACAGTTAACACACACTAATTCCGACGCAGTGAGCTGCCTGCTACAGTGGCGCGTGGGGAGCAGTGAGGGGTTAGGTGCCTTGATCAAGGACACTTCAGTCGTTCCTACTGGTCGGGGTTCGAACCACTAACCAGTAAGCCACGGCTGCCCCCCCTTAAATGTCTTAAAGTTCTGTAGTGGATTTTGAAATGCACTGTAGCACGCAGGCCATTTTGATGTGATGTTTTTCCTTCACCTCTATGATGTTTGAATGAATCAACGCTTCATTTAACTCCATTTCCACCAAAACAGCTATGAAATCCATAATCATGAGCTGAGAACAGCCTTCAGAGTAACAGGCTTTTCTACAGCTCATCATCCACGCTTGGATGAGTACTCATGTTTTTCCTGTTCGTGAAGAACTTCACCCATCCTGTGCATAACATCAGCCACGTTAAATTAACACTGAAAGCAACACACACAAAAAAATGGTGTTTGGGGAATTAAATATATTTCAGGGAGAGGATCATATGCCATATGACATGCTGCCAAGTAAGTAGTTTAGGCTGAAATGGGGAACATATGCCTTGCCAGCCACATAGAAAAGACTCCAGTCTCAAAGCAGCTCGTGAATAGCCACACAAGCCCCCTGTAGTTTGATATGTTGGCAGAGCAGACAACAAATATGTTCATATGGGTAAACTGTTTGAATTGTTAAATTGTAGAAATGCTGACAAAGAATTTCACAGAGAAATCGGGATCCCAGACACACAAGCATGAGGCCCTTTTTAACATAAGATGATGCTGCAGATGCACAGAACAAATATTCAAAACAAACCAAACAAAACTAGTTTACTCCAATCTATGTACATATCTAACATTTGATCTAACTAGATAACTAAGCTACTGACTTAAAGGTGCCCTGCCACACAAAACCGTTTTTTACTTGCATTTTTTTAAATATGTTAGGTCCATATGTGTTTGTGTAATGTTGTGATTGTAAAAATGAACTGTTACCTCCTCTGTCAGCTCTAGCCATTGAAAATAAATAAGTGGAGAAATCAGGCCAATTAAATAAACTGGTCAGTCTGACGTGGTATTGACTGAGCTCATTACTATTCATGAGCTCGTCCAGTTGAGACCGCACCCACAGAATTGATCTAAGTGACAGTTTTCGTATGCAAGGATGGCTGAACGTCAATGGGCTTGTGCGCTATGCACATGTTGCCCAAGAACCCAGAGTTGAGGATCAAATGGCTTCAGTTTATTTTTTGGAACAATGCCGCAACACTATAATTCGAAATTAGTTCTCTGTTGATCACATTTTGAAGAGAGTGACTTCAACAACTTTGGTGAGTTCAGCAGAGGCTTCACAAAAAGGTTGCTGTTGAAGCCTGGAGCAGTAGCTATCGTGGCAGTCTACTACCAGTACCCAGCCCGTAAGTAAAACACTACTGTCAACTCAAGGAAGTGCTATGTTACAGCGGAGGGGTCTTGTTCCGCCCTGAAGGGACCTATTTCCCGATAATGACCGGCGTTCTACAGTATACATTATCCCGCTTATTACATGGCTACTTGCCAAAACGAAACAATAAACTCCCCATGATATGACTCTTTAGCCTACATAGCCTAGGCTATAGCTGAGAAACATATAGTTCGCAACAACACATGCTGAACTTGAATCAAACATTCTTTAGAACATAGCTGATCAACCGTCTGCTTTCACTTTTGAATGAAGTTCCAGTACTTGCAGAGTGATATGAAAGACGTGAATTAGAAGCACAAAACCCATTTTCCTTGACAGCAGTCTGTTATCGAGAAATATCAGACCACGGACGTTGGGAAGGCTCATTCAAGTGACTGGAGCATTCTTCAGCATTATGAAGAGCCTTGTTTACAGGTTTAATCCACTCGCTAGCCTAGCAGGTTTTATGTTCATTTGCACAATGCTAGCACTTGCTAGCCAAGCTAAGTTCATGCCATGAAGCTAAAATTAGTTAATAACAGCTGTCGCCAAGATGTCATGTTATGGAGGAAACCGACTAGCTGTTAGCCAATCAGAGTCAAGCAGCTGAGCTCGTTGAATATTAATGAGAACTGTGCACACTATTTTAATGTCTGTCCTGGAAAATTGATAAATCACCAAATGTCCCGTTTTTTGGTGCAAAGGCACTTCTATTTTTTTAAGTATTCCCTAGTTTCACTTTCAATAAAACCTACGTTCCGCTCCTGCAATCCTACTATTTTTCTTAAGTTATCTTGATTGTATCCTGCTGTCGGAGGCAGGCATGCGCTTATTTGATTGGTTGTAATGCAGCTGTCGGAGGCAGGCATGCGCTTATTTGATTGGTTGTAATGCAACTGTCGGAGGCAGGCATGCGCTTATTTGATTGGTTGTAATGCAGACCTGCGAAACGAAAGTTTACCTTAACCATCAGCATCACCTAGCAACTACCGGCCACGCGCAGCATGTCCAAGAGAGTGAGTGCGTGCGGGTAGGCAACAGATTGGAGAGGGTAGCCTAGTAAAAAAAAAAAGAAATTTCGTTCGATTTAGTTTGATAAAATGGGGGGCGAGACGGAGGAGGATATAGGCCTTCAATCAAAGTCAGGGCCAGCGGCGAAGAAAAAGAGATACACAGTATACAACACCGACAGGGTGAAAATTGGTAATGGGTATATTAACAAGTTAATATTATGCATAGTATTGATAATGTTTTATGGACTAGCCTTATATCTTAAACGAGCTGGTGAAAGGGCATTATAAGAAACATTTAGACTCAGCAACCTTAAAGTGACAATGAATGCACCATTTTTAGTTAAACAGTATAACATTTGCAGCATTTGTTAATAATTTATTATTTAAAACCAGTAATAGGCCTAGTATAACTATGAATTATAGGCATTTAACATTAATCAAAATCTTAACTTTTTGTGTGTGTGTGTGTGTGTGTGTGTGTGTGTGTGTTGGGGGGGGGGGGGGGGGGGGGGGGGGGCAAATCAAATGTGGCAACCCTACTTTCTATACCACGGTAGAATAGCTTGAAACAAGGTAACCAAGGCATTTTTTTCATGGAGTCCATGGTAGAACTTCTTTAAAGGTACCGGGCATTAAATTTCACATTCAACAAAGTATACTACCTCATATGATTGGGCTATAATATGCCAAAAACAAATTTCCCTGAGAGGGCATTATGTTTTATCATGCAAGTGCTGTTTTTGTTTTTCTTTGAAAACTGTTTGCTGTGCCTGGGGGATGTGGCCTCCCTGTGCACATCATAATGAAATTCTCTCTCCACACAATGCTTTAGATCTCAAATGAGCCAGTTGTTTCTGTTAAGTTTCTGTGGCAACTGGAGGGAACATGGCTGAAGGTATAATAAGCACCTGCCCCTTACCAGCTGCTGTGTAGTCTTCACTCAATGTCCCTCGGCATTCTCTTTACACCACCCCACCCCCACCCTGCACACACACGCACACACACGCGCGCGCACACGCACACACACACACACACACACGCACACACGCGCACACACACACACGCGCGCGCGCATGCACACACAAACTCACACACACACTTTAGTGTACCATTGCCTGGCATGACACTGCTATTAGTTAACTTCAATTGTTTACCATTATTTCTGAAAAAAGCACACCATACTGCCTCTTCTCTCAGACAACAAAAGATGTTCTTGCTTGTTCCCTTTCAGGTGAGCACTCCAGTACATCAGAGTAAACAACGCTGGCAGAGGAAGATGGGCATATTTACAGGCTGTTGTGATTTGAGATGATGAGGAAGGAAATCAAGAGACAATAGAAGCACTGAGAAACCATAAGGACCTGAGCTTCCTCTGGGAAGATAAATCCTTTTGATTCTATTTTGAAGGCTTCCTCTTCATCCACTCATCTTGAGGTGAATTATTCAAGTATTTTTTTGGAGGATGGAGCACATGGCTTACCATGATTTGAACGTGACAGTTTGGTAGCAGCTGAGATAACGAAATAATCAAAATAAAGGTTGCATACATCAGAACAGTATATTTCCTTGCCTCTAAACATATCTAGTGGATATATGAATAGGCCTGTTCCGTCCAATCTTCTTTGATCCCACATCAGTATGCCTTTCAGCAAATGCACTGCACCCCACATCCATATCACCCCAGACAAAGAAGCCCATATCCCTTCACTGCAAAAAGTTTCTTGCCTAAAATTTAGTCCTTCTGAACTAGGGCTGTCAAAATAACTGATACATTTCGATTAATTAGTTTGAGAAAAATAACTGATTAAAAAAAATAACGCAGATTAATCGATTCCGTATGACTTTTGACCCCGAGCCATTGTAGTCAGTAACCATTAGACTGTAAAATGAAGGAGAGAGAAGAAAATGTGCTGCCTAGATCATTGATTGGAACATTTACTTTTAAAAAACGGCCTGATGTGTTGATAAAAATGAAGTGTTGATTAAAATAAAGTCCTCTGCAATGTCTGCAGCAAGGAATTTGCATATCACCGGAGTTCATCAATTCTAAAGTCGCACATCAATTCAAAGAAATAGTGTTGACATTGAGGAGAGTGTTCATTTCTTTTTATTGTGTTCCCACAGGTTATATCTGTGACCTGAAATACCTTGTACTGTATGTGAAAAACAACTTCTTCCCGAAGCACTTTTGAATTTATTTCCTCAGCATATTAGGTCATATCATAGATTATTATGGCCATTATTAAAATAATAATAAAAGAGTTTTTGAACTTTGATGTCACTAATGCTGATTATTTAATGATTCATTTGAATTTAAATATTTAAAATACTTTCACAGCAAAAAATATATGCGATTAATTTAGATTAATTAATCACAGAGTATGTAATTAATTAGATTTTTTTTTTTAATCGATTGACAGCCCTAGTGTAGACAACTGCGTTACAAACTAACCCCATGCATTACTATGGAAGATTTTTTGAGTGCTGTATCTCCTCATTAGAAAGTCACAAAAAAAAAGTAACTAAGTAACTTTTACTTAAAGTGCATTTTAAATGAACTACTTTTGTAGCTTGAGTAGCTACAATATTTTCATACTTTTTCCACCTCTGATCATTCATTAAGCCTATCGGAAAATCCTGACAGGTCAAACTGGACACGAACCCGATGCAAAACCAAAACGAGAAAAAACTCTAAAAATTATGTCTTTTTTAACCAATTTGTTGACCTTTACCGTTTCATGGCTTCTGCGGAGAAATCGCCACACACACTGAACTTGAATCAAGCATTCTTCAGGACGCAGCTGATCAACCCGTCTACTTTCACTTTCAATGAAATCCACTAGTGAACGGACTAGGCTACTTGCGGCGTTATATTCGGAAAGATGTGAGCACAAAACCCGTCGTCATTGTCAGCGCCTAACAATGCTCTGTGTTATACAGAAATATAGCCTACCTCTGACCGAACCCAATCCCCCCCCCCCCCCGCATGTTCATTGGACTTGGACTTGAGCAAAACAAACGTATGTACAAGAAAATGCCACAGTAGAACACAACAACTCATGCACTTCCACCAATGGGTGGACCTGGGAGCTTGAATGAGTCTTGATGAAGGCACACCACCTCCAGCTGAACCTCTCAAAGACTGAACTGCTGGTCCTTCCAGCTAAACCAACCATAGACCATGACATCAACATCAAATTTGACTCCCTGTCTGTTTCACCTACCAGGACTGCAAGAAATCTAGGAGTTGTTCTCGACAACCAACTAACCTTCTCAGATCATGTTGCCTCAGTCGCCCGGTCATACCGTTTCGCACTCTACAACATATGAAAAATCAGGACTTACTTGACTCAAGATGCTACCCAACTTCTGGTTCAGGCAATAGTGATCTCACGACTTGACTACTGCAACGCCCTCCTGACAGGTCTCCCAGCCTGCGCAGTGAAACCCCTTCAGATGATCCAGAATGCGGCGGCGCGCCTGATCTACGACCAACCCAAAAGGGCACATGTTACCCCGCTGCTCATCCAGCTACACTGGCTACCTATGGCGGCTCGCATCAAATTCAAGGCTCTAACGCTTGCCTACAAAGTAGTCTCCAGTTCTGCTCCCACCTACTTGAATGCCCTCATACAGACATACGCTACCGCTGCGCTTCTCAGACGAACGACGTCTAGCTCTACCACCGGTACGCTCAGGCCAATCCAAACTTTTCTCATCTGGTGTTCCTCGTTGGTGGAACACACTGCCAGTTTCTTACAAGGGCAGGGACATCCCTCTCCATTTTCAAAAAACTCCTGAAGACCCATCTCTTTAGAGAACATCTCCTCTCATAGCACCACTTACAACAAGTCTTGCTGATCCTAGCACTCACCAGCCGTCTGGTACTGAACTGACACTCAACTATTTAAAAATATAGGCCGATATCATTATTAAATACAGACCATAAAATAATTACATCAATTTTAGCTAATAGGTTAAAACATACTATTGCAGACATAATAAATACTGATCAGTGCGGTTTTATTCCAGGACGCCTCCTGACAGATAATGTAAGACGAACACTGAACATAATTGATTATGCGAATCAAAAAGAGAATGAAGAACTCCTTCTGATGACTTTAGATGCTGAAAAAGCTTTTGATTTAGTTAGTTGGCCTTTTATGTTTGCTGCAATGAGGAGCTTTGGATTAGATGATGAGTTCTGTCGATGGATAAAAGCAATGTACTGTACACCAGCCCTGTTTCTTTAGTAAAAACAAATGGTACACTATCAAGACGGTTCCCAATTCAAAGAGGTACAAGACAAGGAGACCCTCTCTCTCCACTCCTTTTTACTATCTACATTGAAGTTCTTGCAATAGCCATAAGACAAAATAAAAACATTACAGGGATAGCAATAGGGAAGGAAATACATAAATTAGCACTTTACGCAGATGACATAATACTTTACTTGACCTTGCCAGAAAATTCAATACAACATTTGATGGGAGTGATTGAAGAATATAGTAAAACCTCAGGATATAGAATAAATAAAAGTAAATGTGAAGCTTTAACTATTGGAATGCAAATGAATCAATGGTTAAAAGATAGCTATAACATTAAATGGGAAACAAAAAACATAAAATATTTAGGTATTTATATAAGTAATGATTTGAATGATTTATATAAAAACAACTATGCTTCTTTGGAATTAAAGATAAGACAAGACCTAAATAGGTGGAAATTAATTCCTGATGGAATATACAGTAGAGTTGAGACAATTAAGATGATGGTACTCCCACAATTACTTTTTTTATTTCAAGCACTACCAATCACACTCCCACCAACATTCTTCACTACATGGACTAAGATGATTGCAAATTTCATTTGGAATGATAAAAAACATAGAATCAACTTTAAGCTATTAACACAGCCAAAAGAGAAAGGAGGTTTAGGGACTCCACATATACAAAACTATTTTTTTGCGACACAAATGTTAACAATAATGAAATGGATGAGCAGTAGTACTGAAACAAGATGGATTCATATCGAGAAAGAGCTGACAAATGGAGTAATTGGAACTCTGCCTTTTCTAGGAAAAGAGACACAAAAACAATACATACAGTCATTCTGCATTGGAAATACCATAAGGAATTGGAAACAAATGAGCAAACGTTTAAAATTTCAGACTGAAAGTATACAACTTAGACAAATGACACAAGATCCAGACTTCATAGCGCATAAAACAGATAACATTTTAGAATCATGGGCCAATAAAGGACTAATATTATTTGCACAGCTTTTTGAAAAAAATACAGTTGACACATTTGAAGCTCTATCGGCAAGATTTAGCTTACAGCAAAAACATTTCTTTAAATATTTACAAGTTAGAAGTTATATTAAACAAAATGCAGAAAAGGAAATCAGAAATGAGGTATTAACTTTTTTATTAGAAACCAGAAACAAAAGTAGTGATGGACTCGCAAGTGCTTATAAGATATTGCAAAAAATGACAAACGTAGAATATAAAGCAAAAGAAAAATGGGGAAAAGAGCTATCTGTAAACATATCAGATGAGGCCTGGAGCGACTCTTTAAAAGAAAACTTTAAAACAACTCAGTCAAAACACTGGAAAGAGTTTGCATGGAAAATAAGCCAGAGGTACTTCACTACACCTGACCAATGTGGAAAACAAATTTTAGGAACAGCATGTTGGAGAGGATGTGGTGAAGGTAAGGCAAATCACACTCACATTTTTTTCTCATGTCCGGTAATAAGGTCCTTTTGGGAAGAGGTAGGAAGAGCTATTTCACACATCTTTGATTTAAAAGAACCCCTCACATTAGAAAACTTTTTAGGCATTGGCATAAAATCTAAGATTAAAACAAAGTACTGCAAACTTTTTAATATCCTGAGACTAACGGCACTTAAGCAACTCACAAGGCTATGGAAACAACCAAAACAACCTGTAATACTTACATGGTACAATACAATAGAAAAAGTTTTGGAAATGGAGAAAATTATATTAAAAACTAGAAACCGTTCAGAAATATCAAATAAAACTTATCCAGAACTTATACTTAACAAAATAAATAACTACTTTGAAAATATATGTGTATAACAGACCTGCCTCTACAATGACACTCATACAGGCGCACACTCATGCACACATTCATACACTTATATACATACATACATACATGAACACAGGTAAGCCAATTCACTTATGTCTATTATTTAATTACTTATGTCTTGTATTTATGTCTTTGTCTTTGTCATTTGCTGGGGATGTTTGTTTTTGTTGTTGTGATGTTCCTCCTTTTTTTTTTTTTTTTCTGTCAATGTAATGTCTGTCAATGATTGTCCGTCAATGTTATGTTTTTTGTGTTTTGTTTCTGTTGGTGATTGTTTATTTTTTGAAGGACAAAATATAAAAATGTTAAATAGTAGTGCAGTAGAAGACCTGACATAATGATTTGATTGTAAATGAAAGCACTACATTTAAATAAAGTAATAAAAAAAAAAAAAAACTATTTAAAAACAGCACTCACTGATGCACTTATTCTTACTGTACTCTACCGTTTTTAAATTGTCCTAATGGGTGGATGGGAGGGAGGAAGATAGAGAGGATAGAGAGAGGGTAGCAGTGACAAGGTTGGGGTTGGTCGGAGGAAAGGAGGGATGAGAGGGAGGAGAGGAAACCTTCCTCTCAGCAGTTTCTGTTTGGGTGACACTTGGAGTGGGGAGGCAAAGAAGTGACCTGATGCCTCGATTGTATTCTTGGGATTTGGCTGAATGGGAAGGTGAGCTGTATATTTTACAACTAACTTCTAAATATAAGGAGATACTGCTTAAGTATGACTGATGACTGACAACCGAGTCGATTAAAAAAAAAAAAAAGAACTGCCATGTTTTGTTATAAACAAATTCATCGCAGCATCTGGGGTATTTTTTTCTGTCAGCAGCCCATTAATAAATGAAGGGCATTAACTGCTAAATTAAGAATGCATGCCAGCTAAGGATCGGGTTCAGACCGATAGGAGCATCTGTCTGCTTCTGTTTCAACTGAAAGCCCTCCCTTGGAAACTTGGATTCCTTGCCTCTGGAGCCGTGAAGGACGTGAATATGGGCTATTAGTGCCTTTTGTAACAAAGAACAACCACCGCCAATATGCCTTGTGCAGATCAGACAACACAAGAACATAAAAAGGGTCAACTAACCACTTGATACTTGGCCCTTGGTGAAAATGTAACTTTAACCTCAAACAGTAACCTTTAAACAGTAATTTCACTCAGTGTTTTCACAAAAAGGACAAACATTTCTAGATGCCTCTTTTCAGTTTTATACGCCAGACCAAACAGTATGCCCATAATAGATGCTGCTGAACTTGTGCCACAGCTGGTTTATTTAGTCCCACCCACAAAATAACAAAATAACAAATGACAGTGTATTACATAATATGTAATGTATGTCATTTAGTAGGGGCCTTATTCATTGTGTATATATATATATATATATATATATATATATATACACAAGCTATGTTTGCAGTCAAGGAAAGTTGTTTTTGCACTCCAGTCCAAAATTGTGTTCTCTGTCATTAGCTGTCAATTGATATTCAGTGGACAGAACCTTACTGTTTACCTGAGGCCCTTCAGCTGTGACCACAGACCAAGCCGACAGTCGAATGCCTGACCTGCCAATGACCATATGTATCTCCAATCGGTGTGGAGTGTGCAGCTCCACCAACACCGATGGACCTCCGTCGACTAATTAGAAATAGATATATCATGCACTGTCTTTAGTGAGCAAGAGCTGTTTGGAAATGTGCACAAATTTGGACAGTGCACAGGTTTTTAAGGCCAGATTTTTGTTGGAAGAGAATGAAGTTTCTATCAGCACTTTTATGAGCATAAATGGACTAGGGGGGGGGGGGGGGGCTTGTTGTTACATTAAAGGGACACCAGGCCAGCCTGATGCTTTTTCTCTACGAAACTCCCCCTAGCTCGGTGTGAAGCTCTTTTCCTTTTCTTTGCGTCTTCCGTCAAGGGTTTTCGCTGCTTCTTCGCCGGCTCTACCATTATACACACGTTTGCAACAATCTAGTGTTTCGTTAGCCTACCGCTGTGCTGTAAACTGATCCTGCTTCGGTCGGCGGGTAGGATACACCGAACTTGCAAGTGGGATATTCTTTCTACAGGCAGTAGGGGCGGGCGAGAGAGCCTTCATTCGCCCCGTAATGAGTCATTTAACCATATACCGACTTACAAAGATGATTAATTAACATGAAAACGTTGCCTGGTGTCCCTTTAAAATGTTTTATTCACCAATAGAACATCAGCAATTTATCCTAGCAGTTTGTAGGTGATGTGGTGCACTTTTCCCACAAGCACCCCAGCAAAGACCTTTTCAAGTGATGCTACTGTATTTCCCATTTAAATCACCTTGAATCCTAAAGTATATAGTGACATGGACAAAGACATAGATACACAGAGCACATGGAATCTAGCAGAATAATGCATTGTAATGCACAAAACAAGACATTTGTTCTCTTGCTACAAAGGAAGGGGAGCCATTGTTGCAACAGCCTGAAAGTTACAGACTTAAGTTAATGACATTTGGCATTGTTCTGCTCACTGTTTGGCTGCTGCTAACTTGCCTATTAAATCATTTAAACCTCTGCCGTTTCCTTTTGAGCGCTACACCCTCTGAATTAATTATTAAATATCCAGTTTCACTTCTGCTGTTCTGTCGCCATATTGCTGCAGGAGGTTTTCTCTCGAGTGGTCACTTGTCGGCCCTATCATAATAGCTTTGAAAACACACACTTAATGTGTACATGAGGCTTCCCAAATTGGCCATTACAGTCACACCACAACTATAATTCTGTGTGTCTGTCTCCCTGTCTATCTACACATCTTTAAACCCTTGAAATGCATGAAAGTATCTTTAAAAAGTGTGTGTGTACACCACACCTGTGTTTGTATGTGTGTGCCTGTGTTTAAGTGACAGAGACAGACCGAGAGACAGAGAAACTGCTATCCCCTATTCTGTCCACTTACGTGACGCTTGAAATCACAGAAAGAGAGACTGATAGTGAAACCTCCAGGCCCTGGCCCATAGAAACCCTACATTGAAACACTATAGGGTGCACACACACATGCTTCTATTGTGCAACCAAGTGCCATGGCAAAGGGCTGTGGGTGTCAACAAAGGAGACAAATTGCTGTAACTTATCAGTCATCATTATACACAGATGCATGCAGGCACACATGCACGCATGCACACATTTATAGCCAAAAACGCTGCCAGTATTTTCCCTCATAAGATGGATGCAAATAGATTCTTGCTACATGCAAAACGCAAAAAAAGGCTTATGTATTTTTACTGCTATTGAATCACCAACACCCCAGAGAGAGCACACAATGAATTGACAAATCTCATATCTTTATCCATCTGCTCGAGGTGACAGCTGCATCTTATGTTTACTATTGTTTACAGGTGATCAAATTAATTCATAAACTATGTATCTATGTATGTGAGCAGTGTATTAATGATGTCCCTCCCACAGACACAGTGTCTTAAAATACATGACCCTGCTTGCGTATCAGAAATTACACACTTAATCAATTGAGTCAAATGAAGGTCAAAATGGTTATGAGGATTCACACGGATCATTTAGCTATCCTGTTCCACTACTCTAGCCTGGGGGACAGAGGGATCTGGGAACACGTTGGGATTTTGTATGGCAGATCTGTCTGGCCACTCTCCCGGTGCCAGTGATTTCCATTCCCAGGAAAAATTCACAAGCGCTTATCCGGCATGGGGCAAGCCTTATACAATGCCAGACGGAGGAGGGCGGTTGGCACCACTTTTGTACACAACCAATGGCTGCACTGATGGTGTCAGTATTCAACAATATGTGTAATTTTCGTTGAAAACTTTTTTACAATTTACAAAGATGTGTTTTGCTGTGCCGCCAAAAAGATTTGTTGAGAAAGAAATCGAGACGCTCCTAACAGGATTCAGACTACTACCTAGCACTACTGAAGTTTGAGACATTCCTAACAGGATTCAGACTACTACCTAGCACTACTGACGTTTGAGACGCTCCTAACAGGATTCAGACTACTACCTAGCACTACTGACGTTTGAGACATTCCTAACAGGATTCAGACTACTACCTAGCACTACTGAAGTTTGAGACATTCCTAACAGGATTCAGACTACTACCTAGCACTACTGACGTTTGAGACGCTCCTAACAGGATTCAGACTACTACCTAGCACTACTGACGTTGCCATCCATGAAGCTGGCACGGCATGCTTTGTTCTGACCTGATCAGGTATTTGAAATACATGCCAGGAAAATATGGCACACCAGCTGACACTGAATCTAGTCATCATTCAAGACCACACAGAGCTGTGGCCTGTACTATAGAGGTGTAGTACAAATAATGATCCCTTCTGCAGACCTGAGGGGCGGGATAATCGGTTGTCTTTCAAATTCCCTCTGCACGCAATAGGACAGCGCTGAGTCCCATGCGTTTTCCCACCAGCGGAGCTAGTTGGCTAGTTCAAACTTTTGCCATCTTAAAACAAGCTTAACTCGTGTCACACTGTTGGCCAACAGCAACATCCATCTTCTTTGTTTTCAAGTAGCAGGGAATTCAAGCCAAACCGTTGCAACTCTGCCATCAATCATTATGTTAAGCCCGCCTAACGACTCTATACACGATTTGATTGGCCTGATAGAAGTTTAATTTTTCGAGCTCACAAGCCAACGGAGAGTTGCTAGACTAGCCCTGGAAGCAAATGTAATTTGCTGCCGCTAGGGTGCGTCTAGATTTCTAGGCTAGTAACTAGTATGAATGAGCCTTAATTACTGTGCATATTATGTACACATGGCACCTAAAATGTCAGAAGTATCCATTCTTTTAGCCTTATAGATATTTCAGGGACTTATACTAACCCAGGCCTCATGAAACACCAACACAGTCATCATCACTTTGCTAAACATTAGTCAAGCAAGAAAAAAACAATTGAGGCAGAGGCAGAAATCTGATAACAATCTGATTGAGACTGGGAGATTTGGATGGTAATGATGCTCACAGCCAGGGACAAGATATTGAGGTAGGACCAGTGGAGGACAGGGACGAGACTTCAATTGCAGATGCCTTTTTGAAAATGGAAGACACACATTCATTAGACTTAGCCAACAGCACATCACCGCTCCTTTCAACCAGGCCCAGAGAAGCGGTTAAAGCTCTGAGAGAAATCAGATGCCAGTCTCCTGGGCAGGGCTAAGCTGAATTAGGATTTTAGAGGTTTGGGTTGATTGGCAGCATGCAGGGTAAACACTGAGCACAGAAGAAATGGGTAGACAGCAGGGTGCCTTCACTACTGAGAGCAAGAGAGTGTGTTAAAGCAAGAGTTCTCGATAAAGTAAAATGCCCTGGTCACAGGTGCTGCTGCTAATGATGGAAAAAAAAACATTTGAGTGTGTGTGTGTGGCTTACATTTTTTTCTCTGTGTATGGCCAAATCAGATGTGTTCTCAAATCACTGATATTCACAGCACAACATCCATTAAAACATTTAGTGCGTAGACCCATCTCAGTCCATGTGCAACTAAAAACTGATAGTGCCCCTTTCCTCATGCAGGCACTGTGCAAAACACTACACATTGTTTCTTGACTGTAACTTACATGATGAGCTATCCCCATCTGACATTACACCATTCCTGTCCAGAGGAAAAAAAACACTCAAACAGAAAGTTCAATATGAAACACTTTGCCTCCGTTCAGGGAGCATACTGATTGCTCAGCCTGTGAGTGAGTGCATTTGCTCAAGCGGTGCATGATAATTATCCATGGGAGGCTACTGGGGTCAACCCAAAGAGGATCATTGTTTTTGTTCCCAAGCACTGGAGAATAATGAAAAACCAAAAACAATCTTGAGCAAAGTTGTTGGCCCAAAAATGATGTTTTTTAGGATCATGATGACTTTTGCGGTGGCTTTTAAGGAACACAATACAATTTTGTTATGTGGTTCAGGCCAGAAACAACTCGCGGGAATGTAAGAGAAGCCTTCTCCTCATAACATCGCCATGTCACCAAAAGACAGCATCTTTAGACTGTTTGCTTTCATAAATGAAAAAGTCTGCTGGTTTCCAAGATTTTCACATGCTTTTAGATTGCAAGTTTAAGACTCAAACTCCATAGTGCTTCTTTAATTATTGCCATTATGAATAGTACACAGTGTCATGTCAAGGTATAAATCATTACTACACTAACAACAATCAAAAATCTCCATAGAAACAGTGCTATGAAAAGCTCAAAAAGAATTTGCCTTGAACTGACGTGGGAGGTCTACTGTTTGTGTGTGTGTGTTTGTTTGTGTGTATGTTTAGTGTGTGTTTGTGTGTGTGTCTGTATACTGTATACTGCATGTATGTGTGTGTGTGTGTGTGTGTGTGTGTGTGTGTGTGGGGGGGGGGTAAGTTGCCCACATGCATTGACAGTTTGTCTGTCTAAAATGAGGTTCAGAGCCTACAGCAAGGGAATGAGCTTTCAGACCAGACGAGTCCTGATGTATCTGCAGGGTGGATGCGTGGGAGCTATACAAACATCATCCTTTTTCCAATGCACAGTCCCAAAGCGCAAACATATCACCTGTCTGTTTCTCTCCATGTTGTACTGTATGTATGTGTGTGTGTCTGTGTGTGTGTCTCTGTGTGTGTGTGTGTGTGTGTGTGTGTAATAGAGAGTATTCAGGTCCATTCCGTTGTGGACCTGATCCGAGTTCCTCTCAGGCTTCTCTGGCTTGAATAATGATATAAAACACTCCATCCTATCTCTGTTAGGATTAGCTCTCACAGAGATAGGTGTATTAAGATATGGAGGAAGGACGGGTTTAGCGTGAGGGTCTTTCTTGTCTGTAAAAACAGACACCCTCATCCACTCAGACTTTTTTACTCAGTTTCAAAGAGCACTCAACTGGTGCAAGGACCTGCCATTTGTGTAGGAAAAAGGAGAATATTACTCGATCAAGGTGATGTACCAGAGAAAAAACATTTATAGTTCCCACCAACGTGAAATCTATAATGTCATTTCAGATTTGTGAAACAGCATTTCCCTGATGTCTGTGCCATGTCCTACAACAACAACAACATCAACAACAATAACAACAACAAGGGTGATGTTGTCGGCTTTATGAGTGGACCAAGTGGAATCTATGTTTATTGACATGGACATTTGGGGCAGTTTTGTCGGTATGAGGCTGGAGTTGGATCACTTGTCCATGTTCAAAGCACGCTCTAGTAGCCTTTGATCACACTTCAGTTCAGCTGTCTCCTTTAACTCCTTAAATATTCCACAGGCTTCATCCAAATCTCTTTTTTTCTGCATATAATCCCATTCATCATGGACACCTTATCAGCACCATTGTTCCCAAAATATTTCCTCTGAATGGAATCAAAGCAGTACCACTGAATGTTTCTTTTCTCCCTTAGCTTAAACCCTAATCAGTGTCATCTGAGACCTCTATTTTTTTGTGATTAACATTTTTATTTTAGCTTCTGGAAGATAAGCAGACAAGCTGAGAGCTCTACTTTGAGGTTCTGGAGTGCTAGCACAAGCAGCCGCACTAAGCACCTATTCTCCAGAGTTTTGCACTGTTATAGGAGCTGGTCAAAAGAATAAAGCCATTTTATATAGTAGCTTACCATGGCAGTAACGTTGATGGACCCAACAATGTTTTGCGGTAATTTAAACTGTTTTGTTATTCATGACAGGAATACAGACAAACCTGCAAATACATTTGTTGTGTTGTCTGTGTAATAGTGTTGTTAGCATGACCATAAACACACTGAGACCTCCTGAAATTAAATATATATGGAAGCAGTGAAGGAGGTGATGATTCCAGATCCAAATTGTCTCAGCAGTGCTGTTACCCCTAGTGTAAGACCATGCCATAATCTTAACAAAAAATAGGACATTTGGTAATTTTACCAAGGTCTTCCGTGATAAGTTGATAGAAGTAATCAAATCAAAATCTCCAAAATTCTGAAGTAGCAGCAACACTTGACAAGCTCAGGAACACAGACAAAACAGACAGAAATACCGTCAGCTCAACTTACAAGTATTTGTTAACCTTGACAGGACAGCTCAGGTTTTCACTGCAATAGATTATACAGCAGCACGTGAGAACCATATGAACCATCATACCTTTGTTTGGGCACAGTGGCTAACATGTATTTGGACCCTAATTCCTGAAGAAAACAGACGTGGTATTTCATGCAACATAGGGGATACTATCAGTATCATTTGCATATCATAAAATGTTTCATGCAACAACAACTTATTGATTGTCATGAGACATTAACATAGCAATGAAAATATTTAGCGAGCACTCGAGCTGTAGGTTACAACATAAAATAGAAAATGAATGCACAGATCCTGGCAACAAACATTGTCCAAAAACTTTTTCTGCTGCTAAATGTTGAAGGATATCATCTTAAACACTTTGATTTTTCAATGTGTGTTTTTCTTCAAGTGATAAATTATAGTAACACCTATATGCAAATCCTCCTTCCATCATAAACGGTAAGATGCACGGTCAGCGCCTGGCTGCTCTTGCGAAGCTGTACATTAGCTTCATGTTATTGCAGTGACATTGTCTGTGACAGTGACACTGCCGAGAAGACAGAGACGCGAATTTAAACCAGTTGTATTCCCCACAAATATATTCATCCTATAGTCTGCCTATAAGCGTACATTATTTGACGATACATTTTATCAATAATCCTCGGTAAGTATTTCAAGTCAAGCTATTGTGATTGCTTGAAAATCCTCAGACGCTCTCGACTCAAAACATTTCGCTGTCTCCCCAATGGAGAAACCTTGGTTATCAAAATTGTCACACTAAGATTCAGTCCGCTAGTATGTAATCAAAATCCAGCATAAAGGTCTAACCTGATCCTGTTGTTGAGCAGGCTTTGCTGGCGCGTCTGTATCTTTGGCTGAAGTCATTGCGAGGAAGCCGCTTCAGCGAGCAGCTGACAACTGGACAGACCAGGAGAACCTCACGTGTTGAGTTTCTAAAGGCGCAAACGAAACCCAAATGCTGCGCTCTGCAACGCGCAATCGAATTTGAGTGCGTATATGAGAGTGGGAGGAAGGGAGGTGGGTCGACGATGATGATGACAGTGGCAGCAGGTTTTCTCAACTACCGCGAAAAGTATAAACGGAATGTCAACCTTACATAATAGCCTTCCAAAAGTGAACAAACTAACTTGATACGTTAATACGGTTATCTGCTCTGAGGAGATGGTGTTTAGAACAGAACATTTCAACACACATTTCTACACAGTCTTCTCTCTAAAATGTTATGTTGAACTAGGGAACACCGTAGGTTACAGTTGTTAGATACAGTATATAAGTAGGCTACTGATGAATCCACAGTGGCACAATTTCTTTAAACTTGGATACATTGATTAGTTTGCTAAAAGAGGGTTGGGTTGCCCTGTGGTCTGATTACCAGAAAACCACCACACCAATATGCCATACCCCTACAATAACAACACAATGAATATACATACTTCTCAGTTGAGTTGTATTTATAGAGATGGAAGCAGAAATACAGGACTTCTTAGCATTAGAGACACTAATGATCTCTGTATCCTAGGCAAGAAAGAGGAATGAAATAATAATGGCAATCCATGGAAAGAAAATGGTTGAATACCAATGCTTCCGATTTCTTCATGTTTTACATACAATAGTTATACATTTTATATTCTTTCACGATTGTAAAGCAGTCATTCAGTCATTCAAAAAAGAAACAGTTGGGTTGAATTGTGAGACAACCGTGTGAGTAACCACTTTTCATCTGGAGGAGAGATTTTATAAATAGTAATTAACACTAAACTGCATTGGGTTCATTCCCATTACAGTTTTAATCTGTGTGGGTATTTAAGCTGCCATCTGTTAATTAAAGTTAAGACAGGTTCTCCTGTGGACACTATTTTATGTGCACACACACAACACACACACACACACACACACACACACACACACACACAACTGTAAGGAAATTTGAGTTTTATCTCAAAGTGCACTTGTCCTTTGCCCCCGGTCTCTCTATGCTCTATTTATAGTCTTCTACCTGGATCCTGAGTTCCTCTCGGCCCACTCCTGCACTGCGTCACACCTCCATCTCCGTGTGCACCTGCCCAGCACAGCCACTTCCTCCTGATTCACATTCACATGCCTGGCTACCATGTAAGCAAAAGTCTTTACATTTTAATGGGGAGAACTCAAAGTGTAAAGCCACTGAGTGACAGGCTATGGTTAAACCCACAAAGCCCTCCTGTATTACTGCATAAGGCAAAGCGTAGGCCTCCAACTTTGGCTACTCAATATTTCACCACTCTTCTTATAAAATGCATGAGCTACACATGGGAGGCACATAGGAAAATAAATGATGATACATGAATGTGTTTACAGTTGTCACTGATGTGACCTAAGATGACGGCATACCTCAGCTCTGTCATCTGTAAATTGACAATTACCTAAGCCACTGATCTGGTAAATAGTAGCCAACAGTATGCAGACCATACCGATAAGCAACAAAACTTGCAGCACCCAGACTACCTGAGAGAAGTGGAAGACATGCATGCAAAAGAGAGAGAGAGAGAGATAGAGAGGCACCATATGGATGGACCAAACCTTTGCTACCGCTAATTATAGTACTCACTTCCAAGCACATCCATCCTTTAGTAGCAGCGCATAACAAAAGGGGCCAGAGGTCACCTCAAATAGCACAAGCAATCAGTCTGCTGTGATTGCAAAGCCCTAATGAAGTGCTTACCTGAGATGAGGATGACACATTACATTGAAATGCCGACACACTCATTCTAGTCTGTATGGAAAGGACACCATGTGCTACATTATTTATGGCAGGAGTCTGGTCAGAGTGTGAGGAACAGCACTACTTAGGTGAGGAGGGGAATCAGCCAGACTAACATGGAGAGATCTAAGCCATAGCAAAGACTTTGGGGAAGGATTTGTGTTCTGTGAGGTGTATGCATGCATGTGTGTGTGTGTGTGTGTGAGAGAGATTGTGTGTGTGTGTGTGTGAGTGTGTGTGTGTGTGTGTGTGCGTGCGCCCGTGCGTGTGTGTGTCCGTGCGTGCGTGTGTGTGTGTACAGTATGTGTGTGATGGGGTCAGTGTAGTGTATGTCTTGTTTGTTTTTTCTTTCAGCACACCATCAAGTGAGCTACCTGAATGTCTCTGACACCTTGAATAAGTGTGGAAGTTCCAGAGAACTCTGGAGCAGTTCTCATCATTATCCAGATAGACGGCCTCTACATACAGATGTCAAATCACATCTCCACTAGAGAATACAGAGGTTCAAATGAGCTGCTGGTCAAAACAATTCATATCACAGCACAACTCACTGCTGGACAGTGTTCTATGACACTCACAGGGTGTTTGGATGATTGGGACAATGTAAGGTATAAAATATACAGGCATGTGTAGTGCAGAGAACTGTGGATATGGGCGATGAGAAATAACGGCAATGCATTTAAGAGGGCTTCTTTTTCATGAAGTAAGTAAGTAAATAAGGTCTAGAGTAATCTGGCCTCCACTCTACCTTTCACAGCAACCTACAGCAATGCATTCAAATGCGTCCAAAAGTGTGAGGGCTTACTGAACAGCCTGCCTCAAAGTAACTTTTATCTGAGCCAAAATCAATTAGTTGAAATGGCCTGTGTTCATTGACAGATGTATCCATTTAAACAGTTGATGAGGAGCTACTCGAGCCTATGTCTTTAAATAGCACAGCCTTTGCTCATCTGCCTCTCTTCTTGGTGGAGTGTTGCCTTGGCAACATAGTTTTTTTTGGTATTAGGCTGATGGAGCTGCTTTGAGACTATGCACTCGGATATGAAAACCTAGTATTAACCACCAATAGCCCACATAACATAGCAACAATTGGGGAGTCAGTGTCTTACACAAATGACTAAAGCCACAATACATTTGGAGGTTTACAAATGTTAACAAGGTGGATGTTCAATGAAGATGTTCATTGAAGATGTTCAATGACTCCCCCTTGTATAGGCCGTCATTAGACTCTGAGGGCCAGATGTACGAACATTTGCGAACATAGTGTTATCAGCGCCATGGACACACCGCAGATTGCGAACGCTGTCAGACCCAAGTTTCCGTCGTATTTATCAATCGTTCAATCCTTAGTGTAAACTGCGCCTTTCTCTGCCTTTCTCCGCCCATAAACGCAATTTACGAACGTCCACAACTGGCAGCGCCTACATAAGTGCAGTTGAATGAAGTTAACTGATGACAACATTAAAAAGAATCAAACGTTTAGCGATCATGAAATAATACCATACATGATAAGATGTAAACAAGCAGGGAGATAATGAAGAACAGTAGTTCTACTCAAACTACTTGTGCACGTAGGCTATGGAAGATTGGTCAAATCTAGCAAGTAGGAAAGTTTAAGTGAATGACGTGAAAGTGAAAGTAAGACATTCGAAAGGCCAACGAAAGTTAAGGTTGCTTTTAGTGGTACAAATACTTTCACCACAAAAACTGGTGCTCTAAATAGCGATTCTGTTGTCTTCGAAAGGTTCTCTTATTGACGCATTGAACTGCAATTTGGATTAACACCTGCTTTTACAAGGCGGAAATATTTACGCGTAGAATAGACATGCGCTTTCAGGAGCAGTCTTTGCACATACCGCGGAATACATAACTAGGCGCTCTTTACTCTTCCCCTCCCATCTTTTTACGCTAAACTCCCACTTTCCCTTGGATCTTCCCATGAATGCATATGCATGACATGACAATCGCAATCTGCCACTTTCAGTTCCCGCGACAGGCAGTTTGCGATTTTACATCATTGCGGCCTGTTTGTACATACCTCGCAATGATTTTACACGCACATTGCGAAACAAATACGCCTGAAATGGGCGCAAAAGCGTTCTTTACATCTGGCCCTGAGTACACTGCTGATGAGCTTCACTCTATGCTCTCATCATCCTGCACTGGCATTCTGGACTCCATTGCCCCCTTCAAACCCAATTATTTCATTTATAAGTGGTTGTTTCATTATTTATTAAAGCGTAACTCTCCAAAATGCAGACCAAGTGAGTTGTCCAAAACCTGACCAGCTCAAGAAACACTGATGATACTTCGATCAAAGTTTCATGTTGTGTCGAGCCTTCTTAGTGTTCAAAATCAATCTTAGTGATCATGTATCAAAATAGTAGTGCCCCTACAATTCCCATTCAAAAGGCCATTTAACCCTAAAACGACAACATGGACGAGCTCAAAAGTGGCGCTTTGGACGTGATTATGCTTTTAAACGAACGTTTGACTCGGGTACATTCACAAAAACAGTACTTACGTATAAATCATGTACTTACAGTGCAAACATATTTTTTGGATAGGCTTATTTACTATGAACAAACCATTTATAACTGTGTGAACAAATGCTTTACTGATGATAAATTATGTATGAACAATAAATTACTAATTATGAACAAACCATTAACTAATAAGTAACAAAGGCTTAATAAATTATGAATTGTGTGTAGTTATTATTAAGTGTTACCCATAATTTTTATTATTTGTGGCTCAATAGTGTTCTAGGCCCCCACTGTCGACTTCAAGGCAGCGCTGCGACCGTCGACTTCAATGCACCTAACCCTGTAGCCCTAACCCTTGCCTAACCCTAGTGCCTTCCATGCAGCGCTGCCTGGAAGACGATGTTGGGGGCTTAAAACACCAAGTAACTTATTTGTGTACCATAAGCACATTTTTGATAACACTTGCCTTAAATAATTCATTGCGAGCCAGTCACAGTTCATAATGAGGTATAAATATTTCATAATACAAACATGTGCCGTAAGCGCCATTCAGTGGGGCTATCTATTCACTCTTGGTCAGATGTGGTTTTAAGATATCAAATTAGCATGTCATGTTAGAGCTGTCATCACCTCCAGTCCAACCAATAGAGGTCCTCCAGTCTGGCCGCTGAAAACAATAAGTGATAATGGTGAACAAAGATAAACCATTATCTAAATAGACTCAAAAGTAAGCCTCCCACCCATAAAGTGCGGCAACAACCCAGTGTTGCTTACCAAACAGAAAACTGTTTTCATGATACAAAGAGCAATTGATTCAGCGTACATTTTAGAAGTCTTTCAAACTGATCCCTTGACTGCTTCAATCCATTCCAGCTCTCCCTCACTGAGGTTAGAGGCCAAGGCCATTCCGCTCTGTTGCTGTGATTAGTGACATCAGTCTTCTCATTGCCTGTCTGGAACACAAATTTTTCCTTCACCTTCCCAAGATCCTGAAATAGGCCTCTCCTTATTGATGAAAAAACCTTCCACTATCTCTTTTGTGGTCATGCTGCCTATTTTGTGCAACAAACTCAAGTGTGGAGTAACCTTAGAGGGTTTGCCTGGAATAAGGGTCATCTAAAATGAACCGAGTCAGGTCATCAAACACCCAGCTGATGATAAATTATGTAGACAATCTGAGACAATCATGGCAGTGGCATAAGCTACACTTCAGTCCCACGAAAGGTCAAATTCATTTACAGTTAATGGGACCCACCACTAGTTTCTGTGGGAGAAGAGGTGAGCCCTCACAGAGATAGGGCGCAGTACACTGTGGATCACAGACAGAAGCAGAAGATAATACTCTCACAATGGTGCTTCATATATGCAGCAATGCATTCACCAGCTCAAGCATAGACCCTAGGCTTACAACTGTCCATTTCTACTAAACTGTCGCCTACAATTTCTATTCCACTTTAGGATATCTTTTATGGTTCATATTATTTTTTATGGTTCATAGTATTTACCTGTGATAAAAAAGTAATGCCATAACTGACATGGTTCTCTAGCTCATAGCTCTGCTTATCAATATAATCGTAATCTTATGAAGGACACTGTATACCCAGTGTTTCCCATACATTGACTTATTTGTGGCGGCCCACCACAATATCAACATTGACCACCACACAATGATTATCCAGGTTGTACTAAATTGTGCTTAAATCTGGTTAGTATCATAACCACGCTGTGCTAATTTGTTAAAAACTGTTGCCTTCAAGTTAATTCTGCAAACCAACCACAAATGGAATTCAATTCTCTGGGAAACACTGATACCCATTAAGCTCTTCTACAACCAAACACTTTCAAAGATGGCTACTGCCTCCTTTTTTATCCACTATCAATCTTGTATGTACTGATCCTTGAGAGGATTCTGTATGTAAGGTACACTAATACGTTTTATCCTGGCTGGCTTCTGATTCTCTCTTGTTCCCCCCATGCATCACTTTACCCAACTGGCCCCAATCAGATGCTTTTGTGTGGGTTCTCAAGGTATCTTCCTGTGAACAATGGTTACTTCCTGTGTTTAAATGTCTGCCTCATTTTTAAGTGGAGCTAGGCTACTTAAGGGATGGTTAAAAAAATGGCATATCTCTGTAGCTTCTATTCGCATTCCCTGGGTAAGGCATCCCAGTACATATTGTGTACAATATTGAGCACTATAATTCAACTTGCTTTGAAGAGAAAAGGGAAAATAGTTGTGAAGTGTACTTCGTGAGAAGATCTATCTCAAACGACTCATCACTCATGCATTTGGCCGTTCTCTTACACACAAGCCTGCTTAAAATGCACGAGTGATTCGCTTTTAAATGCTCATCAGTAACAGCTGTAGTGTGATTCCCAGGTTGCATGGGGCGGACCCTGTGCACGGTGGCTGGATTCACCACAGTGCAGGTCAGACAGGAACCCATTGGCAGCTGCCCGTGTCCAGTTGAGCGAGCGCTCGCTGTCCCGTCCTCCTCACCCTCTGGACCTTGTCCAGCTGGCTGCTTGTGCAGTTCATGTCCCCTCTCTGTCTTTCTCTCTCTCTCTCTCTCTTTCTCATTCTCTCTCTCTGTCTCTCTTCCTTTCACTCTCTCAGTTCACCCTACAGAAGAGTTTCAATTTGGAAGCAAATGCTGCCACACCTGCTGGGCTAATTTACTCGGCGCAAATCACGGCCATCCCAACCCTCACTCATTGCCCTAGCAGAAGCCTGTGTGCTCAGTGAAGGTTAAATCTATTAGCCACTGACTGCACACACCAGCAGGGCAGGACTATTAAAGAGGACATGCATTGAGTTCAGGTCGACATTACTTCCTAGGAATACAGATGTGGGAGAGCAGCAGTGACATCACACCCTGACAATCAGTCGGCCGAAGTTCGATTCCTGTACCCGCCATTGTGAGTCCATGTTGTTTTGGATAAAAGCTTCTGCTAAATACCAGTCAACTTTAACTTCAACTTTAGGAATGCAAACACTTACCCCCATACTAAAGTACAATTCATATATGCAGTTCATCAGTCAAAGACACACACACACACACACGCTTGCAAACTGATGCATAACTTCAACTAACTGTAACTGCACCCTAACAAGATACCTGTGTACTGACACCTTACAGCTGCATTTGTAACTGTGAGTTATAAGTGAATTGGGTATCTAATTCCCTACAGCTGCTGTCTCCTAGCAGTAAAGCCGTAGAATCAAATGACATGCTGGAACTCTCTGATAGGAACTGTCAGTTCGATGTCACAGAGTACCTGGGGGTGTGTACAGGGGCCCCTGGCTGTTAGAGAGTTGTCCTATATCAACTCCCAGGGTAGCCAGGATGTTGTGTGTCCATATTATGTCTGTGAATGCGTCAGTTTCTATTGTGTAATATAATGTTGAAGTAGGTTTACTTTTTTTAGCTAAGTGGTCTGTGAGTTTTTGGTTAAGTGGTCCTTGGTCTGAAAAAGTTTGAGAAACACTAGACAGAGAGTTTTACAAATAAACCTTTTTGGAAATCTTATTGCACTCATTGACGTCATTACTGGGCCAGAAGGTCTCAGAAACAGCACTCCAGCAATATAAATGAAAGGTAAGTGGGCACTGAAGGAAACTACTGGTAGGCTAGACTGTTCAGAACAAAGAGTGTTGATCAAAAAAGTATCTGGAAAAAGTTTGTGACAGTTCTTTGGGCTTGGAAGGAGTAGATTTTATTTGAGTTCAAATGAGTCTACGTCACCTCTCCCTTATACACATTTGTACCATGATGTGGTCAAGAAATGTTCCTGGCTTGACAGTGAATAATTGCTGAAAATGGGTAGGGTAGACACTGTTCTCTCCATCATCGGCCCCTGGAATCAAGCTTAGCGGAACACACATCCACCTCTGCCAAAGTGCCTCCCCCCCTTCTTTAGTAAAAGCCCCAAACAGGGCCTGAAGCACAGCTAACTACACCTCATGGTTGACATCTCTTCCATTATAACTAGGGCTGTCAAAATAACTGATTAATTTCGATTAATTAATTTGAGAAAAATAACTAATTAAAAAAAATAACGCAGATTAATCGATTCCGTATGACTTTTTACCCCGATAGTCGTTGTAGTCAGTAACCATTAGACTGTAAAATGAAGGAGAGAGAAGAAAATGTGCTGCCTAGATCATTGATTGGAACATTTACTTTTAAAAAACGACCTGATGTGTTGATAAAAATGAAGTGTTGATTAAAATAAAGCCCTCTGCAATGTCTGCAGCAAGGAATTTGCATATCACCGGAGTTCATCAACTCTAAAGTCGCACATCAATGCAAAGAAATAGTGTTGACATTGAGGGGAGTGTTAATTTATTTTCATTGTGTCCCCTAGGTTATATCTGTGACCTGAAATACCTTGTATGTGAAAAACAACTTCTTCCCGAAGCACTTTTGAATTTATTTCCTCAGCATATTAGGTCATATCATAGATTATTATGGCCATTATTAAAATAATAATAAAAGAGTTTTTGAACTTTGATGTCACTAATGCTGATTATTCAATTATTCATTTGAATTTAAATATTTAAAATACTTTCACAGCAAAAAATATATGCGATTAATTTAGATTAATTAATGACAGAGTATGTAATTAATTAGATTATTTTTTTTAATCGATTGACAGCCCTAATTATAACATAAATATTTAATCAAGGCAAATGCATTGTGCCTAATTCTGAAAACTACACACTGCTAAGTAAAGTCCCATCAATAAGACAAGTGAACAACAGTGACACAGAGTGAACAACAGTGTTCACAGAAGGTTGAAACATGTTAATATGATCTGTAATAATGTGTACATAATATGCATATAGCATATCTAAAGGTCTACTTTATCTCAGACTTTTCGAGTTGTATTTATCATTCTGACTTGTATATGTAATCAGTAATCTGTTCTAGTCATTTTCATTGTATCAATAGTTAATAGTGGCTTTGTCCAAAGTGATATGGTATGGAAATAAAACAAACCACAAACATCCTTCAAATAAAACTGAAACAACTTGCATAAAGCCAGCTTTGTCTAATTTCATCATTTAAAATGAGTGATTTTACAGAAAATAATGAGCCCACTAGAACAGAGTAGTTTTGAGTTTTGAGAAACACCCACCAACGCCACACTCGTTAAGCTCACATTAACTCCTTGTTAGGGAGGCATTAACAGCATTTCAAAGATTCATTTGACACTTAACCTAAAATTCCTCAGATCTCTTCCTGACCGAACTGTAGTTTGCTAGTTAAATAAATGAAATGACCTGTAGTCCATGAGCCACAGGGGGTCGTCACTACCACTTGGGGGGGGGGGGGGAATTCTCACTATATTTTTCTGAAAGCTACATATCTCTGGAGTATAAAATGGTATGATAGCAAGTTGGATCTTGTAGCTTTGTGGCTGTACAGGCCTTCAAAGTTGACCTCTGATTTGAAAAAAAAAAGGAAATTCCGCCTATTGGCTTTTTTTGTTAAAACACTCATAAGAGCCCAGAAAATAATCAAAATCTTATTATTACTGATGCATATGTGGTGTTTGATGTTGGCATACATATTTTGACTCATTATGTGATTTTGCTCTTCATTTTGGTTGATAAAATTCAAGATTTATGTGCAAAAAAAAGCTAATTTGAGTTTTCAGAGCAACCTGAATGCAGACCTTATTGATCATTACTATTCTACTTGCGAGTTGAAATTAATGTTAAATGATGACATACATAGGACTGCAGTACAAATGTTTTTTAAATTGTAGCTGAAACGAGTACAAAGGATCTTTAATCTATTCATTGAATTCATCGTCAGAACAGGAGCACAGAGGATGCCATCTCTATGGCACTTCACTCTGCCCTGTCCCACCTTGACAATAGCAACACCTATGTAAGAATGCTGTTCATTGACTTCAGCTCAGCGTTCAACACCATCATCCCCTCCAAACTGATCACCAAACTCAGTGAACTGGGCATCAATACCTCCCTCTGTAACTGGATTCTGGACTACTTGTATTGCATTCATTGTGTCTACACTTGAGATAAATAAGTTTGGTTTTTCTTTTATCACATACACATATATTGGTAGATGTTTTTTCTTTACCTTGACATGTTTCGACGTATACTTCCATCTTCATCAGAAGGTCACACGGTGGAGTAGTGTGACGCGTTTACGGAGGTGTGATCCACCTGTCAGTTTTTTGACAGGTGGACCACACCTCCTGCTGTCAGTCAGGTATGGGAGAGCATATATGCTCCCTCATCTCTGTTCATCGTCTTTGGGCTCCGCTTTCCTATTTCAATCGCCTCCTTTATCCAGCGGTGATATCGGTTGTTCTCCTGCTTAATGACTCTGGCATGCAGGAGGTGTGGTCCACCTGTCAAAAAACTGACAGGTGGATCACACCTCCGTAAACGTGTCACACTACTCCACCGTGTGACCTTCTGATGAAGATGGAAGTATACGTCGAAACATGTCAAGGTAAAGAAAAAACATCTACCAATATATGTGTATGTGATAAAAGAAAAACCAAACTTATGGATTCTGGACTTCCTAACCAACAGACCTCAGTCTGTTAGGTTAGATAATCGCACCTCCTCAACCATCGAACACCAGTGTACCACAGGTATGTGTGCTGAGCCCTCTCCTCTACTCCCTCTTCACCTACGACTGCACACCTGTACATGGCTCTAACACCATTGTCAAGTTTGCCGATGACACTACGGTGATTGGGCTCATCAGCAATAACGATGAGACGGCCTACAGGGAGGAGGTCCAGCACCTAACATCGTGGTGCACTGATAACAACCTGGCTCTCAACACCAAGAAGACCAAAGAGCTCATTGTGGACTTCAGGAAGTCTAAAGCTAGCACACACACACCCATTCTCATCAACAGGACTGAGGTGGAGCATGTCACCAGCTTCAAGTTTCTGGGTGTCCACATCTCTGAGGACCTCTCTTGGACCCTCAACACCTCTACCCTGATCAAAAAGGCTCACCAGCGTCTCTTCTTTCTGAGGTCTATCTGTCTCCTCAGATCCTGGTGAACGTCTACCGCTGCAACATCAAGAGCATCCTCACTAACTGTCACAGTTTGGTATGGCAACTGCTCTGCCCACGACCGGAAAGCACTGCAGTGGGTGGTGAAAACTGCCCAACACATCACCGGTTCCTCACTCCCCTCCATAGAGGCCATCCAGGGCAAGCGTTGCTTGCGTAAGGCGCGCATCATCAAAGACTGTTCTCACCCCAACCACAGACTGTTCACCCCACTCCCCTCCGGGAGGCGTTACAGGTCTCTCCGCATCCGAACCAGCAGGTTCAGAGGAAGCTTCTTTCCTGCGGCTGTCACCCTACTGAACTCTAGCTCTGCATCCCGGTGACATCCAACCAACTAAGCCCCCATCACCCCCCGCCCCGCCCCCGCCTGATGCCTCCTTGCCTGTGCCTGTTGAGGTGTCCACGACCATGGCAACCTTGACTGGGACAACAAGGAGGCGGACATCCCCTAGCCCCCCCCACAACTGCACTACCCTATCCCACCCATCTATCCCATCCATCTATTTATTTACAAATGTACATAGTGTAATTACACTTATACTGTACATAGCCATATTCTACTGCTTTTCATCCTGCACATACACTTATTATTAATACTATTGTAATGTTACTGTTTCTGCACTACAATGGTACTGTTACCACACTGCACATAGTTGTACATACTGTACATATCTGTCTATATGGTTCATACTAAATATCCATATTTATTCAGTTTTTCTGTAATATATTCTGTTAATACACTGCATATATCTATAACATTATATATATATATTGTTCTCACTACTACTATAATGGTACCCGCCACTACATTGCACATACCAGTACATGTTGTTCATACATTGTTCATATTACAGTACATAGCCATATTTATTCTGCTCTTATAAGGTAACTGCTAATACACTGTGACTGCACATATTTATATTTAATTTATGCTACTCTAAACCACCTTCTGCAAAACAACTGTATACTACTGTCTACACTGCACTATATTTCTTGTCCTGCACCACCTGCCTATACTGTGTATATCACATTGCACTTCTGGTTAGACGCAAACTGCATTTCGTTGTCTCTGTACTTGTTCTCTGCACAATGACAATAAAGTTAAATCTAATCTAATTTAATCTAAAAAATGATCTGCCTCTGCTTTGCCTCTTTACGGATCATGCTATGAATAGCAGCAGCAATGTCTGCATAAGTTGAGACATTGTTATTGACCTTCTGGACCAGAGACATTCCATCAATGATTGTTGCCGTATTATATGATAGTGATGCAAGTTTCTGCAAATGCTTTGCAAGTGCTGCTTTAGAGGTTTTCCTTGGGGTCCCCTCAGGTGTCGCCAATGACCATGGTTAAGGTCCAAGAGGGTGACAAAAGACTTCTCTCATGTCCAGTTTTGATGGTGAACATGATGGTCTTGCCATGTGCCTGTGTTTTCTTTTTTGACTCATGCTCGTAAATGTCTTTAATATTTGCTTTGTCAATGTATCATGGAATTTGTGCTTAGGTGTATCTGACTCCAGCCTCTATGTCATGATCTTTGCCTGTAGTATGAGCCTGAATCAGATCATCCCTAACCTCTTGTGTTGCTTTGCCTGCTGTAGATATGCAAATGAACTCATGTTCCTCTGAAAATGGATTGTAATAATAATAATAATAATTGTACATAATGATAACAATGTGTAAAGTATAAACATTTTCACCAACCAGTTCATCTACATCTCATTCCCACATTCTTACTAGTCAAAAGTACAACTGAAATGTATAATGTAGATCATTTTAGCACCTGTGATGCAATTACCATAATTTCCCAACTATTACAGTAGCTGCAGCTTATACATTGATTTTGCAAAATTTCTTGTGTGGGCTATAGCTACGGGTATGGAGCTTCCTCTACGAGGAAGAGGAAGATTTATAGACAAGAAACGATTGGTACTTATGTGAAAGTACATAAGGACAGATGAAAAGTCCAATGCTAAAATGGGGCAGAAAACATATTTACCACCGCTGTGCTAATGCACTAAAAGGTTGGGCACACAAAATTTCTGTTGCTATGTGATTTCTTGCTGCAGAGAGGCCATTTTTCCCGTAAATTTGTGGTCACTTGGACTGCAGAAATATCAATAGCCATACAAAGGGAGAATACTGCAGTGACCACCAACAAACTGAACTGATGAAGGAAACGCAAGATGGTGGTGCAGAGGTGGTGGTGCAGAGGTGGTGGTGGTGTGTGTGTGTGTGTGTGTGTGTGATTGGGGGGGGGGGGGCTGGAGGTGAGTTCACTACAAAATGATTAAAAGGAACAAGCTTCCACAGAGTCCCAAGGGACGTGTGGCTTTGTGTTCACAAATTCATTTCTCCCCACAAATCCCACCTCTGGATGCCGAGGCAAGTGAGGCGGGGGTGGGGGGGTGCTGGGGAAACCCTCTCATCAGCAGAGCCAGCCATCGGAACGCCTCGGAACGGCTCCCAGAAGACCCAAAACAAACTCCACGACACGCTCAAATCCACCACACCGAGAGAAAGCAAATAACGTTTTTCCTCAAACAGGGAAATATTTAAAGAACTCAAAGGAGATAAACACTGGGAGAGCTTGACAAATTCGCTCTGTGATAACATATGCAGTGAGAAAGTGGGCCTTACGTTTGCTTTCGAAAGGATTCACAACATTAAAGGGAGGTTGTAAAAAATGTCTCAAAATCTTGACTTTTAAGTGAGCTCAAATTGTGCATACATCCTGTGAATTATTTAGAGTATATTATGCAAAAGACTTCATTCAGCCCGCGAGTAAGGCAGATGATATCTATCACTTGCTTGAGAGACACACAAGTGTGATGCCATACATATACAGTATGGAGAATAGAATGGGGGAAATGATGCCTATGACACACTATACTTTCATGTGCAACAACACTTAAATCACACTCATTCATTTGGAGAGTAAAATAGTGTTTTGGCGAGGCCAAAAGTAATGTTAATGACTGCTGCTGATAGTTATAGCTGGCTGCTGCTCTCTTGTCTAGTCCGTCAGCTCAACACGTTTGTCACCTGTTTCACCCCCTGACAGCTCCAGATTAGTTGAATACAAGAGTAGATCTGGAGAACACTTCTAATGCTCCACATCTACTCTAATTCTAATGAAACTTGACCCAGAATTAATAGCAAGGCTTCAAGCTGTCAGTGATTCAGTGCTTCATATGGCTGATTTTTTTTTATGATGACACTGTATAAAAGATCACTTTGGCCTTGGTTTGGAGGCCAAGGAAAGATAATGTTGGGTAACTCAGTAAAACTTTCTATTGGAACTCTGTAATTGCACAAAATTGACAGCATAAAAACAGACCATCCAGTAAGTCATTACCAATCTGCTTATTCACATGTACATAAAGTGAGTAAAACAACAAGTGCTGACAGAGCATGTTATGTGTTCTGTTCAGCAGTGTGCACACTTAGATTTAAGATGTAATTGGAAGTTGGGATCTGCTGACTACGCAAGCTGTGCAATCTATGAAGTCATTTACAGACTACATTAAGAAAGCACACAGGCTTTCAAAGAGGGCGGATGCCTCCCGTTATTGACTACCCTGACTAAACTGTGCTATGAACATGTGTGCTGTGCTGTGATTGTATGATGAATATTATTCGGTGTAGAAAATTGCAACCTTTCATCCCTGAGTAAACCTGGTTTCGATAAAGTAATTCCATGACTTCACATATATTTATGTATGTGGTCCCTTTTCCTTTAAATATTGCCAGGAGTCACACAAACATGGCTTTTTTTTTACAGTGATAAAAAGGTTTATCTTTCCGTCATACCACCTTTGGGTTGAGTTTCCTATTGGGACTCTCTTTTAAGAAAGTCAATTAACTTTCAGATATTTCCACACTTATAACATAGTTCTAGTTTTTAGCCACATTACGCTTCTACATCAATTCACCCAACTCATAAAGTTTTTTTGGAATGTCCGCCTTGTGTTGTGGCCGTGTTACCACGTTGAACGTGCAATTGAACTTCTGATACATACATAACATACTTATCTGGGCTACATCTAGTACACTACACAATACGGTACTTGCACACAGAAAATAACATTGCAGTTCATATTTTACCCCGTTTCCTGATCTGCCATGTGTAACCTAATAGGATTCCTAGTGTTTGTAAACCCAGCACTCCTGAGAGGTAGATTATAGTGTGCCATGGAGCCCTCCGTAGCCTGTGATTGATACGAGTTGACAGAGAAATAGATGAGATCTGTGGTGAGAAAATCCCTCAAAATGCTTCTGGCAGACAGTGAACTCTCATAGAATGTCTGCAAACAGACAACAACAGCAGAGAAGCCTCCTCATAAGCCTGCTTGAGAGACATACAGTACGATACTCAACTACGCACATCCATTACTAGTAAATAATACTGGTTGGTTCTTTGAACAATTATTTAAAAGTTAGCATTCTGCAGCACAATGTAACTAAATAGTGTTGCTGACAACATTTACTCTGTAATTGCTTTTATATATATAAAAAAAATCACCACAAACAAAGATGTGCAAGATATGGCAGGATCACACGAGAGAGGTTTACAGACTATCAGTGTAGCTTGTTGACTTCACTCACCGTCCAGAGTTTTTCCAACCTTGACAGTTTGTGAGCTTTCATCCTGTGTTGTGGAGAGCCCGTTGAGGCGGCGTGCCGTGAGCGACAAGAGACGGGGAGAGCTGAGCCCTGGAGGAGGCCAGGAGGTGGAGAGAACCTCTAATGGACACTGAGGCTCGGCCCAGAGTTAAGTAGCCACATCTGATCCTGACCATATGCTGAGCAAAAAACACACAGGGCTACTGCAGCCAAGGCTCACATTAACACTCCCTCCTCTGAGAGGCTCTCACGGTGTGTGTGTGTGTGTGTGTGTGTGTGTGTGTGTGTGAGTGTGTGTGTGTGAGAGTGTGTGTGTGTGTGTGTGTGTGTGTGTGAGTGTGTGTGTGTGTGTGTGTGTGAGTGTGTGTGTGTGTGTGAGTGTGCATCAGTTCATTGTCAGAGGAAAAATTGGAATAAGTAGCAAAACAAAAGGCAAATACATTTTCCATCATGACTGAGTCATCTAAGTTTTTTGTCTTTTCTTATTAGTGACATTAAAGCAATGGTTCGGAGTAATTTCACCCTAGGGTCCTTTGCACCATGACCCCGAGCCAAACACTCTCCCAGAACCTGTTTTCCCTTGGTCGAACCCTGGTCGAGTAGCGCTGTCAGAAACGAATGACTTTCTGCAGTCGTGATGGAACCAACACCATTAAGTATGTTTTTTTCATGGTTTAAGTACTGTATTTAAGTGTGTGTGTGTGTGTGTGTTTGGGGGGGGGGGGACAAGAGTGGTAGAATATAAGCATATTCTAGTGTGTAACACAATGTGTATGCATGTGTGTATGCGTACAGTATATGTGTGTGGATACAGTAACACTGTCATTCAGACCCAGCCCTTTCTTTGAGAATCTCGATGAGTGTAAGCAAATGTCCCTCAAACGGATAACCGGACACTCTTGGTAATCTGCAGAGTGACCAACAGCCAGCCACAGATCACTGCACACGGATTACCGGCGGCTGCAAGCCGATACCCTCCTGGCACGGTGTGGACCAACGCAGCGCCCCCCCCCCCCCCCCCCCCCCCCCCGGCCCCCTCCAGCCCAGCCTCCCTCCAGCCCAGCCTCCCCATTCCAGTCCCTGTCAGCAGCCAGCCACTTAGCCTCCCATTAGGCCCCACTCCTCCCACTCCTCCCATTAGGTCCCACTCCTCCACTTCACTCCTCCACTTCACTCCACTGGATCAGCACTTCCAGCCGCACGCATAAACACACAACGGCCCACAACGCACCGGGCCTCTCTTGGCAGAGCTGCTGCTGCACAAATTGTGTGTGTGAGAGAATGTGTGTATGTTTGTGTGTTGGTGAGTGTCTGTCTGTGAGTGTATGTGTATCTTTGTGTGTAAGAGTGAGAGTATGTGTAAGAATACATTTGAGTGTGTGCGTGTGTCTGTGTGTGTGCGTGCACGCCATAAAGTCTTGAGGTAAATCATTGGCACTCTAGATTGTTGTTTTAGCTTTTTATGTGCAGTATCTGTGGGTCAGGCAATGGGTTTTATGCACAGAGGAGTAATGGCTCTACAAAGCAATTTGCTGAGAGAGAAATATTTAATTGTAGCTATCTATATGGTCTTTTCACATTTCCTCTAGGATCATTAGGCTTGTTTAGAATGTTTGAATGCTGTCTTCGCATCAGAGGTTTGCAGCCACATGAGACCTAAAGGTTTCATTCTGAGAAAAATGGATGAATGTCAAAATAGCAGAGGTCAGAGAGTAGTGCATCCGATTAACTGATGAGGTGTGCTGAATATAAGGGTCATGAAAGGACACAGGTGAGAGTGGTCTGCTCTGCACCCGAATGTGTTGGGAAAGTTTGCCGAAAGTTTGCCGTTGTGATGGAAAACGTATGAAACTATTTTTTAGAAACAGGGAGACTCAGTCAGGCCTGGTATGGCCTGATTAGCATGTCTGATAGACATTTTCTTACAACAAAACTGGAGCACGGCCTGAAACTAGATGGGGGAAAAAAAGTGAAAACAGCAATCCCTTGCTCTCTCTCTCTCTCTTAATGGTTACGGGCTGTCCTTTTGTATGATGGAGCTTGGTCTAGAAAGAAGATGGAAGGTGCTCCCATGACAATGTCTGCTCCAGCCATGGTGGAGCGCTGAACTCCTGTTTCATAGCTCAATAACTCTGTGGCACCATAGCACTGGACTGGGAGACATCACACTCCCATTCTGTTTCCCTCCGAGTACCGCCGTGTAATCAGGGCCTCGGTGCTTATATGAACACGCCGGGGTGGGTGACAGCGCTGGGACCACGAGTTGATATACGGTGCCATGAAAAGCAATCTTCTCCACTGTCACAAGAACCTGCCTCTGATTCCAGCAGGGTTTCATTTCAACAGCTGGCTACAGTCAAGAGAGAGGGAGAGGGAGTCTTTGCACCTCTTTGCATGGTACCAACACATCTTGAGATTAAGACCCATGAGGAGGCAGCTGTTACCACACCTGGTTATGTCTTCCAAACGTCTACATCTTGACACATACACACACACACACACACACACACACACACACACACACAGACAGACACACACATACTCAAACTTCCACTCTCTCTGTCTGTCAGTTTGTGCATCTGTCTCACACATACAGCCTATGTGTAGCCATAAGAGATTTGCATCCAGGTACATCTCTCACTCTCTCTCTCACACACACACACACACGCTGAGAGCATAGCATTCAACCACGCCAGACAAGAGCATAATGGAAACCTGTGAAATCCTGATGTAGACTGATATTGTGACAGAGCTATTATAGTGCATGTTCTTACTGTTTTAAATACATTGTAACAATAATATGAGCGTACAAATTCTTCTTAGAAGTCTAAGCAGCGACGCTGTCGGAACCCTATTAAGTAGCCATTTATTAAGGGGTCATATATCAATTGCAAAGGGGTAATACATTTATTGTAAAGCACTTTGACTGTTTCGTTCAATTTCTACCAATTTCTCACAAAAAGAGATGACAATGAAATAAGTACACTGAGGGAGACCACCACTACAACTGTCTCTGTGTTGTGTATGACCCCAATACTAAAATGAACTGCTAACTCCACGCCATCTCAGTTCCCCTGGTGTTGTCCTATCATCTCATGGTCGATAGAGGATATATCTGTGTGACACAACACATTAGTGCTACATGGATTCCTTCTACACAAAAAGACAGAGGCCAAACACAAGTGTGCTTCAGAGACCCATAGTGACCCGCAGCCATTTACACTCCATTTAAACAGCTTCACCTTTCAACATCCTCTTTAGACTGGGCCGAGGGCTGTTATCTGATTCAGTTTCTTAACATCCCCAGCGACAGAGTATTTTTTTTTTTTCATATTAACTAAATATTTTTCCTCTGAACACCTGTTCATTTGTTTCCAATTTGAAGTCCATCATATATTCATAAACATAAACTGACTAGGCAAATGGTATGGATTACTAGATACTGCAAACCAATCAAAAACTTTATTAGCATCATCTGACCTGTCAATGGAGTAGCAGAGCAGACAGAAGACAAGATGGCAAGACGAGATCATTTGCAAACCAACACCATCCTGTGGTGTCTTCTCATTCTCCTTGTGGTCTCTCTCAATATATGTTGGCATATTACATTAAGCATTCTATGTGGTAGCCAAGGAACATCTGGCGTATATCATTTTTATTTTTTAATGTTACATATTGTTGAACAACGGCCTCTGCAATTTGGCTGTTCTTGGTATTTACTGTAGACTGAGACACTCCAAAGAACACTGCACACATTTTGACCAACTTGTGACTGAAAAGAAAGAGATATAAGCCCTTTATGTTTGGAGAAGGAAGGACACTATTCAATTCAGCTTAAAATGTCAGTAATGCAAGACAAGCTCAACCTTGGCAACTCTATTTAAATATCTGATTAGTCTGCCCTCTGCTGACAGCTTTACAGAGTGTCACATGGTTGCAGCCACATCAAAAATGTTCTACATATGTTAAATAAACACAACCGCATATTTAGACTTAGTAACCAGAGCATATAAAAGGAAAAATACATATGAGAAATACATTTCAAAGAAACACATACATCACAAGATAAAACATATTCATAAATATCAGCCATCAACAACTGCCAAATGACGTCAGGTTGAGAGTGTCTTGAGCAGATTATCTAATCATATGGCACTGTGATGAAACCGCTGATTGACTGCCCCCCTCTGAACACCTCGGTGGCGATTGTTTGGCTCTGGCATCTCTGGAAACCAAGAAAAGCACCGTAGCCAATTCAGACGTCCTCCAGACCCCAGTGCCCTCTCATCATACACACTACACATAATAAACATACGACAGGCAACGAGAGCACGGGGACCCATTACCAACAGGCTAAACCTGGCACGTCCTGCCTTCACACATTTCATTCGTGACAAAACATCCCAGCAGAAACACCTCTGTTTCCATCAGCGGCACGTCCTCCAGCTGAGCAGCCCAGAGCTGAGGGGCCGAGACGGTCAGAGGGTCATCAGTCCTCCCTGGCAGGAGCTCGTGTTTAAATAAAAGTACGGCCAGGAGATGTTCTGGCTCTGTTTTTAATTAGCCCCCTGTTCTGGGACCTGTAATCTTGTTTGTCAAGTCCTGAATGAATCCCTCAGCAGGCTCTACAGGCCTCTGTGTTTGCTCTCTCTCTCTCTCTCTCTCTCTCTCTGAGTGGGTGTGGCGTTTGTGAGTGCAGGAGAGTTTGAACGCTGTTGGTTTGGTGTGAGTGTTTTCTCTCTACCTTTCTATCCTTAATCTTTTTGTTTCTTTTTTTTGTTTCATGTTTTTATTTTTTCCCTTATTTTTTGTTATAGTGTTTTTTCTTAGTTATTTTCGCTTAGGGTGTTTTGTATCCCTTTGTTCAGGAAGCAATGGCGTTTGAAAACTTGAGTCAGCGTCATGCAATTAAAATCGCTGCAAGCGCTGATATTTCAGTTGAGGAATGCGGTTTAGAAGTAGTGTTGTAGGTCATGATAGTGTTGTATCAGCTTCAAGGATGAATGGATCCGTTGTCCTTTTTCTGGACAGTGTTGACAAAGTGAATGCGCTCGTAACTCAGGGTGTTGTTATCAAGACACTTTTTAAAATGTTCTTCTGGTGACCCCTGCTAAACGTATAACATTGTCAAATGTACCACCGTTTATAAAAGATGAAATTTTGGAAGGGGAATTGGCAAGGTATGGACAAATTATGTCATCGTTTAAGAAAGTTCCCCTTGGTTGTAAATCTCCGCTTTTAAAACATGTCGTGTATTTTAGGAGGCATGTTTATATGATTTTGAAAGACTATTCAAGCGAACTAAATGTGGCTTTTAAGTTCAAAATTGACCAATTTGACTACGTTGTTTTTGCTACGACTGAGTCAATGAAATGTTTTGGGTGCGGAAAGGAAGGCCATCTGATTCGGTCTTGTCCAGAGAAAAAGATACCTGCGTCCCAAAACGCGCCGGTTAATAGAAAAGGAGAACGTGTCAGTGATGATCATAGCAGAAGTGCAGGAGGAAAGAGACTGGGCCGGTTAATGGAGAAGGAAACAAACTCAATGGGGAGCATAGCGAAGGAGATAAGGAGACTGAGCCGTCCAGCGACCCGGTGGTTGCGAGCACCGACAGCTTACCGGTAGGTAAAGATACTTTATCTAATGCTGGTGGGAATGAGGAGAATAGCGAAACTGCTCAATCAAGTAGGCCTAATGATAACACATGACATTATGAGTGTTATGTTGGAAAAAATAACGAATGACTTGATGGATGGAAGACAGAATCATAGTTCAGGATGCAGAGCCAGTTTTGTGCGCTAATTAAATAATGATGACAGATGATTCGGTATTCAAAACTCCACTTGTCAAAAGAAAGAAACCTGGTGGTAGGCGTTCTCCTAGGGGCGCAGAAAAGGTTACGTCTACTACGGGGAACATAATTGATGACATGGTTGCTACAGTAGGAATGTTGACACATATATAATATGTGAACTGAAACTGGACGGGCCATAATAACCGCTGACTAGTTTAGGCTACTTATTGTTAAATTGCAATCTGAGCGGCAGCCAACAGGGGAGGATATGTTGCAGGATTATTTAAAAAGCAAATGTGCATCTGCCCTGATTCTAATACTGTGGCGGTATTAGAATCAGGGCAGCCATGTTGGGGGGCCGCCATGCTGAAATAAACGTAGAGGAAACACTGCATAGTGATTATATGAATGCTGCTGAATGGGTTAGAGAATGGGAAGGTAAAACTTTTCTTATAGCCATAAAACTTCTGTGAGTGGAGGAGTAGGTTTGCTCTTCTCTAGAAATTTTGTTCCTTCGTCTTATGCTGTTGAAAGTATAGTAGAGGGACGACTTAAAAATCAGAGCAGTTTTTGAGCATAATGTTTTTGTTTTTGTTGTGTTTATGCACCTTCATCTGGGATTGATCGGATGTTGTTTTTTGACCAATTATGTAATGCGTTGAATAATTGTAACAAAGATGAATATTTAGTTTTAGCAGGGGATTTTAAATGTACCGAGACAAATCTTGATAGGAATCATCTTGAGCCACATAGTGCTTCACGTAAAAAACTTGTTGAGATGATTAACAAACATGAGTTGATGAGTGAGGTCTTACGAAAAGGAGACTAAGAGACAGGGTAGCTGAACATAGGTATGCCATTCGAACTAGAAATATGAATTACCCAGTGGCCAAACATTATGCAGAAGCTAATCATGGGAGGGATTCAACATTAAGAGAAATTGGTATTGAGTCTATTCGCCTTGATGCCAGGGGTGGGGACAAAATCAAATGCCTTAAACAGAGGGAGACATACTGGATCTATTCCCTGAGAGCTACTAGCCATCCAGGTCTCAATGAAGATTTTGGTCTTTCACCTTTTTTGTAGTTTTTTGTAGTCTATTGTGGGTCTTTCGAACAATTGGTCGACTCATCTATTTGATATGTTGTTGTGTGGAGTACATTTTAGAATAACCTGAACTATGACATTTGACAGAACTTGTTAGGACTTATTTAATCTTGCTGAGTTTTGACATGTAATTATCTACTGATTCTAGAATACATCCAGGTTTTAGAATTACTGTTGTAATCTTTACCGTGATTTGTGATTTATGGACTTTTTGATACATGTGTGGAGTAGACCTGCATCAAGGTTTTAGAACTACTGTTGACATCTTGATCATGAACTGTAATGTATAACCTATTCATATTTACTGTCTTTTAATGCATGTATGGAATGCGTTTAGAGTTTTTAGAATTGCTGTTGTGATCTTGACTATGAATTGTGATGGTGTGTTCATATTTGTTTATGTTGTATATTCTTTATCTTCTACTGTCCTTATTGCTTAGTTGTGTTTTTATATTATATATTTTAATTACTTTTTCTGCTGTTAGTGAATGTGTGTGTGTTGTCTGTACGCTACTGAGACCTTGAATTTCCCCTGGGGATCAATAAAGTATCTATCTATCTATCTATCTATCTATCTATCTATCTATCTACCTATCTATCTACCTATCTATCTTTAACTTTGTTTCCCAAGAAAGGCAACTTCCAAGATATTAAGAATTGGAGACCAGTTGCGCTGCTGAACTATTTTCAAACTGAACTATTTTCAAAAAGTCTGGTCATTAGATTGAAGAAAGTAGTGGGACAGGTCACACTGAAAGCATATTAAAAATAAATGGTGGTTTATGCTCTCCATTCAAGGTCCAAAGGGGAATAAGACAGGGCTGTGCTCTTTCAGGGATGCTGTACTCTCTGGCAATTAAACCTCTTTTACACTAGCTTAGGAAGGTTTCTGGTCATAATTGTTATGTATATATATATATATATATGTATAAAAATATATTGAAAATCTCATTAATACTGTTGAAGATTATGGTCAAATCTCTTCAGAAAAAGTTAACTGGAACAAAAGTGAGGTCCTACTAATAGGTAAATGGGACAAGGGCCATGGGCGGATTATGAACTTTCGGGTCCCTGGGCCCAGATGTATTAAGGGCCCCCCACTAATTGTCGTATATGTGGGAGGGGGGTTTGGGGGTCCTCCCCCAGACATTTTTTAATTTGTTTGATGTGATTTCCTGTATTCTGGTGCACTTTGGGGATGACCAATACTAAATTGAATCAGATTCATAGCCTACATCCTGATTTGTTGATATTGAGGCAATGATTCCATGCAAAGGCTTGGGCTTCAGGGCCCCCTGACCCCTTGGGCCCCTGGGCCCGGTAGGCCCGTGCAGTAATCCATCCCTGACAAGGGGGAGAGACTTTCTTTTCCTCTAGGCTTAACCCAATTAAGCCCAAATTTTTCCCAGACATGCAAATATGCAAATCATGTGTTATTAGCAACCCTTTGAAGTAATCAATTGCCTTGAGAGTTCCAAAAATTCCCGGATTAAGGTGATATTGTCAAAGATTGATCTGTTTGGCACACAATAGGCCTGGGCCCAGTTTCCCGATAACGACGGAGACACGCTCTTAAGAGGGTTTTCTACGATTCATCTTACGATCGTTCGTTTGGTTTTTCCGACTGTTTCCCGAACATGCTCGTAGCGTGAACGTGCGTGCACTGCTCTTAAGAGGGAGCTGTCCACGTTAATAGTTCTGAAATATCCTCTGATTTGACGGTGATGTCAGGTGACTGTACATCACAGCTATAGGCCTACACATTAATTCACATCAATACGAAAATAGAAACACTTTGACATCTGCATGTAAGCATCCCAAGTATATCTACCACACAGAGACATAAATAATTGTAATTATTTTAAGATTAGATTGTTGCACCATGCAATAATTTTTCGCGGTGTCACTTAAGAACACGTTTGAAGATAAGAAAGAAGTCGAGTAAGAAAGAGAGGAAATGTGTAGGCTTAGATTTTGATGCAGTAGGCCACATAAACCACATGTTGCTTTCTCTGCTTTTTACCTCATAGGCCTAATAAAATATTCACTTAGCAAAGATAATGTCAAACTATTCTGGCAACGTCTCGTTTCATAACTTGATTGCATTTTTGTCCGTTTTCATCACATTATTATGACTATTAAATGTAGGCTATTTTGCACGCAAAAATCTGATTCATCACAGGTAAACACAATAAAGAATGGGAACGTAAGTTGGATTATGTATTCTCTGTATGTCCTGTTGGTGACCTCAGTGAGAAGTACTGTTAAGACGCTCTTAGCCGGTAACGAGTACTCTGGAGCACTCGTAGATCTACGAGTGTTTTCACGACGCTCTTAAGCTACGATGGTTTCGGGAAACAGTCGGCAACTCTTAAGACATTCGTAAGAGGGACTTTACGACGCTCTTAGGCTTAAGATGCTTTCGGGGAACTGGGCCCTGATCAGAGTGAATGACCTGTCCCACTACTTTCTTCAATCTAATGACCAGACTTTTTGAAAATAGTTCAGTTTGAAAATAGTTCAGCAGCGCAACTGGTCTCCAATTCTTAATATCTTGCAAGTTGCCTTTCTTGGGAAGCAAAGTTAAAGATAGATAGGTAGATAGATTTTTTTTTTTTTAAATGTAGAAAAGTAGATGAAAAAGTGAGTTTTATTACCGGTCACAATTGACCGGTGGGATAATATGCGTATACTCAATTAAAGGTTGCTCAAATTGCTTTTTTGTTAAAATAAAGGTATTCTGACAGGACTTTTCAAACTGATATGAACACTGAGACCAATAGCAATAATAAATATGAAAAATATGTTAACATTGTTTATTTACCAGGAGCTTCGGCTCGTTAAAATAGAACCCTGAATGTGTATGTCTGTGCGTGCGTGTGTGTCTGCATGTAGTTGTGAGAGTTAGTGTATATGGTCTCCCACCTGCAGATACACACATACACACACACACACACACACACACACACATATATACATATATATATATATATTGTAGCGTCGGCGCAAAAATACAGTGTTAGCGTTCTCCCGCGAAAGGCATGCTGGGATACGAGAGCGAACATTTGGGGGGTTTATGTCGTTATTCTCTTAAGTTATAAGTGTAAAGTTAGTGTCTTTAGTGTAACATGTTTCACTTTTAGTTTTCCCTCATGTGTGATCCTTTTTGTGTGGGGGGCTGCGACCTCCCCTGTTGGTGTAGTGTGTGTGTCTTCTTGACCTGCCCCGTGTGTATTGTGTTCTGTGTCTTGGTCTGTGTGCTCTCGTTCTCAGCTAATAAACCTTTTGATTGGACAACTGTGTGTGTCGCTATCAAATATATATATATGTGTGTGTGTGTGTGTGTGTGTGTGTGTGTGTGTGTGTGTGTGTGTGTGTGTGTGTGTGTGTGTGTGTGTGTGTGTGTGTGTGTGTGTGTCTGCAGGTGGGTGTGTGAGAGCAGCAGGCAAAGCGCATGCCGCGTGCAATGTGAAGTCCCCTTGAGTGTGTATGTCTGTGAGTGTGTGTGTGTGTGTGTTTGTGTCTCTGTGTGTGTGTGTGAGTGTGTATATTTGTGTTAGGGATGTAACAGTATGAAAATTTAACCTCACGGTTATAGTGACCCAAATTATCACGGTTTTCGGTATTATCACGCTATTTCTAAAAGTGTGTTCAATATGTTCAGAAAGCACTAATAGGCCTACACAAGCTGAAATAGTTTCAAAAAGTGTCCCATTCACTTTTTTCTTCATGTTTAATTGGCCATGTGCTTATAGCTTAACTTACCCTACTATAACTTGGAGTTTGCTATTTCTGTTATTTGGATGCAATGAGTGAGACCAAAGTAAGCGTTCAAAATAAAACTTTAGGCTACTGTATTCTCCTGATAACGTGAGTGGAATGGATTTAATGTGGACGTGAACATAAAAAGAAGCAGAGTGGCTACATGATACAGTGCACATTTTGCGGTGAAAAAGTTCTGCCTTTTAAAATCAGGTGTAGCCTAATCCGAATCGTAGTTAAAACCATCAATTAGACAACAGAATCAGTAGGGTACCAGTTTTGTTCCATTGTACCAGGCCTACTGTATGTCAAGAGCAGGCTCGGATGAAGCTGGGAAGGATTAAACACACCGTTTCCACACCGCGGTAATCAACAGTGATAATCATGATGTTTGAATTGAAAACGGTAATTATTATCGTCAACATTTTTATCGCGGTTTACCATTATACCGGTAATCGTTACATCCCTAATCTGTGTGTGTGTGAGTGTGTATGTCTGAGTGTGTATATCTGTGTATGTGAGTGTACAGTATATCTGTGTGTGTGTGTGTATGTGTGTATTTGTGTGTGTATGTGTGTATTTGTGTGTGTGTATGTGTGAGTGTGTGTATTTGTGTATTTGTGTGTGTGTGTGTGTATGTATGTGTGTGTATCTGTGTGTGTGAGTGTGTATATTTGTGTGTGTGAGTGTGTACGTGAGTGTGTGTGTGTATGTCTGTGTGTGTGAATATGTGTGTGTGTGTGCATGTGTGTGCGTGTGTGAGAGAATATGTGTGTGTGTGTGTGTGTGAGTGTGAATATGTGTGTGTGTGTGTATGTCTGTGAGTGTGTGTGTCTGTGTGTGTGAATATGTGTATGTGTGTGAGTGTATGTCTGTGTCTGTGTGTGTGTGAGTATCTGTGTGTATGTGTGTGTGAGTATGTATGTGTGTGTGTATCTGTATGTGAGTGTGTGTATGTCTCTGTATGTGTGTATGTATGAGTATGTGTATGTGTGTGTGTTTGTAGGTGTAAAAAGTGCATCTAGATACAACATTCTATCCCACCGGTCACTATTGTGACCGTTAACATGTTTACTCATTCTGCAAACACACCAAAGACATTTGAATAATTATAAATGTATATATCATAACTAGACACCTTAAAGACCATGTGTACAAAAAAATATTTGTCCTATGTTTATTTTAACATACTTTAAAAACCTTTTATTTGGGAGCTGTGAGGCAGTCATCCTCTTCTCAAGGTGCAACCAGGAAGTAAACAGCTCTGTTCATGTGACAATTTACTCTAAACATTTGACACTGCACACATTTCATTGAAACACTCTATTGTTTCAATATTTACTGAAAGAGTATTGGGATATTCCCCAGTTACAGTTTTAGAGGCTTATAAGTACTTTTTTTTTTTTTTTCGGTCACAATTGTGACCAATGGGGTGAAATGGGTTAAGTGTGGTAACTGGAGGTTTTAAATATCTTGGGGTGTTTCTAGGAGATAAACAAATACAGTTAAGAAACTGGGTGGTATCCTTGAGAAAATTAAAGGGCGCCTTAATAGATGGTCCTGGTTGCTTCCACAGATGTCCTATCGGGGGCGTATTTTAATCTGTAATAATTTGGTGGCATCTTCTTTGTGGCATTGTCTTATGTGTATTGACCCTCCGCTTTCCAGCATACAAGCATTAATAGTGGACTAGTGGTTCTTCTGGGACAAGTTGCACTGGGTACCTCAAAGTGTTTTGTTTTTACCTAAAGAGGAAGGGGGACAAGGCCTAGTTCACCTGGCAAGCAGAGTTGCTGCTTTTCGCCTCCAGTTCCTACAGAGACTACTGTATGGACTTAGTGTGGAGACCCCTGGCCTGTACATTATTGCGGAGGCTAGGGGGGCTGGATTTGGATCTGTCTATTTCTAATGGACCCTAGGAAGCTTTCTCTCCCAGAAACTACCTTGTTTTTACTGTGGACTTTTTAGTCTTCTTTATTTCTTTTATCCCCCTCTTATTTATTTGTAATGCCTAGTAATTGTTAAATATGTACAATAAAGTATTTTGCACAATATATTGTACAATAAATTAATTCTTTCGCTCTCTCTCTCTCTCTGCTGTGGAACAGGGCTCAAAGCAAAGGAAATGTCTAGCCCAGAAGTTATCAGACATTATGCATTACATTATTTTCAAATGTTTTCAATGGCTCTGTCCATGCCTGAATTCTAGCACAACACCTGAGAAGCAGAGGGCAATGGGCTGGAATGAAATTAGATAGATATGAATGCAGGAATGTGTGTTGTTATTACACGTCCCTAATGGAGAATGAAAGAAATGGGTTGGGAGGGAGAGAGAGAGAGAGAGAGAGAGAGTATGGGAAGGCCCCTGGGCAAAAACTGATGGGAGTGAGTGATGACTCACTTTGCCAGAGGAGATTAGCAGCCTTGGGTGGCCAGTGCCCCTTCCTGTCCATCCCTGTCTGGCCTGACCGTGCCCACTCACACTGTCCACAGACACTGCCAATCTGTTCACCTCACAGCTCGTCCACCCCAACTGCCACCCAGCCAGGTGGTACAACCCACCTAAACATCTGTCTGTCTGTGGCACCGAGCAAACCTCTGCCACAGACACGTGTCTATGTCAAATGACAAATGATGAAACCTTCTGGGCTAATGTGCCACAAATAAAAAAAGGTGTTTCTTAAATATATGCCATCATAACAATGAAAAAAACATAATGCAACAGAATGCAGTTCTCTGCACACAGAAAGCAGTGGACGATGACTGCCCTCTACCTATCTGTGATGTTCCATGTAGAGAATTGTTGGAACGATGCGCTCCTCCTGTTGTCTGGGGTAAGAGTGCCCCTTTTGGTTGAGAGTGTGTACTGTACCACAGTGCTGAGCTAAAGGCTTTTGAAGCTTGAAGCTAGGTATGTGTACATAACAGGGCACTGTAAAATATATGGAATATCTGGAGCTCCAAAACACCAACTGTACTACAGATTTTACATGTGTTACTGACAAATTGCTTGTGACTGATGAAATGGCATCTGTAGAAGTCACAGAGCTTAAAAGAGCCAGCATGAAACACAGTGAACAAGTATAACAGTATGTCCTAGTTTGTTTGAGAAAAAACAAAACATGAAAACTATAGAAAGTAGAGCGCACAGAAAGTGGGAATGATTCCTTAATTATTTATATTATGGCTGCTATCATGAGAAGCAGGCACGTATGGAGAAGCCTGCCTCAGCTACCCTGGGCCTCTTAATATGGTGCAGCCGGACCATAAAACAAATGGGGAGAGCAAAGCATAAAGGAGGGCTTGGAGGAGGGAGGGATGCAAATAAACAGAGCTATTCTTGGAGGACGGGAGCACTGACAGAGGGGAGGAAAAAGTTCTGCAGTGAAAGAGCTCCAGGATTCCATCTGGATCCTTTCTAAAAAAATCTGCCTGCCTCGCAGGACTGATTTTGGAGAAAGAGGCTTACTGGATTTCAGAGATTTTTCCCCCCTCACCAACCACTGGGGATATATATTTATATACAAAATGAGCTCTGATTAAATCCGAAAATGACTAAATGCTCTGTGCCAACTTTCCAAGTCAGATCATGTGAAAAATGCATAACTATAAAATACTGTTGCATATCAATCCTTACTCGCTTTACAACCACATCCAGGCAATTTTTGCCTGTTTCTTTTTTTTCTTTGAAGCAATCGCATCAGCACAATTGCTGGCATGCTGAGCACCCATCATAAAAACAGACGATAAAGAGTGGCACATAATGTTCTCCATGCTCATTAGCTCATGCTAGGCATGCTCCATTTTCCAGACAGCTGTGGCAACAGGCAATGTCAATACACAGCCTCTTGCAGACAAACAACAGGGGGGGTAATGTTGCCTAGCACTGCACCAGCCCCAGCCTTGGGCCCAGCAGCGGACGCAGACGCAGACACAGGAGCACAGATGAGATTAGCCTGGCGGAAGAGGCCTGCCGTGACTGGAGCCGTATCGACGGGCTGTCAACAGGTCCCGGGGGCTTGGCAGGTGCCGTGGGAGGTGAGGTGGGGGCAGCCAGATGGATGGCCTGTTGACAGGGCAGAGGGCGGGCTGTAGGCTGAGGTGATTGATAGGCTGTTGAGAACCTGTGGAGGCGGGACAGGAAAGCAGATCGATGCCCTGGGACTGAGCATGGTGATGTGTGAATTTATGTACTGTAGGTGAGTACACATCAGCAAATACACATACAAAAGGCCCACATGCACAACACACACACATAAATACACTTTCACCTATTACTAATCACAAAGCTATGTGTTTTTGCTTTTTCATAATAACTGATGATTTACATAATGAAAATAAGAACAAACCTTATCGCTAAAAACAACCCCCAGCTCAAGCTTTTACAGACCAAATCTCAAATTTAAAAATTTCTATTTCAAGCTTTTACAGACCAAATCTCAAATTTAAAAATTTCTATTTCACAAGAAAATCAAGCACTTTGCATTCACAATCAGCTCCCACAAAAAGAGAAATCCAGACAGCTTGATTGATGATGTCATCTCCAGGGCTTGGCAGCGTGAGCGAGCGAGTGAGCGAGAGAACACGCGTGCTCTGCTTTCTCCACAGACAGCAATCTGTGCTTGCAGGAGGCAACTCAATAGTGCACAGTAGGCCCTGCCTCGCTCCTTCAACCTTTGAAACCATGGCAACCGAGAGGGAGAGACCCCTGGCAGAGGCTGTGGCAGCTGCGTCCGCCGCGTCACCTTGATTCTGGCTCCGCACGCCGCAAACACACCTTTTTTTTTTTTTTTTGCAGCGTGCTGCCGAGCGTGGCGTCCAGGAAGTGAGGTGCACATGTTCACACTGGGTAGCGTCCTGCCATGACTGATGGGTTTAGTTCGGGCTCCCTTGCCCTACGTGTGCCACCCTTGGTTTTGTGCAGATCTGGTGGATGGAGATACGGTGAAATGTTTGGGCGGTCTGAACTTGATTCATGAGGATGTCATGTATCGGTCCCTGCTGTGCCTTGCTCATTTCCATGCCCATCTCTGTGACTGAAGTGTCATATTTTGCTGCGATGTGTTTCTGGGTTGTGGTGAGGCAGTGCAGCGAGGTATGCTGTCTGTACACATGCCAGCCAAGATGCCTTTTTACTTAGTTGTTGTTGATGTTGTTGTTAGTGCTGCTTTACATCCATGTCAGTGACTAATGACAGCTGATTAAAAACCAGGCCAGTCTGCCACGCTGGGCTGCTGAAGACTCAGGATGAGTGGCACATTGGGGGAACAGACCGCCCCCCCTCCCCTCTTGCTTTGGAGAGTGAAAGCAGGGTGAAAATGGCTGCCACGACACAAGGACAGGGATGGGACTTTCTGCTCCACGTCTTTGGGACGGGTTCAACTGAGTGCAGTCCAGAGGAGGGCTGGGAGACAGAGCACTGCAGCCTGATTGCATTACCAGCGCTGGGGGTGACTTGCTCTAACATCTGGCTGTACTGTTGCACAATGTTCTTACTGACATCTGGCTACTGCTGTGGTGCTTTGTATTGACTGCAAGAAAAGCTGAAGATGTTGTGGATAAACCTTAGACTAGTACCACAGACAGAGAAGGGGTAGCAGTCCCCATGTCAACATTACTGTTAAAAATAAATGCTCTATTTCTGTCTGTCACACACACAGACAAAGACACACACACTCCTTCTCCCTCCGTAACAGTTAGCAGTGAGTATCTTTGTGTGTATATGTGTGTGTGTGTGTGTGTGTGTGTGTGTGTGTGGTGGTGGTGGGGGGGGGGGCATCTGTCTCTTTATTGGTGTGTGCATGTGTGTGTGTGCGTGTTTACGAGTGTGATTGTGTGTGTGTGAAAATGAGTCTGGGAAAATAGCATGGCAGATGGGGCTTAAATGTGTCAGCACAGGCTATCAGCTCCGTGGCATTTGCCTAAATGATGTATTTCACACTCATTCCACACAACCAGGCTCACCAATCCCGCACACCCGAATAAGTCAGGTCAAGTCAAAGCCAGTCCCGCTCTCCCTTTTTCAAAACATATGGCAGAATTACACAGGCCAGTCCAGACCAAATCACATGATTATACAGAGATATGGCCTCCTCTGTGTTCATCCATTTACATCATGTCCATTCCTCTTCAGACACCATTTCATGATAACTATATTTAGACATGAGAACTGTGGAAATCTAATATCACCCAAGTATAACTGTGAGGGGATTGATCATGCGTCCAACAATAATAATAACTAACAATAAGAACACTTAATTGAGACATTTGACAAAAGTCATAAGAGAATTATAAAATTCACTCAACGTGATGGTCAGCTGAGAAAACCATCGGACTCACACCATGTGGTGGTTTGCGGCTCTCTGTGTATTCGAGTGGACCTCTCAGAACGACTGCTGTGGTGATGATTGCGATGAAATTGGGTAGAACTGCTGCTTCTTTTAGGTTCACACTCCACAGCACCACCAGGATAATGGAAAGAAAGCTCCAAAAAACATCAAGAAGAGATAGATACCTTCTCTCACTATGTCTCAGCACTGTCTCAGCTCTAAGTGCAAGCTCTAGACTGATTTGCAAATAATCAAACAAACAAACAAACTACATGCTGTTTATGGCTGCTTTCATAAACCTGCCTGGTCTGTGAGCCTCCACAGGAAACCTTCTGGTCACTGTGATGTATTGTCCTACTGAAACTGGGCATGGCTTTGCAGAAATTAGCATGGCCTCTGTATTCAAAGCGATAGGACCTGGATGCCCCGTTGGCCCATATAACAAGCTTGACTTCTCAGGTTACCTATTTTACATGTGTGTGGGCAGGGTGCCCATCAGACTTGTCACGGTCTGGGCCAAAAGGCAAGCTTTTTATTTCATCTGGCCGGGTAACTCAAGATGAAGATTAAAAAGAAACTCCAGCCTTCACAAAGGATAGGGTGACACATTTGCATGCAAAGGGCAATTAAATAACGGTCGGCCTCTCATTTATCAGCTGCTGACAGAAGAGCCGAACAATGCTGGCGTGTGAATTCCTCCCTCTTCTGTCTGCCAGAGCCAAGCACACAAGGGGAAAGTCAATACACCGCTACCTTACAAAAACAACTTGTGTCCACACATGGACCCTAATCCTTCAAATGTCACCGTGTTGTGGGAGAGCTGCCTGAGGCGGACTCATTAAGGTCGCACCCATCAAGGCTCTGTGCAGACGCTTTCAGGTGTTGTCGGAAAAAAAGAGCGCCGTGAGCTTGTGTGTGACGCATCCTTGTCAGCAGCAACCATCCTTGTAATCAAATAGCAGACATTTTGTGTTCTGTGTGCTGTACTTTTACTTTTATCTACACAGACCTCCTTACTTTTAAGTGCTAATTTCAGGCTCTAGTCTGATAAATGTTCTCCACTCATCTATATACAACATCATACATTACCGCCTATCTTATGGCTCTTCAGAGAGCAGCATAATGGGAACTTTTGATTTGATCATTTCAGTTTCAAGACGTTCAGGAAATGTCTCATTTCAAAGCTGATTCCAACCACCAATTCATGGAACTGTGTTACATTTGGAGTTGTTCTGTGGGCGCATTTACTTGGCAGGTGTAGGCACGGCATGTTTCGGTAGCCTACCCATTATATCAGTAGCACATCTCTCGCCTTCCTTTCGCCAAATGATTTTTAGCGCCGAATACATCAATAATTCATTGCAAAAACACTCCCGCTGCCAAGTCCTGACTGCCCCTGGATGGAGAGGAGTCGCAATCAGACCAGCGGATCTGTTAATGTGACGTTAAGTCAAACAGGCTCATAGGCCCTCCAAAAATAGTTTACATGTTTTTGATATATGGTCCCTAATGGCTTAAAACGCAGCATTAAGTCACCACTGGGTGAACAAGTCTTTGTCTCAACGTGACAGCTTGGAACACAGAGCTGAGAAGTGCTGAGAGACGCACCAGAGGATAGTGGATGGGCTACACGTGTGAAAAAGCAGAAGTAGGTTTCAGCACCACGGACAGCGACACCAATCTCCGCTTGTGTTAACATCTGCAGAAACTACGGTATCAGCCACTGTTACTACACTACTGCCAAAAGAACTCTCATATAACATTCGACACGATATATTTTATATTTAGAAATGATCAAACAACTCTGTAAAATTTCAGAAATAGCGATGTTGACGTTTCCATAAAGATCCAGTTTCGTGTCATTCTTTGCCATCTAGTAATACATAAACTCGCCTTTCACATGAAGTAGGCTACACAGCGTGGTTATAGGAGAACCTTCTAGTACCTACTTCCAGGTGTTTTTTTTTTTGCCCACTTTCAGGTCTTGGCTATGTGTGAGGGTCATTCAATTACGTCACTCATACATCAAAATTCGAAGGTCAGACAACCCAGGCCCATTACTAATAGCCTACAACAACTGTCCTTTCGCTGGAATATTCACCAACACACAGAGGCAAAATATAAGCAAAAGACTGTACCTGAATAAATGCAATAAAAGTTAGTTATCAGCACGAGACAGCGAGTCACTTACTGAGATTTACATCAAGCTACAGACGCATCTATGCGGAATGTCAAGGTTTTGCTGATCTCACGACAAAACCCGATCAATGCAGAACCAATGTGCAGAAAACATTCGACAAATCACTGGTCTGATATATTGACAATTCTTGGAAAAGACAAGTTGACAAAGGACTGAGAGATATTGATCTACGACAGGGAGATAGTCTTGTTTAAATCTGTAGGCTAGATTGGCAACTTAAATAAGCGAGGGGTCGCGTTTGAAATGTCAGGTGGTCAGGTACATTACAAGGTCAGTGAAGTTGACTTGGCTGAAGCCAGTGTTAGATATGGTGCATTAAGGCTTAGGACCACTAAAGTTTAACATGGCTTTGATCACAACAACCAAGCACAATAGACCGTGAAGAAGAACACTGGTACGCCGCAGTGGCATTGAATGAATTAAACTTCCAGGAAACTACCATCAAATATTTTAAGGTAAAGAAGTAGCTCTTACGTCCTCGTCTTCGCAGACATTTCTCTTTCGGTACTGGACACGGAGACGATCGTCTGTTGCGGTTTCAGGGTTCTTCCCAGCTTTTTCTTCGTCGACGACTTGTCCGCCCAAAAGGTGGCTGGCCTCAGGTGGGTGCGGAAAAGATTTGTTAGTGTTGATCTTCCCCGTAAATCTCTGATAGAGCGAAGCCATAATAACTCTGGACGAAGCACTACTGCATTTCAAAAGACGGAGACCCAAGCTTTGGTACTGACAGTTTGAATTTATTTTCCTTTCTCAGCAGTAGCCCACTATAGCCCTCCCCAACTACGGCAAAAGAGCTCAAGAGAGAAAACACGCGGAAAAAAAAAACAAAATAAAGCAATAAAAGAAAACAATTTCTCTGTGGTAACCTAAAGGTGTTTTACCCACCGAAAATAAGTAACTATCTCTGAAATAGTCCGTTGTCTGCCTCTGCGGTCAGAACAGATAGAATGTTAGTTTTAGTGTGCTCAGCATTCAGAGCACGTTGTTTTCTCCTCCTCTGTCCGCTGGAAAGAGAACAAACAAACACTGTACTATCCACCAGTAAAACCCAAGCCAGTCCGACGACATCAAATGCGAGAGAAAGCACACTAATCCCCAGTCCTTTCTAATAAAGCAGACATTTGGTTACTGGAGTTGATGACGTGTAGTAGACTACGCAGCACACCCGTGTCGTATTCCTTTGGCGACGCGTTCTGCATGAGAAGTGACCAGTAAGAGGACCTGGTTGAGACTATTATCTCCGTAACAATCCGCTACCCCGGTCATACCTCACGGATGCACACCAATGTAGGTCACTTTATATACAACAAAACAACTATACGTGGACAGAGGTCCTGTATAACTGTATAGACCAATATATTGTGTAAATGTACAGTAAAATTGTATTCTAGTTTGATGCTTTAGCCTCTCTCATCAGAACAATTATTACCAGGTCCATGTGTAGAGCTTGAGTGCCTCTGTGCGGTAAACCGCGAAATGACAACCATGTGAGCGCTGCCTAGAGATCTCGTGTTGAACAACACATTTCGAGGGGTGGGCATACGCCCAGCGTAGCCTATTTAGTATTCCTAACATCCATGTTAGTACAGGCGAGTGGCGCTGGTTTGTTATGATGATATTTAAAAAGATATTCATGGAAATCAAGAATTAACATGCTGAATAACCTCCCTATGGCCAAATTCAGATGGACTGTATTCTCTTACTGTTTAACTTCTGGCCTGGTACCATTTTCTTAACTACCAAATGCTACACTATTAACTCTATAACTATAACATATAAAGCACCCATGCTCTGTTTAGGCAACATGAATTATCACATTTTGATAATGTGGTTGATACACACAATCATTGTTATTGGTATCCACACACAATCATTGTTATTGGTATATCCACAAGACACAAGTGTACTAAGCTTATTTCATCCTTGAGCCTATAAACCACACAGACACATTCACTCCACAGGTGAGTTCTCCAACCCAACCTTTTCCACCACTGAATGCTTCAAGGACATGATGATTACAAAATGGAGGCTATTCATTCTGACATTTCAACTCAGTCCACATCTCATTCTCTTTTGAAAAAAAGTATGCAGGTTGCTTTGGATACATCACATGGATTGGAATCAGAATTCAGTTCATGAAAGCATCTGATGGGTCTAGTTTTAAGGGTCCTATATGTTCAAATGTTCAACACTGCATGCTGTGTCACTTGACTGCAACAACCTCAAAGAAAAAACATTAACAATGTCTATAGGTAGCTATTCCAATCTGAATACAGTCCCCAGACTATGGACCAAGTAAATACATGGGAGGCTAATCCTAACTGCAGCATTGACACATACAGTATACGTCATGTATACTGAAACACATACAAAGGCAAAGACTTTATGTTTCACCATGAATTTCAGTCATTTCTCTTTTCCTATATCCTGGTGAATACAGTGATGTGTGAATGTGCAATACAGAGTTGTGGTGCTACTCGTTAAACAATCATATAGTCTTCATTTAGTCTATCAAAGCAGAAGATGTCCTATAGACGGGCTAATGAATGTTGATGGGCACTGTGTTTTGAGTGTGGTGGGTTATAATCCTGGTAACCTGGTCATGTAAAAATGTCCATCTTGTCTTTTGTTTCATTTGGTTCAAGATAGGGTTAACTATCCCCTGCAGTGATATGATAAAACTCTGAATGATAAAGACTCTGAAAACAGTATATGTGGGAGGATTTATAGCACATTTCTGTATGAATCTGTAGCAATCCAACTATACCAAGCTTATTTGAATAATTTATTATTTTCTTTCTTCAATTTCCTCTATGCTGGATAAAGACACAAATCAAAGCAATATTTTTTTTTTCAATTACGCTTTATCTCAGCGGCTTAATATTACACTATCGTCTCTCAGTTTTCCAAGAATAACTTTTCACTTTGAAAAATGATTTCAAGCTCCCATGACTTCTTACTTGAAGGCATTCCTCAGATAATGCACTTACAATTAAAGTTCTTGCGGGACTTAAAAGATTTAGAATTTATGATGAGTGCAGAGTAGTTAGAATTCTGGACTTGTACCGTACGCAAGCATCAAGGCAAATTTTTTTTAAATGGGCCAAGGCCAGGCACAAGACAACTAAGCTTTGTTCAATCCTCTTGAACAGAGGAGAAATTAATGATTAATACTACAAGGTCTTTTTGGGATTTGGGAATGATTTTCAGGTTACTGCATTTTGTATCATCCACATTCCCCTAGCATCATATGTAGTTGTTGTTCTCCAGAAAAACCCACTACTGTGTTGTATATTTTGTATTTTGTATACCTCAGGTACTTCCATTGTTACACTTGGCTTTAGGGATTTTGAATAGAGCTGTTTATTACTCAGATTAACGTTTCACCTTTCTCTCCAGTTTAGAAAGTACAGCATTTATGATCCATATAAAAGCCCATTGGCTTAATGTATTCTGTTTCACTCCACCTCATGTGAGGACCAGACAGCTTGGAGATAGAGTAGAGTGTAAACACCGCTCTCCTACTGCAAAGCCCGGTCTGTTTGCCTGACATTGTTTGTCCTCCCCTGTATATTGCTCCTTCTCATTTCGCCGGCCGGGCCTGACGCTGCACCCCTGGGCACCTGTCATTCCTCCTGTCCACTGATGGATAGCCTCTCCCCTTCCCCACCCGTGCTGGCCCAGACCACCCCAGACGGGCCGCCACCATGGAGCTCCCGTAAGACTCTCCACGTCCACACCTCCCTTATCTTCTCGTACATGCCATCAAACTGATGGCTTTCTGTCACCAACAGCACATAGGCCCATTCCTCTGAATTTAACACATGTATCTGTGTCAGAGCTGCTATTACAGCTACAGTATAGTATCTGCTGTAGCAGCATTTGCCATCTTAAGCTATGCTCAACAGAGAAGGTCATACAGTAGAGGTATAGGCCAAATATTTATGTACTGTACTACACTGCTTTACAGATTTACTGAGATGGGCCAATGCTGTAACCCTGTCTAAAGACAGACTGTTTCAGGTGGTGATGTGAAAATAATATCTAGCAACAATTCTGTAAAGTAATTGATTGTTATCTACTTGTCCGTATGAATATGCAGAAGTACATGTTGAGACTAATCCATGTTCCAAGAATGTTGAAAGAGCCACTAGGAAAACATGTGACTTAGCTATGGTCCAAGTTGTTATTTTTGGGAAGCTGGATGTGTAGGAATTCAACATATATTTGACCGTTTTCTTTGGGGAAACAATAATTTGCAACAGTTCCCATAAAATCCTACTCTTAGCTCCACATTAGTGCCTGGTTATCACTATTAACACAGAATGCAATATTGTATCTAAATAATCCAGTTTTAAGTACTGTATTTTCTCTTCTCCATGGCAACAAGGGAGCTTATTTTCCACAGAATGGCCATGGCACATGCCTACTTCAGCATGGATCACAATTTAATTATCCATTACTCAGGGCCTAACCTAATAGGATCCTGACTCTGTTGTGAAATGCTCTTCTTATCAGTCCATTAAATTCCCAACATTCAATTACAAGCCCGGTTCATTTTAGCCACTGTGACTCCACTGAATGCAATTACAAGGCTTTGAAACTCAGAACTCTTAAATGCTTGCCTTCTTTCGTTGATCAGAGCCCAGGGACAATGAGGGTGTCAGAACTACAGCAAGTATTAATTAAATGGACTTCAAAACTTCTGCTAAAAGCTGACAGATATATAGAGTCCCCGGGTGGTGTCACGGTCACCATTGGAGACTGAAAAGCTACCGGCACTCAAGAATGCAATAACTTTGACCACCCTTCTCAAAATCACACCAAACGCATTAGTGCCTTTCCCATTCAGTTAAATGCCTTCTGATTTCATTTAAACCTACTTACAACTTCCCCTATAAGCCTCAAAGTCAACCCTGACAGTGTTTTGCATTTAGGAGTTTTGGACATTAAGAAATGCACATTAAAACAACCCACTGACTTTCCCTCCATACACATGAGAGGTCTTTGTTTCAGGAGATGCAAGGATCACTTATACCGCCTTATGGTGACCTTATTTACAAACCCTGCATATAAACCCTGCAAATGAAGACTTAGACTAGACTAAAATAGAACGACACAGGATCTATTGAATAGTGTGGCACATATCGATTTAATCTCTCACTCTTGTTCGCTATCAGGATAACTATTTCCTTTTCCTGCTACAAACACTGTAGCCTATACTGTCTCGGAAACAAAGGCAGAACCATACTGTAATGTGTATTTTTTCAAGATTCACTCACTTTAAATCATTTGCTATTTTACATTGCAATATTACATTGCATTCAATGCATGAAATGTGAAGTGACGCTAAACCCAGAAAAACAAAAGACAATCAGGTGAAGATGACTTGTTTGTAAAAGTTTACAATATTAATTTGGTAGTTTGTGCTCAAGCAAAGTTTGTGTCTCAGCAGAGGCAGGTAGTTATTCACTGATGTTAGAGAGCGCACAGAGAAAGATAACAACCATGACAAAGAGACCAATGATGGCAAAGCTCCTTATCAAAGGGGAAATCAAGACATCAGTGATTCCTTTCATTTTTGATGACTGTAATTAGTACAATCCCCTGTACATACATTTCAACACAACAAACCATACAAAAGAAACTCAAAAGAACATTCAGGGCCCGGCATGGAGTTTTAAGCAGCTTTAAGAGCTTTCAGTCCAAAGACAATCAGCAAAACACTAACATAAAAAATAAAACTGAATGGTTCATCAGTGTCATTAGTATGATTATATAAGACTACGTTTGACTAATTGTGACGGAGCAATCAGTTACGTAGGAAGGTGTAATAGATGGCAATTTCTATTCCTTTCACCCTGACAAAAACGCTCCCTTTCCGACAGGAACATAACAAAATGGGATTATGTTTGATTGTATAACGTCATGCTTGTAGTTCATATCTTGATGGTCATTTATTCCTCATAGAAAAGGCGATAAGAGTCTAAATGACATAACTGGTTATACCTGTATGAAATATAAAAACACTAACCCTGTCAAGAGGTCTCAGATATCAACCAATACCAAATCAACATATCACAAACAATCTATCACAAAACAGCTCTGTGGAGTTTATGTGATCAAAACACTCTCATGTGCATCAAACATCACTACTGCAAGCACTTTTTGTGACTTGTCCCCCCTGTACACAATGGAAATGCTTTTGTTGTGGGGGTGAAGGATTAACAACAGGCAAAAACTATCTCCAAAGAGCTAAAGTATATCTAATGAAAAGGTAATGTTTCACAATTCTCGCGAGATTTGTCGGGCCTCTGTTCTTGAAGGTTGCATTGCTGGTTTTCTCGGTAGCGACTTGTTACGTCTATGCTGTATAGCTATGCTAGGTGAACAATTCACCTATTACAAGTTCAATTACCTTTGGAAAGGTTATATTAACGTGAGAAACCTTTACGGAGCCAATTTGATGGTAAACAAACGTGTAATAGGCGAATAATAATAGGCCAAAAATACCTAAACCTGCATAGTGTACCTTTAAAAAGTAATACTACGAATATGGATGATGGTTTTTGATAAATAAAAAAACAGAGAACTAATCTCTAGTATGAAGTAGTTACACACATCAGAGAACTAATCACACAGTATGAAGTAGTTACACACAACAATGCTTCTAATTATAGTCTGGGTATATAATAAAAACAGTAAAATATGAAAACTATGGTGCACAAAGCAAACAAAAAAAATGCTACTCATGCGCTATCATTAATGCCATCCCAAACACTTGGTGTTCACCCCCTTAATGTCCCACTGCAATCCCTCAGTTTAGCTTCCCAGTTAATTTATTCACTGAACTTTATCTTATTGTCTTCTCTCTTTGTATGTGTGTGTGTGTGTGTGTGTTTGTCAATCCCAGTAACCCTTCTAACCCAACATACTGTACATGCACACGCATACATGCGCAAACATAGACTCTCACTCTCTCTCTTGCTACTCCCCGCCCTCTCTCTCTCTCTCTCTCTCTCTCTCTCACACACACACACATCAAACAAACTTTGTTTATACAAATCCAACTGAAAAGTGTCATCTTTATACCTTGCCTTTCCCATAGTGCACAGATCAAAAGGGGTACAGTGTCACTCCCTATCCCAGCTGAAGGTTGAGGTGTTTATGGAACATTGCCGTCTGCCTCAGAGGATTCAGAGAGAGGGCACGTCACAGCATCTGTAAATCCAATTTGAAATGCCCGGAGATAAGGTGCTAGGGAAATTGGGTTTTTAAACAAGGATGATATGGGGCAGACTTAACATACTGCTGCCATCACAAGAGTGTGACAAAACACTGCAAACAGGAGTCGGAATGCTGAGGTGGGATGGGGGAATCCAAATGGCTTCAGCACAACAAATGGAGAGCTGTGAAAGGAAGGCATTATCCACCCTACTGGACAGGATACAAATCTGTCCAAAATATTTTGTATGAGGTTTGAATATTTACATTCCACGCACACCAACAAAGAATTTGTAAAGCAAGCAGTTGAACAAGAGCAATGCATGAGCTGTATAATATTAAACAGAATGAGAAGCGAAACTCACACTGTAAAGAAAAGAAAATCACACTGAATAGAGGAGAGACTCGCATTAAAAAGAGGAGAGACTTGCATTAAAAAGAGGAGAGACTTGCACTGAAAAGAGGAGAGACTCGCACTGAAAAGAGGAGAGACTTGCATTAAAAAGAGGAGAGACTCGCACTGAAAAGAGGGGAGACTTGCACTGAAAATCTACTTGGTCATACTAGACTCTCGTTTTTTTCCGTTTCTCCATATTCCTCACATACATATACCTATGCAAACATGCTAAAAACACACATGCACACACACTCACACACACCAATGTGTTCACATCTACAGTAGGTATACAGGAATCACAATACACCGATCAAGCTCTGGTGTGCACACAAACCCACACACACACTCCTGAACTAACCTGAGCTAACTCTAGAAACTGGGAAATGAGTGTGCCTGAGGGACAGAGCTGAGGACAGAAAGTTATGAGTTTTATGAGCTTTGAGAACAATATGGCCCCTGGAACTTGAGAACAGTTCTCGCGCAATAACACCACAATAACCATCAGACCGAATTAGAGGGTTCATTGTAATGTTACATTCTTATGTCGTCTGCATATCCGATTAATGACACCTATCAACATTTAGAACAATTTCTGCCTCAAATATTGTAACTATAAAAGACAAAATGTCTTTAGCACTCAATCAAAGCTCAATTTACCCCTAGTGTTTTAATGTTCTTTTGTTATGCCTTGAGTAGAGTAGACTGATAAACTGTAAGAAAAACTTTACAAATAAATCATTGAGGTGTAGGAGCGCAAGAGCCTTTTGCAGAGTATGAAAACAATAGGACTACTCGCAGCTCTGTGCACGTAAACAAAAACCTCTTACCTTTCTTGACGAGGAGCTGGTATCAATGTTTAGCTGAGTGGCAATCAAGACAGACATGCCTTCACCCGTCTACGTGTGCCTCTGGTAAATACTTCCTCACACACAGTTTGTACGCGCACACACACACCAATACGTGTGGCCGTCAGACCTCTATCCCTACACACTCTCTCGGACAGTGTGTGTGTAAGATCAGAGCAGAGAGGTGGCAGAAGAGCTGTGCTGGTCTGAGTGGGACTCACTCCCTGCTCCCTACCTCTCTTGCACTGTGACGCTTGACACTGGATAGTAATTCCTCAACGCGTGCTCTATTAAGCTGTGTCTCTAAGCACTCCCCCTCACGCACACACACACACACACACACACATACATACGCACGCACGCATGCACACACACACACACACACGCATGCACTCACACACACACACACACACACACACGCACGCACTCACACACACACACACACACACACACACACTCACACACACACACACACGCACGCACGCATGCACTCACACACACACACACACACACACACACACACACACGCACGCACGCATGCACTCACACACACACACACACACACACACACTCACACACACACACACACAAAAAGTTAGCCTTCAGTCTCATTTTGTCACTGAATCTTTATTTCTTCAATCTCCCTCTTTCACTCACTCACCCCCTTTCTTTCTCCCCTCCTTGCATCTTTTCCTACCTTGAACCTGATGGAAATCAATTCAACAGATGCACACACTGACACATTGTGTGTGTGTGTGTGTGTGTGTGCGCGTGCGTGGATGTATGTGTATGTGTGTACATGTCACTCACTTGCAAGGCATACATTTGTCTGGCAAGTGAGTGCATGTGTGCATGTGCTTCTATAAGTGTGTGTGTGTGTGTGTGTATGCATGTGTGTGCGTATGTACATGTGTGTGTGTGAATCTGTGCAAGAGTGCACTCTCCAAGATGGATCAATTCAATCAACTGCGCTGTTAGGCTGTGATTAAGTGCAGGTAATATTTATGCTGCACGGCTTGCACCTCGTAAACCATGGCCTTCCCCAATGGACAGGAACCTGGCACGTGTTTTATTTATGTAGCGTTTGTGCACTGTGGATCCGATCCTGAGACTGTCAGTGAATAACCAATTTGCCCTTTCAAGCCCCGCCACACTGACGAGGAGGAGAGAGGAGGAGGTGGTGGGGGGGTATGGCTCTGGAGAGATTAGAATTCATTAAAAGACAAGGCTGTTTTAATATAAAAAAAAAAGCCACCAGCATTTCCTTGTTAGCGGGCTTTTCAATTTACGCCGTGAAACCACCAGACAAAGCCAGGCGACAGGCACAATACCTCTGGAGAAGACCCACAGAGAGAATATAGAAGGCTGTGATAATGACTAATCTAATTAATTCAATATGGTAGAGTGTCACAATGCTGAAAAACAAGCCAGATGTATCAAGCTGTCGTCGAGCATGAAGTTTGTGCGGCTGGATTTTGTTTGTGTTTGTCTTTTTGCCGAGTTCTTTCCAAAATCTGGCCTCCACAGGAAGCATCTCTGCACTTGGCTTCATCAAACTCCAAGAACTACAAGGGGTAAGAGATGGCTCCGATTTAGATTCACTCTTCTCCCTGGACTGACGTATATACTGAGCTGTGGGTGATTAAAAGGAAGCAAGGAACCAGGGCCAAGAGGGAGCAGTGGATCATAGTTTGTGCAGTCGCCATTACGTGAGGTGAATAAAGTAACTCTGATAATCTGACAAAAGGATGGACATAGCCATGGCCATGTTTATGGCAGTATTTTACACATGTCAACAGTCAACAGATATTGGCTTGCTTCCAAAAAGTTTCTGTGTTCTCTAAAAATGTACAGTTGTGCTCATAAGTTTACATACCCTGTACATACACATGCTAAAGTTGACTAAAAAGAGGAATAAAAAATCATCTTTTGGAAATTGTGGAAATCTTAATGCCTTTAATGCATTTAATTAAAAATGTGAATGAATAATGTGTTGTGAATAAATACATCCTCCTTAAAATATAGGGTCCATAAGTATATAATGTATAAGTATATATACTCTTTTGATCCTGTGAGGGAAATTTGGTCTCTGCATTTATCCCAATCCGTGAATTAGAGAAACACACTCAGCACACATTGAGTGTACACACAGTGAGGTGAAGCACACACTAATCCCAGCGCAGTGAGCTGCCTGCAACAACAGTGGCGCTCGGGGAGGGTTAGGTGCCTTGCTCAAGGGCACTTCAGCCGCTTCCTACTGGTCGGGGTTCGAACCGGCAACCCTCCGGTTCCAAGTCCGAAGCGCTAACCAGTAGGCCGCAAAAGTCTGATGCTCTACCGACTGAGCTATCCAGGCTAAAAGTCTGATGCTCTATCGACTGAGCTATCCAGGCTAAAAGTCTGATGCTCTATCGACTGATGTTAAATTCTCATAGAGGCAGGCAGATTTTTATTTTTAAAGGCCAGTTATTTCATGGATCCAGAATACTATGCATCTTGATAAAGTTCCCTTGCTCGTCCTAGAAGTCACCTGTGCCCGCCCTGGACGAGCTTGGCTGCACCAACCATCCCAACTTCCTAGAACCTGCAGTTCTGCATAAAATTCCACCATAATCCCTGATTCCTGACAAAAAATGATTGATTTTGAACACAAATTTATTGTATATTAGGCTCTGGGTTTGTCAATATAGCAAATAAAACTTGTACATTTTTGTTTGCCCCATTGTCTATTCCAGTGTTTCTTAACTGGTGGGTCGGGACCCACAAGTGGGTCGCGGAATCGTTCTGGGTGGGTCGCACAGCTTGTGGTTAAAAATAAATAAAAAAATCGGCAATTTAAAATGCTGCCTTATCAGATCTAATGTTGGACCTTTATTTTGATAAACTTCATTCATCAGTCATTGCCATGACATGGACATAGACAATGTTTATGTGACAAGTCATGTTAGACATAATTTTAGTGGCAAATGCAAGTAGGCTGCTACTCTGAATATTTGAAGTACCCTACAGTAGGCTCGGATATGGATTCACTTAAACTGAGGACAAAATAGGACAGAAACCATTTGAAACCATCAAATTGTGTGGTGTGCAGTAGATGGCTGGCACATGAGAACATGAAACCATCAAAACTAAAATGCCACATGGAAACAAGGCACCCCTGTCAAAGTCATACCTGTCGAGTACTTTGAAAGGTGACATCAAGAGTTGAAGACTTCACAAATGTAGACTAATGCCAAACATCTGCATGTTTCAAACAAGTAGGCCTACAGGCACTTCGCTTGTCTTACCATGTAGCTCACCATATCCATTGGCTTGAACGCTAAAAATATATATATGGGTCGTGACTTTATGAACATGAGAAATTGTGGGTCCAGCCAGACGACTTAAGAACCACTGGTCTATTCTATCTTAAACTAATGTAGGTAATCAATTTAAGTTCCCGCAACGGTGAACAGTGGATCAATTTGTGTCCCCCTTGGAAAAATATAATGCCCGTCCATGAATTGGTGTCTGCTGCCGGGTCTGAGTACAGCTGAGGATCAGGTAACAAAAAAGGAAACTTCTCTTGGATATTGCTCAAGTTCAGAATCTCAGGGGCTTGAAGTGATGACAAATAAAAAACAGAAACAACAAAAAAAAACTAGATGTACCGCATAGCGGTACAAAATATGACCGCCGCTCAGTCCTGTACATCCTTTCCGTGAAAATAAATCCCACTAATCAATTTGTCTCCATCATTTACTCCATCCCCCACTCTTGAAACTTTTGTGTATGCTTGTTTGGCATGCCTGTGTGTGTGTGTGTGCGGCTGCACAGTAAGTAGCCTACTGGCGCTGAAAAGGTGAATAGATTGTAGAATAGCCAAAGAAGTTGTAGCATTGTTATAAAACCCGTTTGAATTCGTTTAGACAGCGAAACCGCACATCCTGCTTGCGTATCGATGATGTCATCGCCACACCTCAGCTGCCCTGGACTTGCACTTATAGTATTGCCTAACAATACTAGTTTTTATACATGACATTACCTACGATTGTTTTTTTATGCATTCTAGCTACTGTCAGTGACGCGAGAGAACTTAAGTTATTAGGAAAGTGCGGTGTAAGTTTAGGCTACATTAATTTGTGCGTAGTGCCAGTGTCATTCATTTATTTTACATGTCTTACAACATATATACATGCATTCACAGTCGAGTGAAATCAGATATAAGCATACAAAGACGCTTAGAACTCACGTTAAGCCGATGGTAGCACACTGAATGCAAATGCGCGATTTGATGCAGGCAAAAGTATTGACTTTTACTAACGAAGGTTTTATAGCAATATTATAAATGCGACAGAATAGCCTAGAACTTGGGTAAGCCTTGCGTTTAGTAGCCTAATTGCGGTAGCCAAAACTAATGTGAATCATGGACTATCCTACAACCAAAGAAAGTAAAGGTGATTAGTAGGCCTACCTGCGTTAGCCAAATAAAGGACGGGACTGCACCCTTCAAACAGTAAAATAAAGTTTATTAGTTTTACAGTTGACAGTTCACCATCAGTCCACACAAACAATTCTGGTTTCCTTGCACTAGTCATTTCGTCATAGCCTATTGTGTCTGTTTGTAAAGCGCAAGTTTTGGTCAATTTCTGTAAAGAACCACCTATAGGCCTGGGGTATGAAGTAACGTGTTGAGTCGTGTTGAGATGGATCCGTTTGGATGCAAATATTCTTGATGCGGTTCCAGGGAAGAAGGAGGAAAAAAAGATCGGTTTGGTACGTGTGGACTAGGCCTAAGGTGTGTTGCTAAAGCAGTCATAATGAAATGAAGGTGTCATTGTTTGGATACTTCACACCAGGCGCGTAGCAAGCGTGGGGGATGTGGGTGTTATAACGTACACACTTTTGCTGGAACACGATTCTATCCCCCACACTTTTTGTCAGATTAAAATGAAAGTAAAATATGGAAATAAACGCTCCCGTAAAGAGTTGGAACCGTATCTACCGCAAACACAGAGACACAAATAGGTCTGTTTGAACTTGAATTTCCCCTGGGGATCAATAAAGTATCTATCTATCTATCTATCTATCTATCTATCGATTTGATTGAACGGTCATCCAGCCAATCAAGTTAGCGAGTAAAGAACCAGCGCCGCACTGATCAAATTCAAATTGTGCGTCTTTCAAGGCTGTGCTGCTGCTTGGGTCTGCATTATAACGTTTGCAGTGAGCAGATTTCAGGTAGAATTGAAATGATAATTGTTACCGCATTATGCTAATTTAGTAAACCAAAATTCACTGTCTGACTGATGTATAGGCAAAACTGTATCAGACCGGTGTAACGTTGGTAATTCTTCCATTGCACAGAATGATTTTTGTAGCACTTGCAACAAATGACAGTCGAAAGATACAATTACAGTGCTGCTATCAATTTGCTTGGTATAACCGCATTTATAGTTTTCTACAAATGCAATCAAATTGGCCTCCATCACTCAACCAACGCTAACGGTAACATTATTGTACCTAGGTCCTTATTGATATTATAAGATTAACGTACCTGCAGTAAAAACCAAACATGTCCGATAAACATTCTCAGATTTATTTCGCCTTCAAGAAGAAATGGGAATTAAATTTCATGTGAACATCATCCTATCCTTATTAGACGTTCTCTGCGGTAAACTACAGTCCTTGTAGGAAGCGTCCATTGTTTTTCCAACCCACTTTTAACTTCCAACAAAATTACGTCTCACTGCAACGATGCGCCATCTAGTGGACAAACGACTACTTATCGCCAATACTGGAAATGCAACCATGATGATGATGATGAATATTTGGCTTTCTTTTAATCCTACTGAATTTGTAATTATGTATCGGCCATTCTAATACCGACAGTATGTGCGTACCTGTGTGTGTGTGCATGTGTATATGCACCGCCATCTACAGGCCAATGAGTGTACAGTCACTAAATGTACACATAACCTACATTTTTTTAGACCCCCCCATGGATGAAATTCTACGAAACTTGGCATACCCCCAGAGAATGCCAGGTCAATCATACACATAAAATTTGGTGCAGTTCTGAACATCTTAACTGAAGATAGGGGCGATTAAAGCAGAATGATATTGCATTTTCATTTTTTACCGGGGGGGTGCAAATCACAAATGAGTGATTATGGGCCAGGTTGATGTGGGCCCTTGAGACCAACATACCATAAAAGATTCTTCATCCTCAGTGCCACGGTTCAGGTAGTTACCCAGCACGGGGGGGGGGGGGGGGTGGCCCCCAGGGACAAAACAATTTTTTTCCGTAAAAGTCTAGTGGGGCTACATACCCACCAAATTTCATGTGCCCCGGTGGTTCGGTGTTCCGGGACCAAAAATTCAGGAAGTAGATGACGGGAAAAAAAAAAAAAAAAAAAAAACTTTGACAATCATTATATGACTGTTTCGCTAGCTTAGCTAGCGGCGGTCATAATAAAGAATGAAAGGTCAGAATCCATATTTCATGGTTGAGGTTTGACTTTTCATTCCATTCCCCTGGCGGCTGCACCCCTAACAGGCTTGGGCCTTTACTGCCTCTCATAAAGGGTGAAATATGGAGAGAGCTGGGGCTCTTTACCTCCCTCCATTAGGATCTGTTTAAGGAGCCGTGGCCACGCGCTGGGCCCAGCCTGGGTTATCTGCATGTGCAGGCACTCAGAGGGAGACAAGCTGCACGCACGTCGCACGCGGCTTTCACTCTTTTTCAAAAATCTGTCTGGCTTTTCATAAATCTGTCTGGCTTTTCATAGGCAATTTAGCATGGCTGCAATTCCTTTGGTGAATCATATTAAATAAAAGAGTTAAAACTGGACGGGGAAAAAAAATGTTTTCAGTGGAGTGGAATGGCATGTATACTTAAATGCGGAAAGTTGTGTTCTTTTGAATGTGCATGTTTATCTCTCTGTTTTCCAGGTTATATATGCTGTACATATGTATGGTCAAAAGGCATTTCAATGATGTAGCTCAATCAAAGGCTTGGGAATTAAGTAATATTGAGTAGCTTTAATGTCACCATAAAATAAATCCAAAGCTGAAGCACAAATGGAGTTTCACATAGGCATTTCTAAATAATTCGCTGGACAATGAAGTATACCTCAACACTGTGGAACAGGATTCATCATTCTCTCATTTGGTCTGCTGAGTTTGCTAATATTCAGCCAACCAAGCCCTGTAGCTGAGCTGTTAGCCATGACGCAGAGCAAGATGAACAGCGCTAGTTCGGCCACAACAACACATTAAATCACACAACTCTTGCAATGCCACACGCAGCCACCACAAATTAAAACCGCATCCACATCAACACAAGCCTAGCGAAGGAGCAAGCCAAGGGAGGGAAAGGCCCATTTGCCTCTGTGCAACCTAGTAAATAGAGCATATTCCTTGTTTTTCTAGTTTCATCTCCCCTTGTGTCTAATTCATTTTTTAATGCATTGATTATATTGGTGAAGCTGTCGACCAGGGGAAAGCAGACTGATCCAGGAACAGGTGCATTCCAAAAACAAGGGGCTTATGCTGGGCAATGTAAGCAGACTATGGTGGTTGTGGTGTTTTTTTCCCCCCCAGCGGGACGAGGCTGAATGGGTATCTGACCATGGCAGCGGCCACGACCCTGACTACGCTGATGAATGCCATCGATTCCAGGCAGATGGACAGAGGCCACAAGCTCCCTTTCAGCCACTTATTTCCCCCGCAGAGCCATGAAGGCTACCTGCCACTGCCACATAAGCTGAGTTACGCTCGACCAGCGCCCCATTACATGACCACTTTAGTGACGGTGTGGGCGGCTGGCCTCTCAGGTGGTGAGTGACCGACAGTTTGGGAAGGATGAGCCCATCGTCGCCTTGTAATAGCAACATGCGAGGTGATTAGGAACTGACCAGGGAGCAGAAGGACTGCCTTTAACACCTGAGAATGGCTCAGTCCAACTAATCCTGGACAGGTCACATCAATATTGTTTACAGCCTAGGGAGAGGCTGTGGCCCAGCCAGGCAATACATGAACATGCTGAAAGCTGTGGGGAAAGAGCTGTGTTGGGCTTCCAACTTTACGCTGTCTCAACACTAATTTATATTGGCAATCAAAAGCAAGTGATTTTACCCCAGGTACCATCAGACTAGACTAATTTGGTTCCAATAGGAAGGTAAAACATCTGTTGTGTTTGCATCACCTATTCTGCTGCAAAACATAGAAACAACTGACATTTTGTTAACATGGCTCAATCTAACAACACACTTTTTTGTTTTCACAACAAAAGGAAACTGTCAGCAGCAATCACAGGGTCAGTATCTGCAAAACACCTTTAAATCAGTTTGCCTCAAGGGCATAGGCTAGTTTGATATTAAGATGGTAACCTCATGAAGAAAAGGCTTTAAATCACTGGTTAAGTAAAAACAAGATCTGAGAAGGCGTAAATGATGCTGTCCAAACTTACGGGAAGGGATAAATTCACCAAAGCAGAGAAGCTGGAGCTGGATTAATGTGTGCTTCATAAATGAGACGCATCTGGTTAGGGCCAGACAGACAGGCATAAAAATAACAAATGTTGACGATCAGTCCCAGTGCGGTGCCGGTGCCAAGCCCTGAGCTAATATAGCACCTCACTGGGCTCGAGGACCGGACAAGGGATGGGGTGGGAGGGAGACACTCCTCACAGAAAAGTGCATAGGCAACTTTAAGTTCTTAATTTGTAAAGTTTAAGAGTTCACAAACTCTGAGTAGGTGTGTGCACTCTGTGTGTGTGTGTGTGTGTCTCTGTGTTGTTTTGTTGAGGCATATTAAACACAGGTGATAAATTATGGATGCTTGATGTTTCACCATTTAATTAGACAGTCATGAAATATTTTTGTTATAACCTGTGAAGTTAACAATTTAAATGTAAAAACATCAATTATAGGTGGCATTGGCAGCATTTACAAGTCTGTATTATACTTGAAGGCTGTTACTTGTCAATCCAAACTGTGACATTTTCTGTTCCTAGAGGTGAAATGACTGCGTGGATGTCCCAAACAGAGTCTATTTTAATGCACCATAGGTAACCATTCCAAGTTGACTCTCTAGTGGATATCTAGCCAGCAACCAACTCTCTAGTGGATGCATCAGCTCAAAGGAGCTCCAGTCCAGATGGGGGAGCTTCAGTCAGGGTTCTGCAGTCTGAGAACCAGGACATAATAAAAAAATATTATTTAAAAGCTGGGTTTATGTGAAAAGTCTGACAAAATTAACAACAGAATGACAGCAGTATCCGTCACACCATTATAGCTACCCCTTAGGCTAATACAGTATATTATGTAGTGTTGAGCTTTCACATTGCTCACCAGACACACCACCCACACATCTCCACACCAATGTTCACTGGCTATGTATCAATAGAAAAGCTCTTTAAATATGGACATGCTGTCAGAATAATGGTCAAACCAAGTCTCCAGCCATTTTACCACATGAATGGCTAGAAAGATTCTGCACTAACAAACCTTGGCATGCCAAGTATGAATGGCGCAACCATCCATAAAATACATTCAATTTATGTACCTTGAGGAATCTCATCTTTTTTGAAAGACTCTGCACAGTCATGGCTTGGCATATCAAAATGACAGGAAATGACAGTTATTGTGGCTTAAATGTGGAAAATTCCACACAAGATATGAAACAAGGTCGGAATATTTAACTCTAACAGCACAGAAGTGCAAAAGTATCGAGTCTGTGTGCACTTGTGTCCACCACTTATATGTGTCTGGCCAATATCAGCATCAAACTAACACCAAAACACACAGCAACCTGGTTCCACAGTGGACATCACTTACTCAGCGGTGAGAATACGCAACGATTTATTGAGCAACAGACACCGTTTTTCATTCTTTGTCCTGTCTAAGGCGATGGTGTAGATGGAACCTCATTTTGAATAATAAAGAGTATGTCCATGCTGTGGGTTCTGTGTCAGCATCATGACCATAAACCTAGCTGTTGTCCAGAGGTGCGGTTTTAAATGATCAAACAAATTGACTGCCTAATAATGTTCACTTTTCTTTAAAGATGAACAATGAAAATTAAATCACCATATGCATTACAGGATTGCAAAACATCTCCAGCACATATTTTTAAGTGTTAAGCTTTTGTCAGATTTATCCAAGCATTCCCAGATATGTGGCCGTAATGGACTGAGACTTGAATTCCATCTTGAATTTCCCCTTGGGGATCAATAAAGTATCTATCTATCTATCTATCTATCTATCTATCTAGACTTCCCTCACTCACATCTCGTACCAGCAGAGGGCATGTGTGTGCAGTTTTTTCTACACTCCAACACTCCTAGGCTGAGGTAAGTCTTCATTCATAAACTATGCAAATATACATACAGTATACAGTGGGTTGCATAAGTATTGATCAATTTGAATAAAAAGAGGAATAAAAACTCATCTTTTGGAAATTCAGCTTAAAGGGACACCAGGAAAGCCTGATGCTTTTTCTCTACAAAACTCCCCCTCGCTCGGTCTGAAGCTCTTTTCCTTTTCTTTGCGTCTTCCGTAAAGGGTTTTCGCTGCTTCTTCGCCGGCTCTGCCATTATACACACGTTTGCAACAATCTAGTGTTTCGTTAGCCTACCGCTGTGCTGTAAACTGATCCTGCTTCGGTCGGCGGGTACGATACACTGAACTTGCAAGCGGGATATTCTTCCTACAGGCAGTAGGGGCGGGCGAGAGAGTCTTCATTCGCCCTGTAATGAGTCATTTAACCATATACCGACTTACGAAGATGAGTAATTAACACAAAAACGTTGCCTGGTGTCCCTTTAATGCCTTAATTAACAAAATGAGGAAAACTCCAACCTTTAAGGACACCAATTTTCTTTGTGAATGAATAATGTGTCGTAAATAAATAAATGTTCTTCATTAAAATACTGGGTCCATAAGTATACATACCCCTATGTTAAATTTCCATAAAGGCAGGGAGATTTTTTTTTTTTTAAAGGCCAGTTATGTCATGGATCCAGGATACTATGCATCCTGATAAAGTTCCCTTGGCCTTTGGAATTAAAATAGCCCCACATCATCACATACCCTTCACCATACCTAGAGATTGGCATGGTGCGTATTTGGTTCGATGCTCATTTTTTCTCAATACAAATCAAACTAGCTAATAAGCCAACTGAAATACACAATGTGTGTGCTTTTATTACTTGCTGTGTGGGGCAAGCAATGCTGCCTGTACACTTAATACTATTATTTAGATATATTTCTATCATTGAAAATGTGATTGGAAGGGCCTTAAGGATCATGCAACTTACTAATACTTCAATTGAGGGCCACAGAGATTTTAAAAGTGAAATGCAATTTTAATTTTCTGTTTCAAATCTTAACTAAAATAGTTTTAGTTGTCATATTCCGATACAGCAGCCTCTTTTGATACATTTTGATACAAGGGTACATCACAATATATCGCTATATTGATATTTTGAGCACAGCCATAGTGATTGGCGGAATCCAGTAACAAAATATGTTTTCTAAACAAAATACAGTACTGTAAACAGTCAAACTAACTCAAAATATTTGAGGAAACTAATGACCTCTATTTTTAAAGCTATGTATCCAGTCAATTTAAGCTAGAATAATATAATTATATTTAAGGTGACCCTAAGACAATTACAGCAATAATATAAATTCAGTAAAGTTCAATATATATACAATCCCTGACAAAAGTCTTGTCATCCCTTTAGAAATGTTGGTTTTTAAGCAAAATACAAACACTTTTGCAGTTTTTCTGAGAAAATAAACAAACCAGGACCATTTCAACAGTTCAACACAACTGAAACAACAATTGTTTTCCCCAAATTCAACACAAAATATCACCAAAATGCTGCGGGAAGTGAATACTGTCAAACTGACAGTCAAAATTCTTGTCACCCTTCACAAAAGTGTCTTTTGCACTGATAAAAGCACACTTTTCATTGTTAAAATCCAGTGCTAAGGTTAAGGGTAGTCAGACGTCAGCTGTGAAAGCATTCCTGAGAAATCTCAGTCCATATTAATGGACAATTGACTCAAGTTTACTCACCTTACATTTCTATTGGTTTCTATGGACAGTATGATGTTGGATGTCCAAATATTTGAATGACTGTACCAACCCCTTTATATGCAGCTGATTGTCAGTGCCAGAGGAAGCTAAATAGGCTTAGAGCATCACCTGGCCATGGCCATGATTCACTTTAAACATGGTGCACCTTTCAGGCTATTCTTTACTCTTCATCCTCCACACATAACCACTGGTCAGGAGGCCCAAAAAGTTGTGTTCCGTTTATATGGTTTTGGTTCAGTATTCTGTTTTGTTCATGCTTATGGACCCTTTCAAAAGAGTTCCATTATCAGCATCATAGTTGGCCCCACAAGACTTCCTTTTTAACATTCCATATGTTATCTTAATGCAGAGGAAGTAGATTGGGGCCCAAATAGAACGTTCAAGCATTGTTTTTGTTTTTATTGATGAAAGGGTTTATAGAATAGTAGTATGTTTGGATGAGGAAGAATGACGAATAGCCTGAAAGGTTTTACAGTTATAGATTTCACATTAGGTTATACATTAGCAACATTAGGTTTTATGGTAAAATGTGCAATCAATATTTCAACCATATGATAATTGCATGGAACACATGGCTTAATGACTACAATGATGTGTAATCAAGGCATAGAAACAACAGTAACAGCAGCACATGCATTCCTTCCAAACAGTAATGGAGGGAGACCAGACTGTTCAAGACTCCTCCAAGTTAACCCAGGGCCAGGGTGGATAGAGAAGTGAGAACGGCATTAAAGACACGCACCATGACTTATAATGCTGGGCTTATTTCAGGGGATATGACTGATTACAAAGCAGCATCTTATAGTTTACGTAGAGCTATTAAAGATGCTAAGCGGCGCTATAGAGACAGAGTTGAAGCTGATTTCTTGGAGGGTGATCCAGCACGAGTGTGGAAAGGACTCCGAACCATCACTGGCTTTGAAAGAAAGTCCCCTCCTATGATGAATGTGAGTAAAGCCCTCCCTGATGAACTTAATGCTTTTTATGCTCGCTTTGACATGAAAAACACAGACTATCTTGCACTAGCTGCAGTATGTGAAGCAAATGAGGAAGCACCTTTCTGTGTCTCTGAGGTCGATGTGAGCAATGCCTTTAGGAGGGTTAATTGTAGAAAAGCTGCTGGACCGGATGGAATTTCTAACAGGGTTTTGAAATCCTGCGCTGCTCAGTTAGCTCCTGTGTTCACTTATATCTTTAACACATCATTGGCTCAAGAGACAGTTCCTACTTGCCTCAAGCAGTCTGTTATTGTTCCAGTACCGAAAAACAAAAGTCCATCATGTCTGAATGACTACCGCCCAGTAGCCCTGACGTCTACAGTGATGAAGTGTTTTGAGAAGCTTGTGAAAAACATTATCTGCTCATCCCTCCCTGCCTCCTTCGACCCCCTCCAATTTGCTTACAGAGCCAACAGGTCTACAGAGGATGCCATCTCAAACCTCATGCACACCACCTTAACTCACCTGGAGGAGGGGAATGGGAATTATGTGAGGATGCTGTTCATTGACTTTAGTTCAGCATTCAACACGATAGTACCTCTCACCTTGGTCACAAAGATGAAGGCCTTAGGACTAAACACCACCCTGTGTCACTGAATATTTGACTTCCTCACCAACCGTTCACAAGTGGTTAGAGTGGGGGGTCTGACATCTGACTCATTAACCATCAGCACTGGTGCTCCCCAAGGCTGTGTTTTGAGTCCACTGCTGTACAACATCTACACACATGACTGCAAAGCCAACAGTAGTCATCCCTCCATCATCAAGTTTGTAGATGACACAGTGATCTTGGGCCTGATTAGTAACAACAATGAACAGCTCTACTTGGATCAGGTTGATGATGTGGCACAGTGGTGTCAATCTAACAGCTTGACACTGAATATCAATAAAACCAAGGAAATGGTAGTGGATTACAGAAGGCAGCAGCAGAACTACAGTTACACCCCACTAATGATCAGCGGGCAACCTGTAGAGAGAGTCAAAAGTTTTAAATACCTTGGTGTCCACATTACTGAAGACCTAACATGGACTGTTAACACTCAATATGTTCTGAAGAAGTCCAGACAACGACTCTACTTCCTTCATCAGCTAAGGAAATTCAAAGTTTCTACATCCATCATGAAGGCCTTCTACACTTCAGCGGTTGAGAGTGTTCTAACTGGTAGCATCATCACCTGGTATGGGAACTCCACAGTTAGAGATTGTAGTACTCTGCAGAGAGTAGTGCGCTCAGCTGAACGTACTATAAGAACTCAACTCCCTGCTCTACAAGATATCTATTCCAGAAGAGTACTCCTAAGAGCCCAAAAGATTCTGAAGGACTCTTCTCATCCTAACAATTGATTATTCCTACCGCTGAAATCAAGAAGACGCCTATGTAGTCACAAAGCCAGAACTGAGAGACTCAGGAGAAGTTTTTATCCCCAGGCCATCCGAACTGTGAACTCACACTATACTGACTTTGCACACATTCACTCTTCAGCACTCTCAAACATTTCCCAACTCTGAACTCACACTATACTGACTTTGCACTCATTCACTCCTCAGCACTCATGACCCCCCCCTCCCACACACACACACACCTACAAGACTTTTAGCACTTTTACATCCCTCACCCTATGCTATAGACCTTTATTCATTTTCTTATTTCATCACACGTCAAAACACACACGCACACACACACACACACACACACATATCTGACTTTCTCCAACTTTTGCACATCTCCATAGAACTTTTTATTTATTATTTTTGATTTCTCCTCCATCTACCCATGTCCTTGATTGCCTAGCCTTCTGCCCCCCCCCACCCCCCATCCCCAACACACACACAAAAAACACACACACTTACATCATCACTGTCATCACCTCACATACATACAGCACACTGCTTGCTACAGTAAGCCTCCTCTACTTGTTGCACACTGCCCCCCCCCCCACACACATACACAGCACATTGTCTTCAGGATCTTCTCCAACACACATCCTCTACATACTTACAGCACACTGCCCCCACCTACCCACATGCACACTACACACACACACAGTCACTGCTACACTCCCCTCCCGCCCACACACACACATCTTCATCACTCACATACATCATACATACAGTACTCTGCTTGCAATAGTAAAAGTCCCTTCACCATACTTGCAGTACACTGCCCCCCCCCCCCTCTCCCCTACATACACAGCACATTATTTCATCAGGAAGCTTCTCCAACACACATCCCCAACATACTTACAGCACACTGCCCCCCCCCCCAATACACAGCACATTGTCTCATGAGGAAGCTTCTCCAACACACATATTGCACACTGCCCTCTCCCCACATACACAGCACACTATCACATCTCCCCTGTCATCCCCCCAACACACACACCAAGACCCCTGGCAGTTGGGTTAGCCCCTTGAGCCGTGGATCTGCCCAAGGTTTCTTCCTTGGTAAGGGAGTTTTTCCTTGCCCCTGTTGCTCTTGGGTGCTCCTTGTTGGTGCCCCCCCCCCCCCCAATTCCAATCCTCCCCCACCTTTCTTATGCAGCCCTTGCCACTTAATCTACTACTGCACTTTTTACCCCCCCACTTTGCACAAATAGGCTGACACCAGACATAATTCCACTGCATTTCTTACTTCCAGTAACTATATGCATGTGACAATAAACTTCCTTGTATCCTTGTATCCTTAAATAACCATTTGTAGTCCTTGTGTGGACTGGAATATAACAAAATCCAACTGAATATGAAAAATAACAATTAATTAAACCGGACATGATTATAATCCTTACCGCAGACATGTTCTAGAGTGTTAGAAAGTGTAGTTTTGAAAAGTTTGAATTATTTAATTGATAAAGAATTGAAACTACTTCACTAGACCAGTGTTTCTCAAAGTGTGGTCCGGGGACCACTGGTGGTCCGCAAGCTAGCCCAAGTGGTCCGCGAGCAGACGTGTTAAAATTTAATATAGATGAGTTGTTTGCAATATTGAACCAACTTGTATGTAAATCCAAACATTTCTGCAACACTGCCTATGTAAGCCATGCCAGTTTAAATCCTATGAATTCTCTGACACAATAATACAGTCAAAGTGGTTCAGTGAGTAGGCCTATTGTGTAATTTACTATTGAAGTAGGTCTAATTTATTCTATTTTTTTTAGCTAGGTGGTCCGTGAGGCTTTTTTTATTGATTAAGTGGTCCTTGGTCTGAAACAGTTTGAGAAACACTGCACTAGACTATGTTCACATGGGCCTCTCATGACCTCTGGTGGTGGAGATCGGGAATGCATTTTTTTGGAGAATACCATTACTGTAACCCTCAGAGGCAAAAGCTACGGAACACATCTCTGAGTGATGAACATGTCGGACTGATGCATCACACATGTATTTTGTGTATCAGAGGTGAGGGATTATCAGGAGTGCTCTTTGTCATAGAGATTCTCTCCTAATGCCATCGCAGCACCCCACCATCCCTCTCACAGTCTGGAGTCCACATGAGATGTTTGTAGACAATGGAGTCCACTGTGGCTGGAATCTATACACCACCTTAAAGCAATTCCATTAGTGTACAGTATGCTTAAAAAAAAGCTTGTCGCTAACCTCATCTTGAGGGCTGTGACTGAGACATTTCTCTTTTCTGTAAGTCTTCTTGTGTGCAATTCCCACTGACTGACTCAATGACAGAGGTCAGGGATTACCCAGAGAGTTCTATGTCTGAGGGATCTCTCATGACAAATATGACAATATGGTCTTCCACATAGCAGACATGAGAGTGGTCCCAATAGGCCTTATGATAAAGCTTTCCAATATGGGTGTTATTTCTGTTAATTCATCATCTAAGCTCTTCATTTCAGGTTTTATCCCTTCATCCCTACATTCTCACTTGTGTGAGTGTGTGAGTGTGTGTGTGGTGTGTGTGTGGTGTGTGTGTGTGTGTGTGTGTGTGTGTGTGTGTTTTAGCCTGCATGCTACACTGGCATGTAATTAATGGTCCTCTGACTCTAACCCTGTTTGGAGTTCCTATTCCTACGATTTCAGCAAGTCCCAGGAGCTCAAAACCAAAATAGACAATCAGGTAAATATCCACCTATGTTATTATCCTTATCACAAGTAGGCCTATCATCTTTGCAGATAATTTGAAAGTAAGTCATTAAGGTAACATTCCTTCTTCCTTAGTCACATATAATTCAAACACACTCTGAATCTAAACCCTTGTGAATGTAGGCTGCATATCACCATGATATGTTTAAGAAGTAGGCCTAGGATTGCATTTAGTAGCCTACTTCTTGTGTCACTGATTGTACTCATCACATCATCATGCATTTGTGCTTTACATGTGACATGTGTTGTGGATTACATGGAACATTCGTTTCATGTCTCATCCTTGGTACCTAGGTGCAGTAGCCTATAATTCAGTCTCACACCTGGGTCCATCATTGTGAAACTAAATGTAGCGGAAAGAGACGCTTTTGGCTTTTAACATGGGCAAACAGGGAGATACGATCCAGCTTGACACGGCTGGAAAGAGGTTATGGGGACCGCACTGAGGCATGGTGTGCACATCAAAGGGGAAATATTTAGGACTGTGTTAACACTCTTTCTTCTGTTGTTATGGCTTTGGAAATATTCAATCACGTGTAGGGCGTTGTTAAAAGGCCTATTCATAAAAAAATATATAGGTTTGGACAGAAAGGCAGAAAACGGAACGAATACTACAGTTGTCCCACATCTACATCTACCATTCCGTAAACAGGTAAGGCGTGTTGGCCAAATCTAGTTCAAAAACAGACAGGTTAACTGCACCATCTCACTAAAGCATGATATTCAGTCTTTGGTGATACTCTGTGATTCCACGAATGTTTCAAGAATAATGATTAAACATTCAGGAATTATATCATTCATTCGAACCAGATCGAATATTTTCGAGAGATTCGTATTTCCATAGATTGCCCAGGGGTAGCCTACTTCAGACCATGTAAGCTATCTGATGGGACAGAAGTTTAAAATGCGCCTACCTTCTCTCCTTTGACTGAGCCTCTTCTGTAGTTACCTGCGCCTGCTGATGAGTTCATGTCTCGTTCCCTGCGGCACAGCGCATTAAAATGCATGCATGTCGACAGATTAAAATGCAGCATGTCGACAAATATGTTTTCTAGTAATGTAATTTATATAGGGACACATTGTGTCAATGCAAATATTACCTTAGCGCGCTTTTCTAATCCACTCTGTTCCTGATGGCGCGGCGCTCTTTTCTGAAGTTTCCGACTTGCGGTCACAAGTTCAGCTCGTTCCACACTCGTTTCGTCAAACCAATTTTGGCGACTTTTGGTAGCTCACTCCTGGTACTCCTCAGAATTCACACACCCGAGCATTGTACACTGTATAAAAAATTACGTTAAAACCCCACTGTGTTGACGGTGGGTTAGTTTCCGTGAAGATACATCAAAATACCCAATGCACCGCCCACCCACCCATTCGACTGCAGTGTGCTAGTTTTCCGAAGGAAGTGAGCAAAACGATCAGAGACAAAAATAATTCCTTCTAACGCGCAATTAATTTAGCTTACGCCACCGAAATGATGTCTTATCTCCCACAGATGCATTCGGTGTTATTCCAATGTTAACTGGTTTGTTGAGTCTGAATGGTAGCCTTGTCTGTGAACGCATTCCCTGTTGTTGTATGGAGATAGAATGCAGCTCACCTTTAGCCAAGATTTAACTCACATTGTGTTGTATAGCAGCAGCAAAATCATGAACGTTCTTTCTTGAAAGGATTCTGTGGCACTCATCAGAATATTTGCTAGTCGACCCGTGTCCGAGTTTATTGAATATTGTTGAGTCCAAGGTGTCTATCCCGCCTACAATACATTCTCTGATTGAAGTATGGTTATAATTTGTGACAGCAGCTTTTGGAGGTTAAAAACCTCGCTGCAGTGCAGTGCCATGTCCCATGGCTCTTTCCCCAATAATAGATTCCTTCTGCCTTAATTGGTGGGAGCAAGAAAGGAAAAGAGACGTGAAAATGAAGCAGTTTTGCAAGAGATATGTTAATTAGTGAAATAAAATGAGCATTACAGGATCTCAGTAGGGGTTTAAGCAGTGGGACTGGTTTAGGGCTAGAAGAACCTGTAAGTAGGCCATGCTGTGCCACTGGTGGATGTGTTTCATACAAGCACTACACTTAGGGAGGATGCCACCTCCATTGGGAAGTCACGGCATGGACAGAAAAGCCCATTCGACGTCTAATATGACCCATTCACCATCCATTTCCTCTCTCACTTTCTCACTCAACAGAACTGGATCTTGTGACTTGCTTGTAAACTAGAGTATAAATACCCTGCACTAGAATTTTGGCAAAATTTGAGTGCATCCTATCAAATCCTTGTCCATGTGATGGTGAAATAAAATCTAATGCTTGGTACATCTGCAGTTTGTAAATACTTTCAAGGGTTTTATTTCATATTCAACTCACTGGATTAGTCGTGCTTTTTATGGAGTGACTGTAAAACATTATGGCAAGCATTAGTGGGCATAACTGTTTTACTGTGTGCAAAGGTGCTTCTGAAGCTTTAACCTAGGTGTCAGCTGAAAGGCGGCGAAAACCTGTGCTTTCATAATTAATTACAGACATCAGGAATTGCATTCATTACGTTTGTCTGTGTTAATTGTGCATCAGGCACCTTTTCTGCCCTTGCATTTGGTTTCTCAAGCAAAGTCAAGGACGAAACCACTCTTAAAATATAGCTGCAAGCAGCAATGTTGGGGCCTAGCAGCCTTCCAAAGTATGACCAGGAAGTAGAATTTTATTTTCAATGCAAACACATCAACAGGTTGCTCAATCGAAATTAAACACCTTTACAAATCAGAACACTAATTGATTGGTCTGAAGATCATCTGTGTCATGGACACAATTTGTGACCAGTGAAAACTTTTTCATGTTTTTGAGAAGAAAAAACAACAACATTCATGATGGCAATTGACGTCATGGGTTTGCATTGAACTCCGCTTAATCCAAGGATTCCAACTATGCTTAATTTTTGGCATACAGTTCAGAAGTTACTGTATGAATGCAATTGCAACTTTAACAGATTGGTGGCGCTAGAGTGTTTGAGGTGCAGATATGAAACTTGGTGAAATTAATCAGGGAACCATCCCAATCAGTGTGCCAATGCTGCCAAATGGTTCTGGGGGCTGCCAGAAAAAAAATAAAGAAGAAGAAAATGGAGGAAGAGAAGGTAGGAACACAATGGGTGCCTTCGCAGCCTCGCTACTAGGCCAATAATGGAGAAGAAGGAAACGGGCCCATTAAGTTCCCATAGGGAGGGAATTTAACCTGGATGCATGTGGAGGAGGAAATGCCAGATTGGCGTGAGGAATGTAATTAAAGACCACAGGGAAATAAATGCAAAGCCATGTCATTATTTGAGCACTTAGTATCTGTGTCCATATATTAGGTTGAAAAAGGGAAATACTTTAAAGCAAGCATACTTCTTTATCCATTTCATCCATTTTTTTTATCCATAGTCACAGATAAGATGAAGATCAAGATTGAAATGGTGCCCAGCGATACCATATTAATAAAACAGCACTAGGTCTAAACCCAACATTGACTTATGGCACTTATGGTTACTATGGTAATCTAAATGCCTTGGGGCCTTCACCTCAATTTATGTTTTCAAGGGGCTGATGAAGGAATATTTGCACTGCTGTAATACTTGTGGTTGGTAAAATCAAGCACATCTCAAACACCATGATGTTGTGTTTTTTATTGCACTGTCAGATAGTTGACATTGTGCTGCACAGTCCATTGTCAGCACCTTGGACAGCATCCTATCTGGAAACAGAAATTATTATCGGAGTTCACGAGAAAGTAGCTCGTGGTCAGTAATGTCATCCTGTAGCACACTAGGGAGCTTTAGGGCCAGCAGGGCACAGCCATTGAGCTGCAGACAAACAGAAGTGGCCAAAGTAATAATTGGCGTTGCACTATGCCAGTTGTGACACTGGAGGAACTGGCTTGGCAAGCAATAGATTCTCTTTTTGGGCAAGCCAGCTGATGGATGAGTTATCAGAACCTTGTGCATTCAGCAGTGATAGCAGAATCCCAACAAAACCATTGCTGCATATCCAGTCTATCATTAAACACACCTTTGTCCATTCAGTGCAGATGAGCTCAGCAGGCTCTCCCATATTCTCTACCACGCAACCCTGACACAACACTGGACACTTGCAGACAGATGCTGACTGATGATGACAGTAGAGTATGTGAGTAGGAGGAATTAAAGAGCAATGTGATTGAATGTACTCAATAAAGGCTGATTAAATGAGCATACAAAGTCAGTGGCGCTCATTAAGATCCAAGTCATATCCCTCAGTATTAAGATGCAAGAGGGAGACACATGCTACAGTAAAATAGTTGATCACACCATTACCGGTAAATTAACATAAATAAGTGACACATTAGATGGTAAGTAGGTTGTATTTACAATAGGCCACTTTCTGGTGTCATAGTTCATAAACATTTTTAGACAAATGATAATTATCGAGGTGTTTTTTCAAGCATTACCCTGTGCAGGCATGGGTGAATGTGCTTTGCCAAGGAAACTATGTGTGAATCTATGTGAGGGGAATTTGTGCCCACAATAGCACATCTATCAGATAGCAGGGAGAGATTATGCCTTCTGTCTTTGCATGGTATAAAATGCATATTCATAGATGGATCTTTTTTCCCTGAAATACATTAAGAATGAAGAGCTGCTAGATCACTGCTGGAGTCAAATTTAGCATCGCTAATGCTAGTGCACCCCAAGGGAACTCCAGATAAAATTCTAGAGTTTGCCTTTTCTTTAACATTTTTTTAAAAAAAAATTGCAGTCTGCATGATTTTCAAAGTCAGTCCTCTTAAATCACCCTTTTAAACACTATGGGCCCTATTTTGCTGCTTACATCTTGTGTAAGTTACATCTTGTGTAAGTTGTGTAAGTACATGTTCTGAAATATAGAACATGTATGTATCAAAATGTCCTATATTTCTATTTTGATACATACATGTTCTATATTTCAGTCTTGCACTTTAATTTAATGTTTATTGTCTATGGCTATGTCCATAGTATGTCTATGTCTGTATTTAAAGCATGTCTATGTCTGCATGGGAAAGTAAGAAACGAAATTTCAATTCTTTGTATGACCAGTGCATGTAAAGAAATTGACAATAAAAGCCGACTTGACTTGTGACAGTGCGTTTTCAGCTGTGTTTTATATGCGCCTTTCGCTATAGACCAGGTTTTCTTGGTCAATGGCGTAATGGTTTTTAGAGGGTGTACTGTAAGATAGCGATTTTTGGATCATGCGCCAGACCACACCTTATGTTGTTAATTGCCACACCCCTGGGCGCAAGGTTTAATGGATACTTCTTTATCCATTTTAATAGTCACAGATCAGATAAGATTGAAATGGTGCCCAGTGATACCATATTAATGAGAATGCACTATTTATTGAGTTCACAGCTTCAACAAGTCCTGAAAATAATATCACCCCTCTTTTGGCCCTATTTTGCTGCTTACATCTTGTGACAGTGCGTTTTCAGCTGTGCTTTATATGCGCCTTTTGCTATATTTTTCTTGGTCAGTGGCGCAATGATTTTTAGAGGGTGTACTGTAAGAAAGCGATTTTTGGATCATGCGCCAGAGCGGCCAGACCCCACCTTATGTCATTAACTGCCACACCCCTGGGCACAAGGTTTAATAAAAGTGGAGCGCATGGCGAATTTGCTCCATCTTGCGCCGGTTGCACTATAGGGCTCTATGTATGAACGTGTTAACCTGGCAATAGCCAGATGAATTTCGCTCCGCCTAGCTCCACTCATCCATCTGGAACCGATCCATTGAAGTGTTGCTTCAGAAGGCTGGGCCTAATCAAAAAATGCTTGCATATGATTGAATAAGCCGCTTGTCCGTCATCTATTGATGTGCTACTTCAACCACTCACATCGAAGCCAACCCGTGACGCTAATAACAGACTCACAGTCGCTTCTACGCTATGTCACATCTATGAAACTCCCGCCCTGCGTCCTGATTGGCTAAACCATAAAGTTGGTTGGAGAAATCACTCTCAATGGAAGAGGTCCCAGATGGATGTGAGTGAAGCTAGGCGGAGCTAAGCGGAACGACATTCATCTGGCTAGGGTCAGGTTATGAACGTGTAGCCACCGGGTAAAATTCCTGATGAAATACTTAAAACCGGCTGTCTTTATATTCTGATCAGTCTATTCAGTCTTGGGAACTCTACTGGGATATGTGATCTGTAAATCACAGCTTGGTACACTGAAATCAGCCTAGTAGGATGTGTAATTTTAGTGTGCCCTCCTGTTAATGTTGCCTATATCACCCCACCACCAGACTGATTTCTGTCCTTAGTCCAGGGGCAGCATGTACCCTCAGTATGGCATGAGTGAGCTTCAAACTGGACTGAGGATGGCACCTATAGGTCAAAGTTGAAATACATTTTTATACTATATTGCACCATTCAGTACTGAATTTTTCTGGGGGAATTGACTTTCCAACTCTGCCTGACTAGACAAAACAATCCGGAGACAGGAGACAGATTGGCATCTCTGCCTAGTGCCTACCAATACGTCACTATGTATACTTCACAGACTTAAGAAACTGTCTTTTGCTCATATTATGGTTCAGATACTCAGATGTTAGTCACTTGATAGAAATGGGATAAATCAAAAAAATAAATAAATAAAATGCCGAATAGATACAGGAAGAGATTCAAGGTCACTCAGCATTCACTTTTTTCCCCTAAAAATTATCATATTACCTCATTTGTGTCATATGAAGTGTTCATTTATAATAGTCATGGAGTTTATGTTCACCTGCAATCCAAAGAAAAGCAATACATTTATGACTTGGAATCAAGTGCCCAGATAAGTTATACTGAATGATGGTGACAGTAATTACTCTTATGTTAGCAGGTAAGTGGATTGAAATGATATACAAAGGTTTAAATGTGGTTGAGTGTCATATGCAGCAATCAAGCTGAGACTTACGTGATGAAGGATATGGAGAGAGACACAGCTGGAGAGAAACCATAACAATCAGAGATATTCAGGGAAACAGAGGCATAAAGAGATGACATGCATCCTTTCATAGTCTCAGATTCCTTTTCAAGGCAGTATCCATTCGGAGCACACTGACAATTATAGCACACAGCTTCCTGAGAATGGAGGACACCCGATCTTTGTCAAAGCCTTCAATATCCAGATACAACATATGTCCCAGTCAGCAGTGAGGTACTCAGATTCAATGTATGTGTGGGTTTCTGCACTCATGTGGTCTCCTTACACAAGTCCATCGATTTGCCAACATTTATAAAATATCAATGTTCCCTGTCCCCGCTTTCAATAAACCTTTTCCTCTCTAGAAGAGGATAAGACATCAATCAGCACAAAAAAAAAAAAAAAAACGGTGACCTAATTATGATTTGCTTGCTAGATGAGGTTTCAAGACGAGTTCAAAAGACTGCTGAGTAAGACGTTTTTTAAGTACTGTTGGGTTTAATATATATTTTTGATGATTCCCATGGCCACTTGAAAACACTTGGCACACTTCGATCTCGAGAGAAATTGAGAAGATCACCCTCACTTTAGAAAGTAGGGCAGAGTGAAGACAGGCTCAATGCAAGGCCTCCAGAGTGGTTTTAAAACACATAAAAACACAACAACAAAGATGAATCTGCTGTAGTATCGGAATTCTGAAATGGTCCAAGGCAGGTGGAGATGAGAAAACAAAGAAACCATTTCATTGTTTATTTACCACTGGTTACTAAGTTTGTTTTTCCTCACGACCCTTTTAAACTTTTTCTAGATAAATGTAGCAGGCGTTACTAATACAGTGCAACCGGAAAAAATTCAGAAGTTTTTCACATTTTGTTATGTTTCAGATGTTTCAATTATTTTTTTTCATCAGTCTACACACAATGATCCAATACTCCATGAAAAAAAAACAAGTGTTTGAAGTGTTTTGTTAAAAATAAAAGACTGAAATATTCCATGTACATATTCAGACCCTTTGTTATGACGCTTGCAATTGAGCTCTGGCACATCCTACTTTTATCAATGGTCCTCGAGATGCTTTTAGAACTTGATTGGAGTCCACCTGTGCCTAAATGAATTCCTTGGACATTATTAGGAGAGGCACACATCTGTCTATATCAGGTCTCACAGTTGATGGTGTACTGTATATAGCTACCCATAATCCGAATATAGGTCTTTTGTGCTCAAAAAGACCTATATGCTACTCATGTGGACTTCAAATTGAATTCCTGCTTTGTTTCTCATATTTGTTTCAAATCACTAAAATTGTGGGGATAAACTTGCCCGTTGATAAAATCCATTTAATTTAGCCTCAGGTCTCTCAATTTGATTTGAAACCTGGGCATCTCGTGTCAATTTTATAGCCCTGAGCGGCCTGCCTCTCTGATAAGGGCCCAGGGCCAACTGAGAGCCAATTTCACTCTCCACCTGCTTCAAAGACCAGGCTCAGTTGAAGAGCCGTGACTCATGATCACCCGCTGGGCCAAGGGGGTGCTGTTGCCACGGTGCGCTGGCGCCCCACAGCACTCAGGGTCCCAGTCTCTCACTCCACTTTCTTGCTGTTCTGTTTAATTACCTCATACTGCAGACGGTTGGGTCACCTCACGATGCAGAGCTGGGAGCTGATGGCTGGATTTACATGATGATGCAATCTGGAAACTGCAGTGAGATGTTGTGTAGGTGGGAAGAGCAGAGGTTTTTCACATTTTGTCAGTGACATTGTTATGCCATTTTGTTTAGTATGTCCGTGATGCCAGTTTGTATGTTTTCTCTCTTCCCTTGCTGAAAAAAACATTTCATTTTCTATTCATCAGTTTTATGCTGGCATGATTCTGCTATTAGTCAATATTTTCACCATTTAAAATCACAAGCAAGATGTAGCTGGGACCTTCCCGATTTGCCAAGCATGCCATTATATTAGATGAAATATAATAGATATATTAGATTCAGTTATTGCAGCATTTTCCTAACTTTCCTAACACATTCTTCAGCACGTACATAAGATGTGTCTGAATAATAAGACCAATTTTATTCCTTCACCAAAGCATTAACCCTGGTGAGAAACAAACAACCGATCAATGAAGTAAAAGACTTGCAGTTCAAAAAGCTCCCAAGTGAATAATTGATTGGTGTTTGTTGAAACAGAGCCTTGTGGTGGTGTGGAACATCTGGGCTGGATCCAAACAGCACTGGGCAGCAAAGTCAGCCAATCATTGTTAAGTAAATCCAAGAGATTTGTTATTCTTTTACTCAGTGGCCGTGTCTAAATGACCAGGAGAGCACAGGCTCTGTTGTTTCAGCGTGGTAGGAGCCCTGCTGGAGGCGTTACAGTGGCAGTTACATGAATCTCATTTTCCTTCTGGGGATGGCATCTTTGGTTCTCTATCTCTTGGACTGGGGTCATGTGGAGACAGTTTCACTACTCATGTCAGTGAGACCGTCTTTCAGAAAGGAACTGTGTGAACCGCCCCACCTTCCAGTGCACCTTAATCCACAAACCTACAAACAAGTCAGAGTCAGAGAGGTGTCCGACTAGAGGTATATCAAGTACTCTTGACTCTGCTATCCAAATATTTTGTTAATCGTAACATGTTATGAGGGCATAACATAAACAGTAAATGTTGAAACAGGTCAATGAAACTATTTAAGTATAATAGTGTTTATTATAGCAGCTCAACTTTCACCTATTCTACAGTTTGCAATGTTGTATTATGCTCTTTATCCACCCAGCCTCTTCCCTCCATTCCCAGGCCTCACACGTACAGAACAGGCCGATTGTCAGTTTTGGGTGGAAAGGTGTTGGGTTTCCCCTTGCAAGTATCAAGGTGTCCAGGTGTAGCAGTGCTCTGACAGACAAGTTCTGACTCTGGAAAAATAGCTGTCTGCAGTCCTTCCTGGTGGGGTAATGTTTCAGATCATTCTGGGCAGAAAGGTTCCACCCCAAACTGCTGATCGGTGCATGGGTTCATTTACAGTCCTCCCCACCACACTGCGGTTAGGGTTAGATAAGAGGGCAGGCAGGTTCAGTGATATGTAACTGAATAAGGACTGTCCAAAATCAGAAGACGACATGATATCATATTTCAGTAAAAACAGGCATGGAACAAATTCTTCTCTTCTTCCTTCTGTCTTCCTTACTGTGTAGGCATCCACAACACAGTCGTCCATGCTGTATTTATGGTGATCATTCATGCAAAAGGTTTTTTCATGACTTCGGAAGACTTTCTGTCCAGACATCTGACTGAACACAGAGGGATGGGACCATCTTAGAGGCTATGACAGACAGCAGCCCCGTCTGGATGCCTCCCCCAGGTGCGAACACCTCACCTGAAGCCACACAGCTCATCCGCCGGGTGAGATTCACCGTTGTGCTAGATTCACTCCCTGCCGGAAGCCTACCTTTCTTTCATTCAGTCAGATGGGAATGAAAACATCTCTGAAAAAAGCCAGGCAGTTAACTTCATCATCACGAATGAACTGACGAGCCACTGCCCAGAACCACATAAAAGGTTGTGCAAGTGCGAAAGAGGTCAAGAAAGTATATACCATCAACTTTTATAAGGAGAAGTGAGATACTGAACAACCTTGTGTACGTACACTTAATGGCTCAGCTGCCTATTCAGTACGCAGAGCTGCTTTATCCTTTATGGGTGTTTCTTGCTGGGCGAGAATGGCGCACTGCCGTGCCTGCACATTACACAAGGGAAAAATGATCCCCTCTGGCAGCGTCAGAGGCCTGCTGTGCTTGAGTGATACCTTAAAGGTGTAATTACAGGACAAGCAGCTCCTCGCTCTCGGTTACCCTGTGTTTTCTGACCCTTTTAATGCTGCCGCTGCCAATGACGAGGTGCAGGCCAGCTATTTCGAATGGAGATAAAGGCACGCTAAACTGAAATGGAGGTGCACATTGGGTGGTAAAGTTTGATAATGATGGGCTTAACCTTGTTAACACTGTAATGGTGGCTGCTGCTATCTTCACACTTGTTAGGGTTTGCTTTGTGGGAGTGGAGATAGCAGATCACTGTGATAAAGGGTGATGCACACATTGATGCACACACATATCTAGATGAGAACACAACATTTAATGGGGAACATGTTTATTTGTTTTTTTGTTAAACAACATAAACCATGAATTCCAAGTTCTTAAGTAGCTATCTTCATTCTGTTCTTCACATGGCTATGACACAAAAAGTAAACAAAATCATGTAAGATTAAGATTTTTTCTCATTGTATATTGTATCTAACCCCTGTGAAATGTCCCTATCCTGGAAACGCCAGGCAGATAATCTTCAGTGGTTTGCATGCTGTTGTCAGGCAGTAGCAAGACTCTCTCCTGAATCGTTACGGTGTGGTGATTTCTTAAAATAATTTTGACAATCCAGAGCTTGCGCTCATTTCAGACCATATGTCCTTTGACTGTGACATGAAGGCTCAGAGGAAGCACACAGTGTTACAGTACATGTGTTTCAGGCTATTCGATCCGGCTCGTGTGCTCCTTTCATTGCCAAGGGGAAATGGGATCCTTGGTACAAACCAGTGTCCTTGGCCATGTGTTTGTCCACACAGCAACACTGTTAGAGCCACGCTATACATCTGTGTGACTGAATAGTAGTGTAGGCCTATACTTGTATATTAAGACCCTAAGATCGATCTGTATTAAGATATCAAGATTACTTCCAAATCCAACACTCCAGTAATACATTCGGGAAGAAAAATTGTGAAATAGCTTTTAGGCCTACCAAATTAATTCATTAATTAACTATTTGCTACCATTCTCAGCGGCACGTCAACCTGGTTAGATCCACGGATTAATAGCACTAAAATTTAACCTAAAATCATCCTGTTTCTTATATTTGTTGACAGATGATATGGCAGAGTAAACGTACTGCAATGATCAAATTTGCTATCAGAACAGAAACAATGGTTGTTTACTTCAAGAAGATGACTTGCATGTGAGCTTGGTTAACAATAAAAAGGAGTGCCGTTGGGAGCCATTACAAAACCAAATCTGCATCAGCCAGGCCCGTCTACAATTGTGCAAATGGAAGTTGGACTTCAATGATTTAGGGGCCTATATGGTTGTCACCATTGCTCGTGGTCAACATTAATCATGAGTTTGCTAGGCATGGGGGAGCCAACCCCACAGTACTGGGTCCCACCCCAGGAGTCACCCATGTTGTGATATTACCGGAATAAATCACTTCTAAGCTGGGCTTGTGGATTTTGTTTTCCCTGCCAAACATCAACGAATGTATGCAAAAACTGGTCTTGCAATCTCAACATTCACATCCCAATGCAGGGAATACATGCAATCAAGTGGCACAGTCATGCATGAAGGCATGCATGTTCCCTACAGATACCTCTCTGGAGGCATCTACTGTACACATAGCAGCTGTTCTTCTGTAGCCTCCAGCTGAAGATTGATAATGAAGACATAGCATGTGGGACAGGCAATCATGGCCATGAATAACTGCATGCAGTATTCTCCCACTTTCATTGCCTCAGCCAATCCAATCCATGAAAACAAAGATGGATGAGGCAAATGAGATTGTTTGTTGTGCCGCAGACACTTGACGCTTTTAAACGTGTTATTATCATTTATATCCTGTAATTTTACTAACAGCGGAGGTGAATGTTCCATATTACTTTGTAGAGAACACATCCTAAAAATAAAGCTGCCCTGATGTTCCTATATACTGAGGCTGATTCTGTGTCTTGGCTTAATCCTTCAATTTAAACAGCAAGCTCAGGATTTAATCTGATGCTCTGTGTCTAACTCTTCTCTGTTACGTAAGTCTAGAAAACCAAACAAAATCCATGATCCATCACCCACACACACACACACACACACACACACACACACACATAGACATACACGATTACTCATTTATCCAGCCTTGTTTATGATGATGGCAACAAAATAATGATTTATCACTGCAAACACAATTACCGCTTTGAGTTCATGGCACAGAACAAAAACAAACAGTGTCATAGCTCTCATTGTATTTACTCATATAACAATCCCCCACATCCAGCATTGTGTATATTCAGCTATCTGTTAACCTCCGCAAAACACAAGGTAGTTTCATGAATCTGTAGTAGTTTGTAAACAGAAGACATCATGCTGGCCAAATGAAGTTCAGCCTAATATAATTAAGCAAACCCCTCTGTAGCCGCAATGCAGCTTGAATATGCTTCCCATGCATTTCAGGAGGCAGAACAGTTGATGTCAATCTGACCCACTGTCTCACAACAGAAGCCAAAGCTGCAATCGAAGAACAGCTGTATTTACCACCCCCCCCCCCCCCCCACCCCCCCCCCCCACACACACACACACACACACACACACACACATAATCTGACTGCAACGGCAAAAGGAGGCATTATAAGGCTTCACCAGATGAAACACAATTTCTTTCTAGTAAAATGTCATTCACAGGATATAGTATTTTAAACTATGAATGCAAAAAAGATTTTATAACTACTGACTGATTCAATGTAATCACATGACAGTACACACATTATCATAATTATGCAACTGTTTATTTGTTGAAATGGACTTCATCAACTTGTCTTGATTTGTACTTATTTATTTGTAGAAGACAAGTCACTTCTCACAAACACAAATGACCGGTCACTTCATTTGCCTTTGCACTTGAAGCTTCCTAACCATTTTTATACCTAACATTTTTTCACTAAACAGGCTCTGTACAACCTTTCTATAAGGCACAAGTTCTCTATGCATTATTTTAATTATGCATGATATTCTGTATGCTTGACTAGTAAGCCAATATGGATTGTGATGTGATGTCAAATGTAAACTTCTTGTACATTTAAGTAAAGAGCTTAGCTAATTAGATCATAATCAGATAGAATTTTGTCTTAAAGGAAAATTCCAGTATTTAGCACTTTGAGTCCCTTTTCTGGTTTGTTTTGGATGAACTACAGTGGTGGACACCGAAGTTTTGATGATTGCTCCTGTCTCGACTTTTCTGACTCGTTTTGAATCGCCTTTGACTTCTCAGAGTGGCTGCAAACAGGCATACTGTAGGCTACTCAAACATGGCCTAGTACAACAGCATGACAAACAATTCAAACTTCCCGCGGTTTCACTCCGCTCCGTTTCCCTGACTAAGCAGCTGACTGAAAACGCAAGAACCCGCCCCGATGGACACCTCAGCATTTAAGCCCTTGCTACTCGCTTCTGGGTCCTAAAGTCCCACTGGCTACATCGGCGCAATTTTTTTAGCTACTGAATTGTGATTGGCCTTTGGTGGGCATTTTCTTGAGTGAGCCTAACTTTAGGAAATAAAGTTAGCATACCAAACTATGGAAGCCCGTTTCTGCCACAAAAAAAAACTGCCAGATACTAAATCAAAATTATGAGATTTAAAGTCATAATTATGAGATTTAAAGTCGTAATTATGACTTTAAATCTCAAAATTATGGCTTTATTTCTCATAATTAAGAGATATAGACCTCTCCGGAATAAGTCCCCGCCTCCGAAACATCCGTGTCCACCCAACTTCCAGTCGTCAAATGTCTATGGGAAATAACATGGCGTTTCGAAATATCGTACCTGTCAAACTCTGTAGGTGGCAAAGTAGAAAAGGCTGGTGGGCCGATTGGCCTACATACTTCTGCCATTTAGTTTCCACTAGATTTTTTGATTGTCGGTGCCGTTAAAGTAGTAAACGATTATTAATGCTAACCGGGAGCTAGTTCCGATGTACGCGGGCGGAGGAGGGCGTTAGATCTCGCTCACAACCGATCACAACCTAACATGATGGTCATTTTCACGTGTGATTAACGTGTGATTTCAGTGGTCTATAAAAGTAAATCGTTTGCAAGTTTTGCAAGCCTCTGGACAAGTTTTGGCTAATCTTGTTTTGGAAAGAAATCGCCGACAAAGACACTAAAGACATGACAAGACTAGATTTTTTTTGTTTTCACGAAAAACAGATAATGATAAGCAGACTAGGAATCAGAGTCAGAGTCGTATCGAGTCGATAGCTTTATTTTGCATGACCTTGATCAGAACAGTAACATTTTCAGAATGTATTAACAAATATGACGATTTCACGCAGGGTTAGTGCCACCTCCGTAGACAGGCTCTAGTGCCACGAACTCCATTTCGGTGAAGACAAACTATGAAACATTGCCGTTGCTATGCAACCTTGACTCGGGGAGTCGCGGTGTCCGAAGCGTGCGTTAGCTTAGTGCTTCTTACTGATATATTTCTACTTTAACGGCACCGACAATCAAAAAATCCAGTGGAAACTAGATGGCAGAAGTGTGTAGGCCAATCGGCCCACCATGTTTTTCTACTTCACCACCTACAGATGTTTGACAGGTATGATATTTCGAAACGCCATGTTATTTCTCATAGACATTCGACGCCCGAAAGTTTCAGACACGCCTGTTTCGGAGACGGGACTTATTTCGGAGAGGTCTATGAAGTCGGCAACTTTCCTCATTTTCCCATAATGAACTGGCTCCATGGGGCTGGATAGCTTTTGCAGTTCTAATGTCGATACTGCTACTTGGTTGCATGTTGCTTTGAAGTCACTCATAGCACATTATCAAAACTCAACATGTGATCAAAACTCAAATGGATGCTTCAAAGAATAATTATTCTGAATTTAATGGATACAACATATTTGATAATCAGATAGACCAAACAGCCAGATTGTTCAAATAGGCTGATGTCTGATAGCTACATTTCTAATGAGCAGGTGATCAGCATGGAAAAGCTGGATGAAGATGCCCCTGTGCCTCTGTCGAGTGTCAACTGTAGCCTACAGAAGCAAAGCCTAAAAGAAACCACCTGTGGTGGTGATGTCCATAAAGCGAAGGAGTGCCTGTTGATTATACCTCTAAAGACATTGCTAAAATAAACTATTAAGCTACAGTGTGCATACAGTAGCCTAACAGTTTTACGTCTGAACTACAACTAGCTAAACTGAGCAGAACAGCAACACCTCATGACCTTTTGGGTTTACTTCCTGGGTTAATAATCTCGAAATTTTGAATTTATATCTCTTATTTATGAGAAATAAAGTCATAATTTTGAGATTTAAAGTCGTATTTAAATTGACTTTGACTTTAAATCTCATAATTACGACTTCAAATCTCATAATTATGACTTTAAATCTCATAATTTTGACTTAAAATCTCATAATTACGACTTTAAATCTCATAATTATGCATAATTATGACTTTAAATCTCATAATTTTGACAGTATCTGGAAGTGGTGGAAACGGGCTTCGATACCAAACTGTAGCTTAAGCAGTTCTTGAGATATAGAAATCTGTAAATTGCAGCACCCTCTATGGACGGAATTTCACGGAGTTCATGGATGATACCATAGTGTAGGCCTACCTTTTGTCTGTGGGTGAAGGGATTATCATTTTCTTGTGGGTTCACTGGTCAAACCTCATTGTACAGTCATTGGCAAAACACTTGAGCTCACATGTATTGAAGATTGTATTTTATAAAGTGCATTAGATATCTCTCTGTTTATTTGGTTATCAGGTTCCAGGAGAACCAAGTTTACATTTCTATTATGCACACTGTTAAGCAAGGGTGACAATAGCTTAATGACTCATTAATAAACATGATTTCAATTTCCCACTTGAATGACTTCAATCGTTAAACCACAACTACACACATATTTATTCAGCTATTTTTATACATGCCATCACTCTGTTATTTTCTAAAAGAAAGGCAGTTAATGTGTGCACACCAAGAAAGAAATTAACTCAAACACCTGACACAGAAGTGGCAAACAGTTTGTTTGTTACACTGATGACTAGCACACTTGCGTCTTTTGTCCCTAAAGTGAGAATCTGACAAGGTTTCTCAGTCTGCCAGTGCATGAATAAAATGCAGAGTAACTGGCATGTGGGGCGCATGGCCACAAGGGCCCTTATTAATTTCACTTTCCCATTTACTCCAGTGGTTTATTCAGTCCCAATGGGTGGCTAATGAATTATTGACAATAAAAATCTTATACTCCTGCCAGGGAGGTTTCAATGAGTCATGTGTTTGCTGTAGTGCTGTCCTACTTTAAAAAGTCTTTTTTAAACTCCAATTTAAAGGGAAGAGACACTTTGTGTATAAGTGGCACATGTTCTCACCCCTAAACTGGTGAAATCAGGACATGATTTTTTTCAGTTGTATTGGACATGACTTGCACGTGTAGGCCTAGTAGGCCTATATTGAACATGATTTGCATTTGCATATTCATTGTAAGGTTAGGCATCGACTTTCAAGGTGTGACCGGAGAAGACAAAGGTAGGCTATGACTGCCTGTACCAACATTCAAATCATACTTTAGATTACCTGACTTTTGACAAAACTCAGTTTAATAAAAATTCATTGGAAATTGGCCAATAGCCTACTGAACATCCTACAACGAGTTATAACCTCCTATAATACAGCTGTACTAATATCAGGAGCTTGGGAAATAATCATATCCAGCCATTCAATAGGGGTTTCATCAACTAATCAATTAGTCGACTAGTCAACTATTATTAGAAAATTCTGCATATATTTGTTCAGGAAACTTCTCTCTTTGAGTTGCCAGGTGGACATACAGTATAACCCCATGCGACCTGCTGACAGCCCTGCGCTCTACTCCCACACCTCTCAGCCAGAGTGAAACCACATTACAGTATGTCACAATACTGTCTGTGGGGAGACCAACCAAGAAAAAAACTACTTTAAAACTACTGCAGTGTAGAAATATGTTGTTCTTTGGAGACCCTGTGTCCATAGATGTGGCAGATTAACCACTTAAGACCACATACTGAAAGCCTTTTTGGCATCTTGGCTACAGACATAAAAGAGCACTTTTAAAGTGATTTTGGTCAGCTCCTAGATTTGAGATATCATTTTTAAATTATGTCACCGTCGAACTTCAAGTATAAACTAGAAATGCAATTCCGAGGAATTACACGAGGGGATGCAATCTGCTGGTTAGGGTGTTGGTGGGGCTGTTGAGCTTGCTGCTAGCTGGTTGGTAGGGTAATTGTGATACTTGCAAAGGTGCTTTTGGAGTAACCAAATTTGAATCTTGTGTGACATGGCATTCTTGAGATATCACACTCAAGGTGTTTTTGACCTGGACATTTGACCTTCAACCTCCAACATCAATTCACTTCACCTTTGAGTCCATAAAAACACTGGTACCAAATTTGAAGCATGTACGTCAAGCCGTTCTGGAGATATAATGCTGAATGCATGAGATATGGCTGGGACATTTATTTTGACACACAGGAAACACTTTAACAGGATGTGTAGTTCAGGTAGAGCTAGATTGTATGCTTAGAAGCTGAGACAGTTGGATTTCTCACAAGTGACACCTGTGCCAGTGTTCTGATTAGCCTGGGAACTGCTCTGAGAACTACTTAACGAGCGCAGCTTGCTCTATTATGATCTCACAGCCCCCATTCAAGTCTATGGGGGGGAAATACACTTTTAATTACAAATATCTCAAAAAGTATAAACTTCTCAAAAATGAAAAACGGATAGGACGGTAAAGCCTTGGAAGATCTACGGAACGGTGTTTGAACCAAATTTGTACGTTAAGCGGTTTGGGCTGAATAGCGCGCACAAAAAGGTAAAAAGAAAAATAATAAGAAGAAGAAGTCTCTGGATTTCAAAAGAGGGGATGCATCCCCTCTAATGATCACAACAGGTTTATTTTTAAATCTGAGTCATGAAATGTTATTGTTATGAAAATAGACGTGACATTGTTTGATGAAAAGGACCTGTAATTAAAACTATCTAAGTAACCTTTTTGGGCTTTCATTTTCAAACACAAACAATTCAATTATAATCTGACAAATATCCTCAGGCATTAATGGAGGCTTCAAGCATCCTCTCAAGTAATTACAGCTACAAGACCAGCAGAGAGAAAGATATAGGCACTAAGTACCTAGCATTTGTGTCACTACAAAATACTAATGGATGTATGCACCGGGTGATTAAGACGTCGGCATGTCTCATATTAAATATGGCAATACTACATATAGCTTGTACTACAGATAACTTGGCGTAGCAGGATGGGTGTGTTGCCTATCTGTAACCTTGCCCCCCCCCCCCCACATACACATACTGTACACCTTTTTACCTGTTGGTTTAGTCCAATTAACCTGTTCCCATTGCCCATTAAAATGGCCATAAAAATAGATTGAGGCCACCTGTGTGGGTCTCTTGTCAGTGACTGTTTTATCTATACCTCCGAACTGCCTTCCCTCCACCATCAGAGAGAGAGAGAGCTGCTTGGCTGCTGGTGTTTCAGAAAGACACACATGACATGCTGTCCACTCCTGTTCACCTCTGTTGAGGTGTGTTGGTATTGGTTGCTTTGTCTTCAGCACCTTCCTGGAGTGCTATGCTATTGCTTCTAGCCCTCAGAGTGGCTTCCCGTGCCTCCTGCTGCTCTCTGCTCAGCTATAACTGATAACTGAGATGACAGAAGACAGGTCTGGCACTGCTGTTTTTGTTTTAGTGTATTTCAGTGTCCCCCCTCCGTGCTTGCAGTCGAAGTTATTGTTTGTGTTTGTGTTTTTATTTGATTCCTGTTCATGTCTGTGTTTAACATTTCTTGAGAGAGTGTACATGGACTGATTGTGTTTTATAGTTTATTTGTTTATTTATTTGTCTATTCTCTGTTGTACGTTGGTCAACACCTTGTGCAACCACTGGTTGAACTGAGTGCTAGTTAAGTTCACACTGGAGCTCCTCTCCCTTTACTAGGAGTCGTGGCTCTGCACCCAACCCTCCATCTTCCATGTTGGCTAGGCTAACAGGCTAACAGTTAACCGGGATGGTTCTGTCACCATTTAATAGTATGGTGTGATGTGGGTGCTTAGCAACTACTATTTATCACTTTTGCAGCGTGTGCAATATGTAACACGTGTGGGCTCTTTAGGCATCCTCTTCCATTTCTGCGGCGAACCCCCTTCCCTAGTGTTACTCTTCCCGAGGTAAATTGGGTAACTTTCTCCCAACTAGCAGGTGGGATCAGGGCCAATGGTTACTGCCTATCTTCCCCTTCTGGTGGTCAAGCCTAATTTATATGTCAGTAATGTTGTCTCCTTGTCTGTCTTGTATGTATTTTATGTCAATACACATGATTCAGCATTTTCTCTGATATGCACTTAGGCTACGCTGTAGCATCTGCATTGGGTGACAAGCAAGAAAGGCTCATTAAATCCACGACTGGTAGTTGTGCTCTGTGCTGCCTGAAATGTCACCTAGGGGCCTGGGGCTCTGTTTTACTTAGCTAGGTGGGTCAGTCTGCATGTTTAGATCACATCTAATGCTGGGAGTGCTTTGGTTTGTGTAGGATACGCAGTGTCTTGGCTTAGTCTACACAGGTTCTCCACAGAGATCCAGGCTTTCTTAATTACCGAAGCAGGCTGCGCCAGGGATTTGAGTTTGCCCTCGTTTAGGACAGCCAACAGAACAAAGAGCTAACGTGAGGGTAAGAGTTTGCAGATCACTTTCCATCTTCTTTCCACATCAATAAAACCTGAGGATGGAATGTTTTCCATTGTGAGCATTGGAGATGATACCCTCTGACGAGATGGTGAGACCATGTGTGACAGACTACCTACACAGTGGGTTTAAATATGTATGGCTGGACACCATGGGTGAAACTGGCAATGCTTCATTGCGGGGGCCTCAAACTATGTTTCCATAATGAATGAGGGTTGAATATTGTTTGAAGCATGCATGGCCCAAATGTTGGTTTATTGCAATGCACTGCATTCCCACTGCACTAAGTAGAGCAATGCTTTCTTGTGTCTGTATTTATTTAATGTCTCCAATTTATCAGTGCCATAATTAATTTATTCATTCACTTGCTTCTTTCATAAAATTCTATAGCTAACTGATGCATAAAGAAAAGCAATGTTCATAACTGATTAAAGACATGAATCAATAAAACATTGCCTCTTATATTCTCCTTTGAGACATGAGCTCTGATTCAGACTCATTCAGATTTGCAAATACACAATGACACAAAGTGAAGGAGTGGGAGAGAGAAACAAACACTCACTCCACACTCTGGGTAAAGCAGTTCCTCTTACCCACATGTTCAGTATGCTGCAGCTTAACTTTGCAAAACCTTTAAAATGAGAGCTTTGAAAAAATATCAGAACATGGAAAGATTTTTTAATGCAAAGTTTTGACTTTATTTACAGTTGAAGTGTGCTTCAACATTGTGACATCATATAACACTGACCACAGGATTGTGATATAGACTTTGTCCTGGAACTTGGAATGTGGAGTAAGGTACGTAATGCAGCTTTGAATTAATGCATTAAAAAAAATAATGGCTATCAGAAAGTGTGCCTGATCGATGAAGTTGACTAATCTACTGAAATTAAGAAACATCACCTGCATGACTGTCCTGCAGAAAGATGCCACTTACTCACCATTAGATGACTCATCACAAAAGCCTAACGAAGCTTCAAGAATTATGCGAATGGTACTACTCTTTGTACTATAAAATAAAGGCAACATTAACCGATCAGAGTACAGTATCTCCTCAACCATGGGTGTCTTAAGAAGGACAGAGAAATGACTTCAGTGCTTTAGTAATATAGTGTAGCTCAGAGCTTATCCCAGAGCAGACAGAGGAATGCTTACTGCGCCTGTGTGGTGAGAATTACAAATGACGTGGAAGCAAAACCGTGCTGAGATGTGTTAAGAAAGGGAAACGTTCCCAGGGTTATTACAACAGGAACATGAAACAAGCGCCGACCACCTATAGTGAAGTCTGGCATAAGATAAAAGCTGGGCCGTTGTACATGACAAAAGACTTGATTTGCAAATGGTCGAGGCGTGTCTTCACCGGGCACAATCGTCAGTTAATGCAAATATGAAGCAAACAGACTGATGAAGTTAGTCACATTTGTATACAGTATGTTCTTACTCTTCTCATCCTAACAATGGATTATTCCTACCGCTGAAATCAAGAAGACGCCTATGTAGTCACAAAGCCAGAACTGAGAGACTCAGGAGAAGTTTTTATCCCCAGGCCATCCGAACTCTGAACTCACACACTATACTGACTTTGCACACATTCACTCCTCAGCACTCTCAAACATTTCCCAACTCTGAACTCACACTTTACTGAATTTGCACTTATTCACTCCTCAGCACTTATGACCTCCCCCCCCCGCCCCCACACACACACACACCTACATGACTTTTAGCACTTTTACATCCCTCTCCCTATGCTACAGACCTTTTATTTATTTTCTTATTTCATCACACGTCAAAACACACACACACACACACACATCTGACTTTCTCCAACTTTTGCACATCTCCTAGAACTTTTTATTTATTATTTTTGATTTCTCCTCCATCTATCTACCCATGTCCTTGATTGCCTAGCCTCTCTATTGTTGTTGTTGTACCATCACTGGATAATAGGAGGGAGAATACAATAGGAGGGAAAATACATGGAGAGAGGTGCATGTCCATTACAAGTTCTAAACTTAGTTTTAGTGAGTTCTGTACAATACTTACTTTTAGTGAGATCTCACGGTGCGTTTAGTCTGCATGGATGGGCACAGCATCATATTCCTTCCAGAGCTGTACAAGTGAAATTATAGGAGATGACATCTCTGATTGAAAACATCATTAAATCAGCCAGTTAGGCCTCAGGGGTGTCATAAACCAAGTGGCCCTGCATATAGCCATTTCATCTCGCCTCCCAGAGCAGTGCTAATGTGTAGACCACTGAGGAATTAAGGTGCTCTCCAGCTGCATCGCTGGGTGACCAATGAAGTGTTTTGCAGTTTTCTCTCACTTGAATTGGGATCTCACAGAGAAATGCAAACAAACAGGCCAGGAACAGGAACGAAATCCTTTTTTCGAGATGTCTTTCATAAAGTCATGACCATATTTGGCAGTCTCCTCTGGATTGTAACTTGAATTGTATTCCTCATTTTGAGAGTCACTTTTGATAAAAGCATCTGCTAATGAATACATGTAAATTATTGTTTTGGCACTTGTAGAGTTGGTGTAGCCCAAGGCAATGTGGACAGTGGTGGTAAAATAAGGTGATCACAGTAAGGTGGACTGCGCCATGCGGTTTCAGATTTAAAAAAAAGGAGTTCAGAACGTGTTTGATGATGGTGGAGGTTATTGTCCGATGTTTATCACTCAGTGGTATTAAAGTCCTAGAGTTGATGAGTGTACATATTGAGAATGCGGATAATACAGTGTGATTTTTTAATTGGTGAATAAACTCTTTTATAAGGTAGATAAATTCTAATAAGAGGTGGATAAACTCTATTTCTGACACACTGTGTTTACTTGCGTTTAGCCTCCACTACAGCCCTGAATGTGGGCAAAGGAGCAATGTGTCTAAGACTATAGACCAAAGGTTCATTTTACCTGGGCAGACTTTCCCTCAAACACAACACAACGTTTTAAGACTGGCCTTAACAGGATTTGTTTTGGCAACGGATCTGGCCATCAGCTTTCTATCCAGATGACATGTCAGATGACTTGTCAAAGGGGCTGCAAACATCATCTCAAACAGAGGTAGGGACTCCACCACAGGCCAAAGCCTTTGTCTCTGGTGTCAGCTTCAGTCCTCTCCAGATACCAGTAATGTGAGAAGACCAATGCTGAACATGTAAGTGATCCGATGTTGTTCTGTGTGGATCTCTTTCTCACGCAATAGGGCCACAATACAATACCTGGTTCCTTGTTTGCCTTATGTACTGTACACAAATTAAACTTATATTTGAAAAATTATATATATTTTTTTAATGCGATCATAGTCTGTCTGCCTCTCCATGTTTGTGTACTGTCTGTCCACTAGCCACTTTTTACCACTGTCTTACTGCTTCACTGTTTGCATGCTATATTAGCACATACGCATAACCCCTCCCTCCATCCCACAGCCGGATTGTGGCCACACTTATACCTATACTTAATACTCAATGCTTTATAATCAATACTTGTATAATGGCTGTAACCCTAATACGTCAACCCATTCTTGCACTGATATAGTTTTTCTATAGTTTTTTTTATATTACCTTGTCTACTCTCTTATATGTCCATATTTATTTTATGCTGGTCTCTAGACTTTATTCTTGCACTGTTGGACTTACTCATTTGCACACCATCACCATGACACTCTCACAGAGCACCTTACCTTACTATGCACAGAGAATCACAGGCTCAGTCCCAGGCTCAGTCCCTGTCTCAGTCATTGCAAGTGCCTCATGCTTAATCATTAAGCACACTACGTGGATACTGTTTTAGTGTTATTTAGTATAATTTGTATTTTAGTATATTCTTTATCTTCTACTGTCCTTATTGCTTAGTTGTGTTTTTTATATTATATACTTTTATTACTTTTTCTGCTGTTAGTGCATGTTGTGTGTGATGTCTTGAGCTACTGAGACCTTGAATTTCCCCTAGGGGATCAATAACGTATCTATCTATCTAAAAAGAATGAAAAGTTGCTGTTAGATGTTGGTGCTTAGTAATCATTGGTGAAAATAGTATATATAGAATAGTATATATATATATAATAGAATATAGTCATAATATGACAATAAAGGCGTAAGGCATTCTGATAAGACTGTCTGCTGTAATAAGTGTAAAGACAGTCTGTGTACAGATGACTGATCCCATTAAAATGTGCGCAGGCTCAAACCTCTGTGTGCTTTCTCTGCTGACTTGGCAGACTATTCAGACCCATCTGAAGGTCTCTTCGTCTCATCTTTCAAAAAGGACCCCATTGATATCTGAGAGTGTCTCCAGGAGGAAGAACAAGGTCACCTTCATGGTAATGAGGTCCCTGGAGCCCCACGTCATGGGGCCTACCTCGCTCACGAGCTTCAGGGGCCCTCTTCTTTGCGGGACCGAGAGCAAGACTAACCCGGACCCGTTATCTATCTTCACTGTCACACTTAGGGCCAGATGTACGTACATTTGCGAACGTAGCGTTATCAGTGTCAGGGACAAACCGTAGATTGCGAACACTTTCAGACCCAAGTTTCCGTCATATTTATCAATCGTTCAATCCATAGTATAATCTGTGCCTTTCTCTGCCTTTTTCCGCCCATAAACGCACTTTACGAACATCCACAACTGAACGGAACAGCCTACATTCAAGCGAAGTTGAATGAAGTTAACTGATGACAACATTAAAAAGAATCAAACGTTTAGCGATCATGAAATAATACTACCATACATGATAAGATGTCAACAAGCAGGGAGGTCAGTAGTTCTACTCAAACTACTTGTGCACGTAGGCTATGGAAGATTGGTCAAATCTAGCAAGTAGGAAAGTTTAAGTGAATGATGTGAAAGTGAAAGTAAGACATTCGAAAGGCCAACGAAAGTTAAGGTTGCTTTTGATAGTACAAATACTTACAAAACTGGTGCTCTAAATAGCGATTCTGTTGTCTTTGAAAGGTTCTCTTATTGACGGATTGAACTGCAATTTGGATTAACACCTGCTTTTACAAGGCGGAAGTATTTAGGCGCAGAATAGATGTGCGCTTTCAGGAGCAGTCTTTGTACATACCGTGGAATACATAATTAGGCGCTCTTTACTCTTCCCCTCCCATTTTTTTACACTAAACTCCCACTTTTCCCTGGATCCTCCCATGAATGCATATGCATGACACGAAAAACGCAATTTGCCATGTTCAGCTCCCGTGACAGGCAGTCTGCTCTTTTTCCTCAGTGCGGCCTGTTTGTACATACCTCGCAATGATTTTACACGCACGTTGAGAAACAAATACGCCTGAAGTGGCCGCAAAAGCGTTAGTACATCTGGCCCTTAGTGTCTCACTGCCACAAAACTACGAGATGTTATATGTGCATGGCATTACTGGTGACATATTACATCAAAACAATCTTTATGAAGAAAATGTTGCGTTATTAAACAATGAGTCAGCTACAGCTGCTACATGTGTTGAATTGATGATTGTTAAAGATATTAATTAATTATGTATTAATGTATTGCAATTCATTCTACATATGTAATATAATTCTGTTGATATATAGTGAAATTGAAGATAATTTATACTGTAGGATATTTACATTTATTTTAACAGCTGTACTGTTGTAGTTGACCCATTCATCTTTGATGGGTAAGATTTGGGTATGGGTTCTGGCTTGAATTTCTACTTTTCTGTTATGCCCCTGCAGGTCTTGTCTGGTATTGACTAGGGTTGCAAAGGGGCGGAAAATTTCCGGTAAATTTCCGGAAACTTACCATGGGAAGTTAAGTTGGGGAATTTTGGAAATATTCCAAATTGGAAACTTTCATGGAATTAAAGGAAATTATGGGAATTAATAGGAATTTACGGGAATTAACTGGGAATTTTGGGTAATTCATACAAACTGTTTCGTATACAAACATTAACATTTTGTTTTGTAATAAGCAATATGATTTGAATGTTGCTATTTTTGCTTAGCTTAGCATACAAAGCTAGCTAGCATGCTAGCGGGAATCCCATTCTCTGCCTATGGTTTACTAGCGTGCTAAACTAGCAAAACTGAACTGCCCAAGATACACCACACCACTAAACAACAAAATCCGATTGGTTGGAACATTTTTTCCCCATGCATATGAACGCACCATAGGTTTCCTTTATGTCTAGCAGCCTATGCCGATTGCTGTGTGCATGTGATTGACATATGTGCAGGGTAGAAATTTGACTGAAATTGTATTAAATCAGGTTGTTTTAACTAAGATTAGACTGCAAGATGGGGTTTTGTCCACTACATTTAAGTTCCCTGTTATAGACTAACTTGCCATATTAAAAATTCCCAGTTTATTCCCATTAATTCCCGTTTGTTCCTGTTAATTCCCATATATTCCCGTTAATTCCCATGGAAAGTTTCCAACTTTGAAAATTCCCGGAATTTTGCAACCCTAGTATTGACTGTCATTTGCTTTGTTTATTTTGCCATGTGGCAATGTTGTTGTTTTGATCCCGCCCTCACCTGCCTTGTGTCACTTCTTGTAATTGCAGTTCCCTCCATTTTTTCTGTGCTCACCTGTTTCTCATTGTGCTGTCATTTAGATCCAATCAACCAGTGTATTTATACCCTGCTCTTCTCAGTTCAGTTTGTCAGTTCGTCACAGTTGTGTCTGTGTGTCGTGCTCCTTCGCCGTGACTCTTGTTGTAGAGTTTTTGGACTGTTTGCCTGCCTTGTGTTGGACTATTGTTTCTTGTGCCAGTGACATTCAAGTGAAGTGATTTTGCAATGAGGTTGCTATCCTACAATCCTTATTGGTGCTGCATACCATTTTAATCTTTCTACCCAATTCATTGCAATCTTGTCAATAAATTGTCAGGGGAGAGCTGTGTCGCAAGTGGGCCCAAGTCCCACAGGGACGCAGGTGCTCCTAATCAATGCAGTCACATGCAGCGCTCCTGAGCAGAGGCAGAGAATGAGAGGGGAAGAGGGACAAACAGCACTGGGAACACATGCAGCCATAGCAACTGCTTCAGACCTAAAATTGCTCTCAACTGAAGAATCAAAGAATGGGTTTTGTCCAAGGTGACCATTCTGTTCATTACTGCTGTTGTATCTTTGGAGCCTGTTTCAACAGATTCACTGAACGATGATGCCATGAGATGGAAATGTCATGTATTTCAACATTCAATTTCATTCCATGTCTTTTTTCAAAAATAACACATTGCAATTATGGTCTTGTTTTGTAAAAGGGCTCTATTTGCATGTGTTTTCTATCTGCTGAAGTAGCCCTGAAGGACTGCCCCTTTCTGTCTGTGTGCGAAGTCAGGAAGACCAAAAGTGTTAAGTTAACGGCAACCTCTAGCACACTTCTAGGATGACAAGTAAACACTATGGTTTATGCCTTATACAACTAGGCCTAAATAAAGTCCACCTGCTCCTATAAGGCCAGAGTGTCATGACATTATTTGTAGACCTTCAATTTCCCCTGGGGATCAATAAAGTATCTATCTATCTATCTATCTATCTGACAATGGAAACTAGCCAATATGCCACATAGAGCTATAATGAATGATAGATGAGTGAGGTTATGACATGGTTCAGCATCTTTAATCATTTAACTTTTTGTCAGTATTTCATTCAGAGCACCTCATTGTTTCCAAACCAATATTAAAATGTATCAAATTGTGAAAGCACAAAATGTGACGAATAGCCGTCTTGGCAGTAGTGATAATTCTGCCACATTATGATATTAGAACTCAGTTTTGGACCAAGGTCACATAGCTTTTGTTAGATTCAGTTCTGAGCTCTTTAAATATGACCAATTCACCACACACATTAACTTTCACAGAACAGCTCTGATGTATTTCCCCGAACTTATAAATAGCTGCTAATTAGTTTCAGCCGTGGGCAAAGGACTGGTTCATCAAGAAGGGACTGCACCCGATTTTGCATTACACTTAGATGCTCCTCAGAAGTTTGAAATGAATTACAAATTGACCTTAAAATGTCTATTTTTTGGCTGTCAGAACCAAACTTTCACTATCGCAGAGCTTTGACTCCCAAAGACTCCCAGTTTAAACCCAAAATCAACTTTGCAAATGATCAAACTTTATAATTGTTAATACAGTATATAACCATAAATACTGTACTTTGTACATTACGTCATTCCAGCATATCATTTCAAAATATGTCTTTACAAAGTCTTATGAGTCTATTAATGTAGATGAAGTGGAAGATTGGAGGATTGTTGTGAACACTAATTATATTCTACAATCTTTTACCCTGGACCCGTGACTCCATTTGTGTTCAAAATGTATACTTTAAAAGAAATTACAAACTAGAGTATCTTATGATAACCTCTATATTACACAGAATGTGTTTTTTTTTGAAGATTTTTTTAAACTAAGGCTTAGACTCATAGGTTTGGAGCCTAATAAGATTTTGTCTTTTAATTTATATTTTATTATACTGGCGTCTAATCACACAATTTTAACGTAGTTTGAAAGGGACAGGATTCAGGAATAGGCTACTAAGACAGGCCCCTCTTCTGTCTGACTCACCTCATGTTACCCCTGTATGCATTATAGACTGGCTTCTGACAGAAATTACGTTTTGTGCCAATATGTAGAAACACTAGGCCTACTACAGCCTTTAATTGGTGATTGGAGGTGCAAATTCCTTTCTTTGTTTACGGTAATTTCTGGCATTACTACGAGCATATGAATGCATTATTTATGTTGAAAGACGTGAAAAAATGACACAGGCTTGCACAAATTCTTAATTTAAAATTAAACGTTTCACTTTCGCTATCATTGCGAGAATAGGCTACAATATGGAAAATGTTCCCTTTCAGTCTGATCGGCTCCAAACATGCATGCGATTTCCTTAGCCTGTGCTACACCTTTCCAAGAAGTTTTGTGAAAATTGTACCGGTAGCTTTTGCGATATTGTTGACAGCACTACCTTGCCGCAGTAGGGTGCAGTAAATGGAAGCTTTTGATAGCGCATGCCACTAACGAAAAATGGAAAATCACCAGGACAAACCACTCAGGAGTGTAGGCTACTCTGGAACCATAGGTCACTAATTTGTGCGTTATTTACCTTTGATTACACCCGTAAGTCTGACTGTTGCCTCTTCACAGCTTCAGATTGTCTTGCCATAGTGACAGCTGTCTGCAGGGTTAAGTCAAAGATCCTTGATTACTAGCTCCGCTTTAACCCTCTCTGGTTAAGTCTTTGTTCTATTGCATCTTTTCAGACAATGCCGTGTCTCTCAGTCCAACTAGTCTATCACGAATCAGTTCGTCATTCATTGGGCCATAATCACATTTTTGGGCAAGAGTGTACAGAGCTGTAATAAAAAAAAGTCCACTGTTTCTGTTCCTAACTGCACTCTTCTGTTAAATTTTGCCCTCTCATAAATAACGTTTTTCTTTGGGACAAAATATTTGTCAAAAGCCTCTTTAACATGTTTGTATTCTTGTCTTTCGGTATCACTTAAATTTAGTCCACGCAAAATGTTGTCTGCCTCATCACCCATAGTGTAGATAAGGGTGTTTACCTGATTAGCATCAGGCGAGAGGTGAAGTTTGCTAGCCAGTTGGAACCGTTCAAACCGACGTATCTACTTTCCCCCACTCCAGCGGTTTTGCAAAGGCGAACACTTCAGGTGGTTTGATGCACCTTTCAGGTGGTTTGATGAAAGCAGCGGTCGTCATGACGTTGGGTTGAGCTTGTGGTGCTGCTGCAGCTGCAAGTGCCCGCCCGTTGCCTTGCTCAGATCTGCCCCTGTCAGTAGACATCCTAGCGCCTGGGACTCACTGGCTTGCCGCGCGTTAGCAGGTCACACTTTTCAAAAGTTGCAGCAGTCAGCTACTCACTTTCCTCTCCCAAAAACAAAAACGTCCGGGAGCTCCTTTCACTTGCGTGGCATTACACGCACTTCTGACACCATGTTATGTAAGTTGGTGCATAGAAGAACACGGCAACACAGAGGTACAAAGTTATCCACTTTACTGAACTCTTAACTGTCCAGTCTTACATTGTTTTCCGTAACTCTCCTGGGTCACACTTGACCCCCTGACCCTTTGCGTCATCAGTCACAAACTAATCCACACAACATGTCCTGTCTTCCATCAGCATTGTAGCTCCTCTCATCATCCTCTACCAGCAACCCTTCGCTCAACACCACCATCTACAGGCCGATGAGTGTACAGTCAGTAAATTTACATATTAATTTATTTATTGTATACCCTCCCCCCCCCCCCCCCATGGATGAAATTCTACGAAACTTGGCATACCCCCCAGAGGATGTCAGGTTAATCATACACATGAAATTTGGTGCAGTTCAGAACATCTCAACTGAAGATAGGGGCGAAACAAAAATGTTCCATAAAAGTCTAGTGGGGCTACATGCCCACTAGATTTCAGGTGCCCCGGTGTTTTGGTGTCCCAGGTATCAGGTAAGTAGATGATGGGGGGGGGGGGGGAATTTGACAATCCCTAGCTACGCTAGCACCGGTCATAATAAAACCCTGCAAAAGGAAGAAATTAGAAACATTACAGTTGGTCAAGATAGGTGCTGTTAGAGAGACTATTTGGTTTTGATGGAGAGCCATTTTAAGAAACAATCGTTTAGCGTTAATCACCACTTGTCACTGCCCTCTAACATAAGTTGCCATGTCCTGCACAACTGAACAGTATAAATCACTATCACATTTACATCAAGCGTAGCTGAATCACATTTACATCAAGCGTAGCTGAATCACATTTACATCAAGCGTAGCTGAATCACATTTACACCATGAAAGGAATCAGCATGCAGCTATAAGCTATGACAGATTTAATAGTCTAGCAGTTATAGGGAAGTGGATGACGTGATTGAACTGCAGTCTGGTTTACACTTGATTTTAAAGGCAGACATTTTTCAGTGCAAAATACATGTAGGTCTAGATGTGTGATGTTTTCGCATACGCTGTAAATGAATCCCTCTTAACACTTCTCCTATATCAGTAGGGCAGCTACACAAAAAATTGCTTTGTCAGTGTGGATTTCACATGAATAAAATACTGAGGATCACTGCTCTAAATTCATGTTTCACACAATCTTGGCGGTGGTGGCGGTGGTCTGTCCACCATCCCCCAGCCCCCACCCTCACAATGGCGGTGGTCTGTCCACCATCCCCCAGCCCCCACCCTCACACCCCCTCAATACCAGCGCAACACTCACCTCCATCATCACAGGCTATCGTACCCCCACCATCACTGGATTTTGCACCCCTCCCCCACATGGCGATCACGAACAATGAGGTGACAACGACCTCAGTCAACAGCCATCAGACACACAGATCCCAGATGCACCCCTCCCCCTCCCCTCCCCTTACACCCCTCACCATTACAACAGATCAAGTGACAGTCCAACTTAAGAAATTGCGCAGCAATAAAGCAGCTGGGCCTGACAGACTGTGTCCAAGGCTACTCAAGGCCTGTGCTGCTGAACTGGGGGAGCCACTGAAGCACATCTTCAATTTGAGCCTACGCCTTGGACAAGTTCCAACACTGTGGAAGACCCCTGTCCCCTGTCCATCATGTCTTACCCCTGTCCCTAAGAAGCCACACCCTAGTGAGCTTAATGACTACAGACCTGTCGCTCTTACATCACATGTGATGAAGACAATGGAGCGATTGGTCTTAGGCATGCTCAGACCCCAGGTACGCCATGCACTAGACCCATTACAGTTTTCTTACCAGGAGAAAGTGGGCGAGGACGATGCCATCACTCATCTTCTACACAGGACACATTCCCACCTGGACAAGGGGAAAAGTGCTGTGAGAATCATGTTCTTTGATTTCTCAAGTGCTTTTAACACCATCCAGCCCCTCAGATTGGGAGACAAGCTCTTGCAGATGGGTGTGGACGCTCACCTGGTAACCTGGATTACAGATTACCTGACCGAGCGACCGCAGTTCGTCAGACTGAAGAACTGTCTCTCTGACACTGTGATCTGCAGCACCGGAGCGCCACTGGATACTGTGCTCTCTCCAGTCCTGTTCACCCTGTACACATCTGACTTCTGCTACAACACCGAGTCATGCCACATGCAGAAGTTTTCTGATGATACTGCAATTGTGGGGTGTATCAGGAACGGGCAGGAGGAGGAGCCTGGTGGAGGACTTTGTGCAATGGTGCAAACTCAATCATCTTCAACTTAACACTTCAAAGACCAAGGAGATTGTGGTGGATTTCCGCAGGTCTAAGACCACTCTGTTACCAGTCCACATTGATGGGGTCAATGTGGAGGTGGTTAGCACCTACAAGTATCTGGGTCTCCACCTGGACAATAAACTGGACTGGTCAGCCAACACTGATGCACTCTACAAGAAAGAGCAGAGCAGGCTATACTTCCTGAGGAGGCTGCGGTCCTTCAATGTGTGCAGTAAGCTCCTCAGGATGTTCTACTAGTCTGTTGTTGCCAGCGTCCTCTTCTATGCAGTAGTATGCTGGGGAGGAAGCACAAGGAAGAAGGATGTGGGGCGAATTTACAGGCTGGTAAGGAAAGCTGGCTCTGTAGTGGGAGCTGAACTGGAGTGCATCACTTCACTATCTGACAAAAGGACCCTGAACAAACTGATCAACATCTTGGACAATGAGTGTCACCCACTCCACAGCACTATTGTTAAGCAGAAGAGCCTGATCAGCTGGAGACTTCGCTCACTGCCTTGCACAACTGACAGACTGAGAAAGTCATTTGTCCCCAGGGCCATTGAACTGTTCAATGCCTCACTTAAGGGAAGAGGAGAGATAGACTTCTCTGCATAGTCTGTCTGCCTCTTTACCCCCTCCATGTTTGGTACTGTCTGTCCACTAGCCACTTGTACCACTGTCTTTATGCCTCACTGTTTGCGTGCTATATTAGCACATTAGCACATATGCATAACCCCCCCTCCATGCCACAGCCGAACTGTGGCCACACTTATACATTTTCTTATACATTTTCTTAAATAGTTAAATATATAGATATATAGACTTTACTTTACTTTATTTCTGCATTGTTGCACTGTTGGACTTACTCTTTTGCACTATCACCATGACCATTATCACCATTGCACTACCACCATGACACTCATTCATACAGAGCACCTTAAAGCACCTTACCATACCTTACTATGCACAGAGAATCACAGGCTCAGTCCCTGCCTCAGTCATTGCAAGCGCCTCTGATTTATTAATCACCACTATGTGGATACTGTTTTTAGAATTGATTTAGATTAAGTGTTAGTATAATTTGTATTTTAGTATATTTTTATATATTGTATTAAGTGTTAGTTAGTATAATTTGTATTTTAGTATATTTAGCATATTCTTTATCTTCTACTGTCCTTACTGCTTAGTTGTGTTTTTATATTATATACTTTAATTACTCTTTCTGCTGTTAAAGAATGTGTTTGTGTTGTATGTATGCTGCTGAGACCTTGAATTTCCCCTGGGGATCAATAAAGTATCTATCTATTTATCTATCTATCTATCTATCTATCTATCTATCTATCTGATCCACCTATAAGGCCTTTGCTTATTTCTACATTTACACTGGATTCATGCTGGAGGATTTTTAACCACAATGAGGTGACCACCCGCCCATATCACTGTGAGATCTAGATGTTAGTGGTATGTTCTGTTTGCACCAGATCAAAAGTATTTAAAATTGTTGAATTCAGATCACCAACCTCATCTCTCGGTGGTTCTGCTTTACTCAATATATGGATTTGGGCCTGTTTCATGGTGCTATTTTGTGGAGTCTTCCAGCGGACTCCTTTTTGAATGACACAAATTTAACACTTCGTTCTCAGATTTCATCATAAAAAGATATTGATTTTTCTCAGTGGTCCAATCTCCTGTACAGAGCTGTGACAATAATTTCATTCAATAGACCCTTTCAAGAGAGTTCCATTATCAGCATCATAGTTGGCCCCACAAGGCTTCCTTTTTAACATTCCATATGTTATCTTAATGCAGAGAAAGTAGATGGGGAACCAAATAGAATGTTCAAGCATTGTTTTTGTTTTGATTGTTGAAAGGCTCTATAGACCCTTTCAAGACAGTTCCATTATCAGCATCATAGTTGGCCCCACAAGACTTCCTTTTTAACATTCCATATGTTATCTTAATGCAGAGGAATTGGGGCCCAAATAGAACGTTAAAGCATTGTTTTTGTTTTTATTGTTGAAAGGGTCTATAGAGAGATATGCACAGAGATGCTAAGACACATGAGTTAACTGCTTTTAGGTTTATTTATTTTTGTTTTATAAGAAATTGATTTTTTTCCCTTTTCATATCCACACCAAGCATTCTCTTTTTATCTTTCTGATTCTCACCACTAAAATTGCCTTTAAAAGGACCTTCAATAATTTGGCAGTACTTCTGTGGCCTCTCAAACATTGTTATGACATATGACAAGAAAGCTGTGTTACTTGTGGTCCAGAGTAAAGACAATTCATACCCAATAATGGAGCATGTTTGACTGAATACTGTATGTCTCATCAAAACAATTAGGTGCAGGAAGTATACTCCACCTAAATGAGGAAGTAAAAATGCACTGTGTTTCATTGAATTGGCAGGAGTCAAAAAGCGATTATACACTTCTAATAACGGGGATGACACCATGATGTGTACTACATACGAATAAAGCATTATCTCTGTTTCTGAACTCTAGCTGCTCTTCACTACCAGTGTTAATGTGTGTTTTCATGGCAGAAAGGTCATTATGGGAGATGACAAGAGTCATGTTTGTACCATGAGGCCAACCATTTGAACATACTGTATGTATCCTTAAAATAAGTTAACCATCAAGATTCATCTTTTTGTTTAAATCTTTGTAAAATATTTAGAAGAGAGACAGAACTAGTGACTATAGGTATCACCATATTGTGCTATGTGCACTTAGGGAACACTTAGATCCACGGTGTTACACTGCCACCTGGCTTTCAATAGCAGAATGCCATGTGCTTTTGTAGGATGCCTACCGTATCAAAGATGTGGATACTGAATTAAATGTCCAATACTTTATTTAATTTCAATTATACAATAAATAATTTCTTTGGGCCTATTTGTATCGTATCACTCACATACATCATACATACAGTACACTGCTTGCAATAGTAAGTCCCTTCACCATACTTGCAGTACACTCCCCCCCCCCTCTCCCCTACATACACAGCACATTATTTCATCAGGAAGCTTCTCCAACACACATCTCCAACATACTTACAGCACACTGCCCCCCCCCCCCCCAATACACAGCACATTGTCTCATGAGGAAGCTTCTCCAACACACATATTGCACACTGCCCTCTCCCCACATACACAGCACACTATCCCATCTCCCCTGTCATCCCCCCAACACACACACCAAGAGCCCTGGCAGTTGGGTTAGCCCCTTGAGCCGTGGATCTGCCCAAGGTTTCTTCCTTGGTAAGGGAGTTTTTTCTTGCCCCTGTTGCTCTTGGGTGCTCCTTGTAGGTGCCCCCCCCCCCCCCCCAATTCCAATCCTCCCCCACCTTTCTTATGCAGCCCTTGCCACTTAATCTACTAAACCCCTTCTACTGCACTTTTTACCCCGCCCCCCCCATAAATGCACAAATAGGCTGACACCAGACATAATTTCACTGCATTTCTTACTTCCAGTAACTATATGCATGCATTGGGGCAGCCGTGGCCCACTGGTTAGCACTCTGGACTTGTAACCAGAGGGTTGCCGGTTCGAGCCCCGACCAGTGGGCCACGGCTGAAGTGCCCTTGAGCAAGGCACCTAACCCCTCACTGCTCCCCGAGCGCCGCTGTGGTTGCAGGCAGCTCACTGCGCCGAGATTAGTGTGTGCTTCACCTCACTGTGTGCTGTGTTTCACTAATTCACGGATTGGGTTAAATGCAGAGACCAAATTTCCCTCACGGGATCAAAAGAGTATATATACTTATACTTATGTGACAATAAACTTCCTTGTATCCTTGTATCCTTGTATTTGTCATCTGAAAAAAGTGGTGGTAGACTACTTCCAGTTTATTTAGATTTGTGATGTGAAAATGGAGATGTATTTTCTGGCATATTACAGAGAAATGATTTTAACCAACCAATTTTTTGTAGTAAATTCAGCTTTGTAACTACACTAACACACACACACACTGAGGCCTATGCACTCGATCACACCCAAACCTTGCCTGTGTATTCCATCGTAAAAAGTGGCATCAGGTCGAGAGGAGGCTCTCACATTTCTGCTGACACATAAAAGAATCGTGTTCTACACCAATCCATCATGCTTATCTTTCTAACACTCGGTATTTGTTTACAGTGTGCTCTGAATAGTCACTGAGTATACTAAGTGGCTATGTCTACAATGTTGGACAAGTTACAATATATACAATAGCCATGCATTTAGAAATACTGAAAATGCCCTTTCTAAATGAAATACCAGATTAAAATGCCCTTTCCAGATGAAATATTTCCTGTGTGTAGACTTTAAACATAAAGGCAATACCCATTACATTAGAGGTGTATGTGTACATATGTACAGAGTTGTAAACCTCTCTTTTTGAATGTGACTTTGGTTATAATGAAAAAGGCAGTCTATACTGAGATGAAGACTTCCATATCTGGATGTGACAGCTATGACAACATAAGTTTGCTAGTCTGTTGAGTACCTGGAAACCATCACTGCAGACGCTTGTGCTCCAATGCCCCCCCATCTAATTAGACTTATAGAAATTCAAACGCTGGCAACAATGGATACAACACACACCGTCTTTCGTTTGAAATTACGTTAGTCCACAAATCAGGCATAGTTCAGACAGATAGATAGATAGATAGATAGATAGATAGATAGATAGATAGATAGATAGATACTTAATTGATCCCCAAGGGGGGGATTCAATTCAAGGTCTCAGTAGCCTACAGACATCACACACAACATGCACTTACAGCAGAAAGGGTAAAAATAAGTACATATAACAAAACTCCACTGTACAATAGAGACAGTAGAATATAAGAAAAACTAACAAAACTAAATACTAAATATACTATAATTAAATAAAAAAAAATCCACAGTGTGCTTCAGGATGATCAAGCATGAGACGCTTGCAGTGACAGGGCCGGGACTGGCCTGTGTGCATGGTAAGGTGCTCAAGAGAGTGAGTGTCATGGTGAAGGAGCAAAAAGCAGTCCAACAGTAGTCCAACAGTGCAACAGTGCAAGAGTAAGGTCTAGAGACAAGCATAAATAATATGGACAGATAAGAGAGTAACGTATAGTGTAGACAAGGTAATATAAGAACTGTAAAAATTATGTCAGTGCAAGAATAGGTTGAGGTAATAGGGTTACAGCCAGTAAAACAGTAGTAAAACAGTAGTGGGCAGTCGGTACTCAAACATGGAGAGGGTGGAGAGGCAGACAGACTATGCAGAGAAGTCTATCTCTCCTCTTCCCTTAAGTGAAGCATTGAACAGTTCAATGGCCCTGGGGACAAATGACTTCCTCAGCCTTTCAGTTGTGCATGGCAGTGAGCGAAGTCTCCAGCTGATCAAGCTCTTTTGCTTTATAATAGTGAGTGGATGACATTCATTGTCCAAGATGTTGATCAGTTTGCTCAGGGTCCTTTTATCTGATATAGAGCCAGAGCCAGCTTTCCTTACCAGCCTGTCAAGTCGCCCAGCATCCTTCTTCTTTGTGCTTCCTCCCCAGCATACCACAGCATAGAAGAGGACGCTGGCAACCACAGACTGGTAAAACATCCTGAGGAGCTTACTGCAGACATTGAAGGACCGCAGCCTGTTCAGGAAGTACAGCCTGCTCTGCCCTTGTAGAGTGCTTCAGTATTTGCTGACCAGTCCAGTTTATTGTCCAGATGTAAGCCCATCAATGGAGACTGATAGCAGAGTGGGCTTAGACCTGCGGAAATCCACCACCATCTCCTTGGTCTTTGAAGTGTTGGGTTGGAGGTGGTTGAGTTTGCACCACTGCACAAAGTTCTCCACCAGGCTTCTGTATTCATCCTCCTGCCCACCCCTGACACACCCCACTTGGTGTTACCTAGCCTCGCCTGACCAGCACTTTGGTACAAGATATCACATATGACGTCAAGTTCTTGAATTTTTAGACTATGTCATCATGATATGACATACAGTAGGTAAGGCTATCTTTGCTGCAACCCAACAACAACTTGATAATAAAAAATCCAGTACTGCACTGATCTGTTCTTGCCATTGCTACCATGTTTAGGATCACATCCTAGCCTTCCACTGGTTTGCATGTTTTAGAGCCAGTTGCTCCTTTAACATATAAAATAATTAATTCCATCTGCCCCCAGATGTCACCATAACAATAGAAGTATAAAATACAATATTATATGTACTAATTTTTACGAAATGCCAAACAAATAGTCTATCAGATGCAGGTTGGACAATACTGTATGATCCTGACATGAGCTAAGCCCAAAGTGCATGCAAAGTACATTGAAAAGTAATAGTTAGTTAAGGAAAATACATTTTAGAGCATTTACAGCTGCAGTTGGCAAGATTTTTTTTAATCATATTCACTGAAACCGACACTATGCTCCGACAGAATAACATAAATCAGCCGGTTTTAGAAAAAAACCTGCACTTCTACCTCCACCTAGAGCCTGTTATTTGTTTTGCAAAAATCCGCAGCTCCCAGTTCTTCTGGTCCATTCAGAGCAGGGCTGTGCGAGATCTGACTGTCAATCACAGTCTGGTGCAGTCTGGTGCGCACTGACAAGCACACACTCGATGAGAGGGTGCTCGGTGGTAGTGGGGGAGGGGCATGAGAGTTGTAAAGATTCAAAATTTTGGCTAAGTCCCCTCAATCTGTCAGACTTGCCAACTGCAGCTTTAAGGAGGGATGGTTACCTCTTGTGAGACAAATCTTCAAACTAATTTCGAAGACTGATCTTCTGGTAGGATGGAGCTGAGGGGCTGCAGGTGAAGAAAGCCAACGTAGCTCGGTCAGATGCAGATCTGGTGGCTGATCGATATATTCTTAAGACATAATTGAAAAAAAAAATACTTGAAATGGCAAATTACATTTACTTTACTTACTTTACTCTAATGATAAATGTATGTAAAATATGTGACACAGAAGATAGGCCTAAATAGTCCGGCAGCCATGGGGTCAGACCTGGTTTTGTCGGTTAAAGTTTTTTTTTTGCAGAATCTTGTAGACTAGGGGTAGCTCTTTAAGATTTAGGAGGGTGCCCAGTGATATCCCTTGAGCAATTTCATATATTAACCCTTTCTTGTTCAATGTGCTGAATATTAGGCGATCTCTTCAGGTGAATAGGGTAAAAAATGTAACTAGCAGATATCACTATGAAACTTCCCCAGTTGATAACTTACATTAATATGGAAAAAAATGTATTACTGTAAGTTTTCTGTAATTTAATGTTTAAATATGAAAAAAGCTCAATGTGCCAAAATTAAGAAAAACAAAATAGGAAATACCTCTGATTTCAAGGTGAGTAGGCCTACTCATATCAAATGCAAATCAACTCAAATAAAATTTAGTAAAATACAGTGTTCTGTGTGATAGTTATTCAGACAATACTGCATGCGTTCAAATTTGGACAATTTAACCCCTTTCTATACCAATTAATGCATTTCTGTATTTCAGATAACGCCAGTAGTAGTCCAGTAGTCATGGGGTCAGACCTGGCTTTGTCAGTTATTTATTCATTTATTTTTGCTTAGACTTATTGACTTGCGGTGGCTCTTTAATATTTAGGAATTAATATTTAGTGATATCCCTTGGGCAATTTCATATATTAACCCCTAAAGCCCTATGTGCCAAAATCATGAAAAAAATAGGAAATACCTCTAATTTCAAGGTGAGTACACATATCAAAAGCAAATCAACTCAAATAGAATGTACTAAAAACAGTTTGCCGTGTGATAGTTTTCAGACAATACTTCAAGCATTCAAATTGGGAAAATTTAACCCTTTAAATTTAACCCTTTTCTATGTCAAATAATCATAATTTCAAATATCTCCTGTAATAATTCGGAATATGTACACATTTCCTCTAGTATTAGTTTTGAGCAGTTCTTGCTCATTTGTTCTTGAACATCCTACAGTACCTTAAAACATGCACAGAACATTGTGCAGGGCATACCATTAACCCGGAAACTGCATCACTCTTACAGTACAGCCACATCTGATCATCTCCAAAATGGAGTCTGGTGCAAGTTAAACATTTTCTGATAGACTGGTTGGGCTCAGTAACGAATCAATGAATCCTTCTTCAAATGGCAGTTGAATTTCCAACTTTCAGCATTCCTCGGTTTCAGGCTCCATGACTGTGAACTCTGTACCAAACTAAAAACTCTCACTTTAATATCCAAGTATACTATGTCAACTAGGGATGGGAATTTAAATATTTCAGTCGAGTGAAATCAAAAATCAAGCCTGCAATTTTTTTAAATATTTTTTTTTTTAATTAGTCAGACTGACCTGTGTGTATTATTAGGCCTTAGTATTTTAATGCAGGTCTATAGATCAATACTTGATCTCGATTGAACCTCGAATGATGAGGTTAGGCTCTGAGCATAGACTACTGCTGCGGTAAAAAATACAAAATAAATTTATATTTTATGGAAACTAGAACAGTAGTATAGAGCTAAAATACATCAGCTAAAAGAGGGCAGTGCAGGCTAACAGTAGTCAGTTAGTCAGTGTAGTAAGTAAACCTCCCTCCCAACACCTTAAGAGACGTGCTAGTGAGAGATGCTAGCACTTGGATGAGTTTCCTCTCCCACTTTGAGAATGAAATCTGCACTTCAGAAGCACTTACATATACCAAACTTTCCAGTCTTATACCTAACCATATTCAGATGGCTTTTACTGAGGGGTTTGTTGATATATTATTCCTAGCCTGATTTATGAAATTTTATTCCTAAGAACATGGCGAAAATATTTTTTTTTAAGGCTACTGGCAGTATTTTCTGATTGACTGAATAACAAAAAGAGATATCCATAATTCCCTGTGTCAAAGACTTTTCATCTAATATGTCAACACAATGATAAAGTGATTTTGAACCTGGCTTTATCCAATGTTCAGATTTAGCTTTTTTAAAGTTTATGCAAATCAGCACATATTTAATTAGATCATGCCTAATTTGCATATTTGAACATTAAATTACAGAAAACTTGCAATACATTTTTTTTTTTCATATTAATGTAAGTAACCAACTGGGGAAGTTTCATAGTGATATCTGCTAGTTATTTTTTTTACCCTATTCACCTGCAGTGCCTCGCCAACACATTGAACAAGAAAGGCTGAATATCGAGAATTGCTCAAGGGATATCACCGGGCACCCTCTCTACTCTTATTGAGTTACCCCTTGGCAACAAGAAACAGCAAAAAAAAAAAAAACTTTAACCCACAAAACCAGGTTCACCTAAATTATGGCATTTGGCTGCCGGACTAAAAAGTCGGACGCTGATGTATTCTGCACAAGTGAAATCTGGCAAGTGGCCCTTGGTATTGCCAAATTTAATTCCAGCCTTTGATATTGCTTTATTTAATTTCATTTGATATCTGAGTGTTAAAAAAATGGGATGAACCTGGAAATTTTTACTTTTTGAGTTCTGATCACATCTGATAGCATAGGCCTAGATTTAGCCTACAATCATGTTGAATCAAGCCTGTTAGGATTATCTGGGTGCTCATAGGCTAGGCCTAGCCTACAGGAGCCATTACCCTGGGATGAATGAAATAAGCTTAATAGGCCTACATTTGAATTTCAGTTTTTTGGTTATTCTGTTGCCTCATCAGGCTCCATTCTCCTCATCATGATAATTCTATCAGTTTCTTGAACTCTGTGCCAGTTTTTGTTAACTGCTGTTGTTGTTATTTTTCATATAGGCCTACATAACAAATAAATGTTATTCATGAGTGGCCAAATGCATCTAACATAAACTACAGAAGATACATTTCAACATTTTTCTACAAGGCTAAAAAGGCTAGCTGCTGAGGCGGTAGGCTATCTAAATTGAACTTCACAGTAGCACAGTAGCCCGATTCAATTGAGGGCCTTCTGTGTATTGTGTCCCTGTGACTATTCAATAACTGAATATCTGTATAATTCGACATTGCATCCGGATGTGTCTTGACCTAAAAGGTCGCATAATTTAGCCTTTAGTCCTGTCCCATATGGTCCAGTCCGGTCCAGTATTACTCCGAACCATATTTTGTAAGTATCCTAGAAAAACGTCGCCTCACCTGCTGAGTGCTCCAAAATATCCCTCCGCAGGGTCACTGAGTGATTTCCAATTAGACAAATTAGATGAAAACACATATATTTGTGTTTACGAATTACCTTATTTGTATAGATCATTGCACACTGATACTTAATTCACTGATATGTAGTCACACGTTATAGGTGGTGTGCGGTGTTTGTTAGGTACTATTTGCCAGAGATGAAGCGCTTTGAGTCGTAATTTGGTCATACTCAAACATGGCTACCGTGGAGAGTGGGCAACAACTTTAATATTTGTATTTATATGGGAACAAAGTATCCCACTTATGCTCTTGCAAAATAGTGTAATTGTATAATTGATTCAAAGTATGGGGTTTAATGGTTTGTTTTTTCATCCAGTGCTCTAATTCGGGCGATTTTCTTGAAACTAATTTTTACGGGGAATTGTAGCTAGCTTGCTCCAAGGCTGAGGGGAATCATTTGGATAGCAAGCTGGCTAGCTAATCGAATGTTGGTACAATTTCGCTCGTTCCTGTATTCAGTTTTGTGTCCGGGCATTCTTTTTTGCATTTGGGATTTATCGGAGGATTTTAGTTTCGACTGGCTGCCGTGTTTTTTATCTACTGGAGCCTTTATGGATGAGTAAAATACTGCCGTTACAAGACCGTTTGTGTTCAGCGATGTGGGATGAAGAGGATAAAGGAAAGTGGTCTTTGGAAATTTAGGGGGGACGGAGTGGGCTTCGCCGTTGGATATTATTTGAAATATATTGTCCTCTCCTGGATTTTCTACGTTAGTTGGAGTACAGCTGAAAAACCTCGATTTGCATAGCCCACTGCATCGGCTACCCGCTCCTTATTCTTTCACTGGATAGCAGTGGTCTTGCCCCAACCCCCAAGCCATCGAAAACTAAACAAAGTACTGCATGTCACATATGACATTCATGGTCATGAGGGAAATAATTCAAAACTGATAGGGTTGGAAAGGTAAGTTGACATAGTTTTAACGGTCTATATATTTCCCATGTATTTCTCTCCCAGCAACCCAATCCTACGTGTCTGTGGCAAGCGCTTTTTTATGCCGCCACCGCTGCATAGCGTTTCCCTACCAGTCTCACACGTCATCGGTCAGTTTTTATTCTGTCGCCCTCGTAATCATAGACGGCTCTTACGGCAAATATTTTGCGTGTTATTTTTTTAAAAATTGAATGCTAGTTGATGCATATAGACTGTGGGCATCTCTGTTTTCAGTTTTAACACCCAGTATTTGCCTCCCATGCTGATCTCTGGCCACATGGAGAACGTTATTTTTCTCCCTTCTGAGGTAGCATAATATAGGCCTAATGATATAATTTGCAAGCTAGAATTGACTCCAGACAAACCAACATTATTTACGGTGACATGTTTCTTACTTTTAATGGATGACATAAGCTAAACAAGACTACAAGTTATTACAGTATAAGTCAGCGCCCACCGCACCGAACAAAGAGCACAATTTCTTCTTGTAGACTTATATTTGGAGAAATAAACCTGTTTCTATATGTTGAAAGCTATATGTCTTGCTCACTGCAGTGATTACGCATGACTTGTTCGCTTTTGCGTGAAGCTATAGGGTACTTTTAGGCTTGCGAAGTTTAGAATTAGGCTAAGGCAGTTTTTGAAGTCGAAACAATGACTTCTGGACAACGGCAATATCGAGTTATTCAGTAGACTGTTTTTGTCTGTTTTGTGTAGGCCTAATGTTTTGGTTAGAAATACATCTTTTTTCCGAACAGATAGGCAGCATGGGTTCTTACATCACTTTGGGAAAAGTGAACAAAGGCAAAAGCAGGCTTGCACATGCTCTCCAAGTGAATCCATCCCTGTCTTTGTGCTGTCTTGTTTAACAAAAGATGCCAATTGTTGCCACACATGTCCTGGAAAATAGTTAGCTCTCTACATCACAGTTAAGTGTGTTGAATATATCTCACATTTTATTAACTGGTATGAAACAGCTTATGCCTGATAGATCTTTCTTGTTTAGGCGTTTCATCTTTCCTTATGATTGGGTCATAATCGTCCATGCTCAAACAATCTAACATAATCTATGTGTTGTTACTATGTAGCTTATAGGCCTACAATATAGATGTTATGCATGTTGGATTGGAGACTCTGAGTGGCATTATCATTCGATTGGTGAAGTTAAATGAATGAATTGTCCATGTTGTGAAGGTAGTTGTGCTTACTGAATACAGTTTTCCAGTTTGCCAGCATCACATTGACCTAAAATGCCTTTTAATACTATGAATAGCATAGGCACTAAACCTGCATCATACTTGTAAAAGGTTACAGAGCTTTAAATTAATGTAAGTATGAAAATTGTTTTCATGACTAGTTGTATGAGTGTCATGGCACACTACTACTAGGCTATGTCAGTGAAATACCTAGTATGCTACATTATGTGCCACTTGTTTGAAATATGTATTGGCCTGTAATTTGGTCCTGGTAAAGAAAGCGAAATGTAGTTTGATTAGAGAAGCTTTCCAGTGTTGGTGTGCTTTGCTTTCTATCAAAATTACTGCTGAAACCAACCGATAGAACAATTTACTGAATGATTTAGGCTAGCATCAGATTATTGTTCTTAATAGAGTTTCTCACCCACAGTTATAAGTTCAACTGTTTGTATCTTTGAATGGCAGAGCATGTTTCTCGAGATATGAAGGTAGTAGGTTATATGCACACCCTTTAACAAGGGTCATACAACGGCGTTATTTGGAAAACACCTATATACTAAATGTAGGCATTGGAGTAAAAGTAGGAGATGTTGGTTGGCACATGGGTGGAAATAAGGTAACCCAACTCCTTGTGATTTAGTACTTTATTACTTTCATCATCAGGCATTTGTCTCATGACTACTCAGGCTTATGAGGTGAACAGGGTTCTTTTATGTGGTTACCTGGAAATAGCTTTTTTTAATTACTTCTGTAGCTTAAATTAGTGATAATGTGGTTAATAGGAAATATACCTCTGTCCGCCATTATACTGGTCTTTAATGAGTTGACCCTGTTTCAGCAATATACTGAAACTTCTGTAAACACAATTTTCAATCGCACATCCAGCCAGCAGTTTAATTTACAGCCAGTGCTATTATGCTGGTTTCCATGGGAACACTGCAAGCTCAACATTTCAACCATGTGACATTTGCTTTAATACAGCACTGAATATTACGTTGTAGTATTTCTAGGATAAATGAATTGTTGTTTTAAGAACAGCTACTGACAGACTATATCCATTGCCTGTATAACAACAGAAAATAAGTAGTCTTGATAGGCCTATAAATCATATGTTTTGGCATAGGCTATAACCAAGTTGCATAATGATCCAGCTTTGGTGACCATTAGATTGGGCTTGAGTAGTTCCCAAGCTGATTGACAGTGTCAATCAATTCACCACTCTTGTTCACTCATGGATGTGGTAAGCTAAACCGATCATGAGGCCTAATTGTTTACCCAAGGCAAGATACAGCCTAGTGTGGGATCCTGTAATTTCCAGAAAGGCAGCATCCCATTGGCAGCATGCCTGGTCAGCTGAGAGAACAGGTTGGTAGACGAGCTTTACAGAGGCATGCCTTAATGGCAGGAGCCTACCTTCTCCCATGGAATCACAAATGGATTTCTCCCCTTTCCATTGTAGTTGATGTTGTCATGAGCCCTGGTAGTCCTGTAGAACAACAAAATGGAGGAGAGCTCTACCCAGTGGGCTTCTCCATCCATTGAGGGGTGGACTCCTTTAGCAGGATTGGTGAACAAAGGAGAATGAAAGACAGGAGAAGCAAGCAGCAGCAACAGTCCCAGGGATTCAAGTTGCTCTAGAAAGGCAGTTAGACATACTGTACCTACATGAGCGTGACGCAGCAATTTTCCTTCAAAGAAAGTACTGTATGACTTAGTGGTGTAAAGGTACACATATTCACCAAAGCACATATCGAACTGTGATTTTTGTGAACCGTTACACCCCAAGTGTTACTTGATGCACCACAGTTACAACTTAAAAAGGTTTATTTTGTGGGGTGCTCAATATCAACCATTAAACCAGAACTTTACAACCTGTTTGTTGTTTAGAGAACATGTCAGCTGTGAACTTCACTGTGCCCCCCATTTATTGTTTGGGTTAGTCCCTCCCATTTACTATTTACATTAGCTGTCCAAGGTGTCCTCTTAGAGAGGTAGTGTAAAACATTAACATTCCTGGAGAGTAGGGTTGCCTTCTATCAGTTCAATTCTATGCATATCCAAATGGCTATATTTAACAATAAAAGTATGAAGTCATAGAGTAAGATATACTGTTTAACAACAAATGTGCAGCCCTTCTGTTTCCCTTCCAGAATCTCCTGTCACATTTTGAATCTTATTCGTAACATATAGAGAAGTAAATGGCATGGCAATGTCAATTACCCTCCAATCTAGTGATCAAGTGTAAATCCTTCATGTAGGTTTTATGGAGTGGTGATGAGTCGATTAGACTGGATCAAAGAAAGAGAGAGATTTAGGACTACTACCCTACACTGCTGTCATTCATATAATCATCATCTTTGCTATTTTGTGGGGAGAAAGCTGTTGCACTACTTGCTTCTTTCACTTGTCTCCATGAGAACCCGTTATGAAAAGGCATTCGATTTGTACAGTTACACATTTCTTACAGGAGTCAGTCTAGCCATGTGCTGTTCCTTGTTTGATTGCCACTCTGAATTGTATTAATTGTCATTAAAGATGAAAGTTTGGCAGGATGAGCCTTTTCTACTTATATTGGTTCCTGAGAAATTATAGGTAATTTTGAAAAGTTAACATACTGCAGCTCCCTACAGGCTCTCTTGGTGGCACGCAATCATACTTTGTAACTCTGTAAAATATAGCCTAAAGTAAGATATTCTTCATGCGGTGTGATTTCTTTGTTTGATGAAATGAGTTTGCTTATGGGCCTGACCAGTTCAAAGTTTGTTCTGTGGTCCGGTAAGGTGCTGACATTAGGCTGCATAGACCGTTGACAAGAACAATGCAATTGGGCCTGGTCTCTGCATATGTCTCAGGTATGCATTTTGTCACTTTAAAAAGTGAATATATCAAGACATTGTCATCTTGCAATGTCAGACTGCAGGACACAGTGCTAGGAAAAAAGTCACAATTTTCCTCCCTTTCACTTTTCTATAGAATATCAACACTATTAAAACAAATGTGTTGAAAATAACACAACTTGTGTTGTCTTTAACACATCTCCATGTCCAGATGGAGACAACACAGTTTGTGTTGTTTCTGATACATTACTTTTGTTATACTGTGAAACACTCATTTGTGCACATTTTTTATAACAAACGTTTGTGTTATTCTTGGACAAAATCAACACGTGTGTGTTGATTTGAAATTACTATACAATTCAAAACAAATTGCAAACAATCCACCATGGTTATACATTGACATTCATTTTTATTAGTAGAAGTACTACAATAACATCTTGTGTTGTTTTTAACACATCTCTATGTTCAGACAGGGAGAACACAGTTTGTGTTGTTTCTAGCACATTCATTTGAACCTAAATGTGTTTTACAAAGTTATTGTAGTATTTAGAGTTGAGAAAATAGAGAAACCCTTATATTTCCTCTTATTTCCAGGATCATGGCAACTACTTAATAATGATAAAACATCTATACACATATATTACACTATAGGGTATATCCTGGCAAAACGGCAAAGTATCAGAAATCAGAGTTTATGTTTAGTTAGGTTACAGGTGCATTTTGAATCTCTATGTGCAGGGGTTCTCAAATCTCTTGGGACAGGGACCCTTCATAGGGAGAAATAGGTCCAAGGACCCCCTCATAATTGTAACACACATTAACATATTCAACTTTTTTTTTTGCTACTCAGTATTGTTGGAACTATTTGTGTTCTGAAGTTGTGGCCAGGTTAACCATACCATATTTTGCTGGCAGGTTTAAGATTCACTCTTTTCGATAAGCGAGCTCTGAAGCGAGGGAGCTCTGAAGTCAGTTTTTTTTTTTGCTATCATATTCTTATAGCTTCTTACCAAATGGAATCTTTCAGACTTTTGGGAGAGACCATGCTAATGAATTCTGTGTGATAGGTGAACCTACAGATAAAATACAAATGGCCTTGAAGCATTAGTCATGCCCATGCTTTTGGTGTAGAACTTGGGATGAAGTGCAGAGGAAAGCCATGATTTACAGTCAGGACTATTTGGACGGCAACATAACTTTTGTAATTGGCCTCTGTGCACTACCACTACTTCTGAAATGAAGCAATTAAGATGTGCTTGAAGTCTTGATTTTCAGCTTCAATTCAAGGGGTTGAAGAAAATTATCTTATTAACCGTTTATTGAAATACAGAAATTTGTATACATTGCCACACCATTTTTGATGCTCAAAATGAATTGGACAATTGAGTTACACACATCTTCATAGCTGTCTGTCTTCGCGTTATTTCATGATTAATTAAAGGTTGTATCAGCGATTTCAGGCCCAGAAAAGGACCAAACATAAATGGTCACATTCATCTTATCTTTCCTAACGATCCACTAGCTGTCTGACCCATAAGCAGATCGTCAAAAAAACGTGTCTCTGTAGGCAGCCTAGGCTCCGAGATCTGTACACAAAAACAATTGCTATCAACAAGGGTTGGCAACCCACTCAAAGGCAAAACAAAGTGTTTCAACAAATAATGGACGAGATGCGCGTTTAGGAGAGTTTTAATTGTACAGGAGGGAGGGGGAGGGAGTAGCGAGCTAGCTCTCTGTTTTGTTTGAACATCAACAGAAGGGACGTATCCCCGCTATCGCTGATACAACCTTTTTCAGAGAAAAGGTCCGGAGTTCATTCCAAATGTTTGCATTCAATCTCAATATGCGGTTCAAAGAGGTGTTTATGCTAGTGAAGGATGCCACAACTAGGCTGGAGAAAAAAAACAACAAATCTATAATAACAGGAACCTTAGGAGCAACCAAATGAACAATTTGATACATTCTTAAAAAGAAAGAATGCACTGGTTAGCTCAGCAACACCAAAAGGTATGGAGGACCACGGAGGACTAAGGTCCATGAGGGCAGAATTCTTTCCTTGGTAGGAGGTAGATGCATCATTCTCAATGTCTACAATCAAGAGGTGCCTGCAACGCATGAATACAAATACAGAAGGTTTACAACAAGATGCAGTCCACTAGCATCAATCAAGAACAGTGAGGTCAGATTAGGCTTTTCTGGAAAACAAGGAGCAAGAATTTTTGAACAGATACCATTTTAAAGTTAAGTTATCCCAAAATCATGGGAAGAAAGAAGTATGGTGATTTAAAGGAATGGTTTATGATGCAAAGCATATCTCCTCATCTGTGGGGATGGCAATCATTCACATATGTATGTATGTCAGTGTTGACAGAATGACAGAATTGAATTCCATTTGTGGTGGTTAGTTTGTAGAATTAACTTGAATGCAACAGTGTTTAACAAATTAGCACAGCATGTTTATGATGCTAACCAGATTTAAGCACAATTTAGCACAACCTGGAAAATAATTGTGTGGTGGTCAATGTTGATATTGTGGTGAGATGCACAAGTAAGTCAATGTATGGGAAACACTGTATATATTCATTCACAGCATTTCACAACAGATTTGAAAGAGTTACAAAGTTCATACATGTGTATAGGGCTAAAATCAAATGTCAAATGCAGCAAAACTGATTGGCGAGTGCTTCACGGTGCAGATGGATAATGTCCAAAAAATACTGCAAAAGTAACCCAGGATGGAATATTCTTCAATATCCAAGTCAGTCACCAGGCCTCAACCCAATTGAGCATGCTTTTCACTAGACAAATCTGAAGGCTGAAAGACCCACAAATAAGGAACCATTGAAGGAGACTGCCTGAATTCTGGAACCCATCAGTAAACATCACCAAATGCCGAGTTGCCCTTCACAATATGCTTTGCCAGACCTTTACAGCAATCACTGATTGCAGAGGATTTTCCTTCAAATATTAATATAATCATTATAAATATAGGTATTTGTCAAATTACTTTTGAGCCTCAAAAATGGTATGACAATGTTAAAACTGAAAGTCTACACTTTAAGCCCATCTCAATTGTTTTGTTTCAGATCCATTGTGGTGGTGCACAGAGGCAAAATTACAAAAATTTGAACAGTCTAAATAACACCTGACAGTGTACCCCCCACAGTTGACAGCTTTAAGTTTATTTAAAAAAAAACATCATTATGACATTTGACATCAGTGCTTAATTGATAACATGATTGATAAAGTGTTGCTTTAAGTAAGACAGTGTCTTGTTTAAACTGTTATTTGTAAATTGTAACTTGTTGATAGGTAGCCCTTAGCCCTCTGCATGTAAAGACATCAAAAGCATTAGTAGTTACATAATCAGCAAACTTAATGCTGTTAATGTCTGTTTTACACAGAAATTCAGAAAATGGGTATAGCATTCAGTGTATATAAGTTCAGATTATCTTGACATTTCAGGTTTGTTGTTTGTGTGACGTTTGAAATACAGCTCGGTCTTTTTCTCTCTCAGAATGTCATCAGAGGATAAGAGTCTGGACACCTCTGACAAAGGACCGCCTCCGCCTCCTGGCAGCACAGGGGCCACGCCTACAGGAAGTCCTGCCCCCACTGACAGACGCCCTCGGGGACGTCCTCGGAAAGATGCAGTGTCCACAGCCCCCCTGCCTGGCCCTGCGACCAAGCCCCCAAAAAAGTACATTTAACCTCTGCTTTACCAAAATCCAAAAATGTGTTGGTATTGGGCAACATTTGAAACATTTGCTTTTCATTTAGAAAGGGGGTTATAACCACTTTTTGATGCTTCACATGCATTTTATATATTATTTAGATACAAAACAGTCTTGTTACTGCTACATACTAAAGGGGACATTATTGCCAATTGTGTCCAAATCAATTGAATCTCTGCCTCCCTTCATGTCTCTAGGGCTATATGAGTGTCATAGGAAGAGTTTGCTAATTGTAGATTTGCATACTGCTAAGATCTGACTCAAAGGGATTAAACTATATGCAGCATACGTAGTGGCAAAGAGAGGGTGAGATGGGAGTTGTTTGACATGTTTGTGTAGGAACCAGGCTTGTACAAAATTCCAGTATTGAATTGAAACTGGCTCTTAAATTCCAATTAAATTCTTGAATTTCACTTGCATTTTAATTTATGTAGCAAACAGGAAGCAGAATTGTAATTCGAATTGTGCACAACCCTGGTAGGAACCATGAAAAGTTCAGGTGTGTGTCCTCACTTTGCATACCCTCTCAACCCTACCAGGTTCGGTATCAGCTTTATATAATATATCTCCTGGAGGAATTTGGAAGGGGTTAAATCCCATCCCAACTGTGGGTCATAGATATGACGCATGCATTGCTGTGTTTCTCATAACATGGCTAGATAAAGCATGAAGAATGATAAATTGCACTTTGTTGTAAATTAGATCCTAGATGTTTTTGTTGTTGTTATGAGATGGTTTTCATAATGGTCTGGGTCAGACGTGGTTTGGAAGGCTACTGGAAGGCTGTTTTTCTGTGTTATGAGTGCTGAATGCATGATTTAAGGTATTGGATTTGAACAAAAACTGTACTGCCTGCTCAATACACACACACACACACACACACACACACACATATACACACACACATACACACACACACACACACACACACACACACACACACACACACACACGCTCTCTTTCTCTCTCGCACAATATGATTTGAGGGTTGAATTGGTTGATGTGAGATTGGTGTGTGTGGAGAGCCATTCCATCTACTCCAGTGCCATGTTTTGGAACTCCCCCTCAGACTGGGAACTACTTATCACAACAGCTTTTTTTTCTTCCCTCTATGGTGGGATCATGGGGATAAGTTATAGTGCACCGGGGTTGGGGGGTTGGGTGCCCAACAACAACCTGAAAGGTTTTGTTCTGCTAAGGATTGACTGAATCTCTCTATTAGCAATAGCCAAGAGGGTTTGCTTCTTTGAAATTTTATTTAAAAAAAGGAATATGTGTAATTGCAACAACAACTACAAACCCTGTTGGTTGTTTCTTAATGTCTATAAAATGCATTTAGGTAGATTACACAGTTTGTAACAACGATAGCCTGGTAGTGTGTTAATGCTACAAATATAGTTGTAATGGTCTGTAGTGGTCTGAAAACATGTCACAGCAGGTATTGGAATAAAATTAGGCTTTGAGGTGAAGAAATAGACAGTTTACAGCATACCTTTTACAGTTCAAAGCTTTGTTGCACAGAAATTCAGAGAATGGGTATAGCATTTCAAAGCTTTGTTGCACAGAGAATGAGCTGTTTGGTTGTATCCCTCAATATTGAACCTATTGCCACCAACCCTCCATTCAGACGGCTGGATGTACCTTAATATAGAGCCTTAATGTGCCAACCCTCTATTCAGGTGGCTGCTAGTGTGAGTATACTTCAATATAGAGCCAAATGCTGCCAACCCTCTATCCAGACGTGACAAGAGATTGTCTGAGAGGAGTTATGCATTTTTAATCCACTGTCTACTACCAACCATCACAGGACCACTTCTAACAGCAGCATGTTTTGTAGCTGTTGAATACTCAATTCAGAGCAAAATGTTCTCTTTGCAAAGTAATTATCATTTTGGTTTGTGGGACTTTTCTGAAATTACATCTCAGGCTTTTGCAGTGCATTGGACAATAACCTGTCTTTGATATGAATGTTATTTTTCCTCATAGAGGGTGGTCCTCTAGTGCTGTTGGTGTTTGTGGTGACTGAATTAAATCTATACACTGTGCTTGGACTGTGAAGGTCTGGCGGTAAGGGGTTCTACTTGTGCTGTCTCATGGGAGATGATGTCAGAGGGTTTAAACAAGAAGTATAGGCCTATGTATTCTCTTTGCAAATTTCCTAATCAGAGATGCTGGGTATTAGACAATAAAAATGACTGAGCTATTTCAGTCACTTTGCTTGTGAAGGTATTGTTTACTTACTTTTGAGATGTTGAAGTACAGTTGGGATATGTATTCTCGTGCTAGAGTTTTTTTCAGCTCTGATTACAGGAGTTTGCCCCCATTTTTGAGGGCTGGGCCATGTTGGTTATCTGGTGGAGGAAGTCATTTGGAGGGAGGGGTTGGCAGGCATCAGGCAGATTGTGATTTCTCTCTCTAGTGGCATTGATAATTACCCCTCCTTCTCTTCTCCTCCCCCCCCCCCCGCCCATCATACCCCCCAGAGGTCTGTTTGCTCTTGCCCGCCTCAAGTTTACTCTCTCCACTTAGCGGGCTTACTGTGGAATTTGTTTAATTTGTGTCCCTGACAATTATCACCTTGATGAAGTGATACTATGATATTGGTTGGGGAGTTGCCTAGTGGGATTCCTGACCTCCTGACACACACACATACATATACATATATATTATATATATATATTTATTTATTTTATTTTATTTTTACTCTGCACAAGTGCCACCATGTGTGTGTTTTAATGTGCGGATAGGTGGTCGAATATCCTTTGCCAGCTTGGAGTTCTGAAGTTATTCAGAGTCCGGCTCCGTGTTTCTCTGCACTGCTCTGTTCTCCAGCCTCACAGAGGAAATGATTTGGCCATCATGCTAACAGCCATCGCACATCACGTGCATCACACACACATTGACTGCTCGTGCGTGCTGTTGTGTACTTTGCAGATGCAGGTGTCGACTGGTTAGCAGCTCGGCTGCAGACGCACAGTGCAGGGCAGTAGAGAGGGAGATGTAGACGATAGGCATGGAGGGGCGCTGTCCTCCGAGCTCTTCTCTTCCCTCTCTTGGCTGGTGGTCAGTCACTGAGAAAAGCATTGCTCTGCTGAATGAGTGGGGGGAAAATAGGAGGGGGGGGGGGGGTGAGCAGCAGTGGGAGAGAGAACGAGGCGTCCATGTGAGAAGGCCGCGAGGCAGCACGGTGGGAGGTGGACATTTGAGTCGGCGCTGCGCTCCTCCCGACCGAGCCAGAGATCACAAATCAAAATAAACCCATAGCAGTGGCAGGCCCACCGTTAGCCAGCCAGCCAAGCAGAGCCCTCCCCTTAACCCTCTCAGCACACACACACGTACACACACACACACACACACACACCAGACAGTGTGCAGTCAGCTCAGGGCCAGGTGTGCTTCAGAGGCATCTTAGCAGTATGGTTTAACCCCTACAGTTTACTATGCGTGACTAGAGATGTGCTTTAGCAGTTATCCAGGCTGTCTGCTCAGTTGATGGGTCAGAATTGTCGAAAGCAGTGGTTAGTGGATCCAGCTTTCATATCTCTGGTTTGTTTCAATGATGACATGAGGGCTTTGGAGTGAAACAGCGCTAAAAAGAGACCCAGTCCAGTGGCCTCAATCAACTTCTGAAATTGATGTCATATCGTACTTGTAGATCTTAAGATATTTAGCCTTCTATTTTTCCCTACAATAGGTGTTGCTGTGTGTGAGAAATCAATTTAAACAGAAACTAGACAAAATAAAGTACAGAAGCGTGTGATGTTTTCAAACTGAGTTATTAAGCAATGAGATTGTGTTGAGATGATTTCCTGTCTTTAGAGCCGGCCCAGTTTTAAAGGATAGATGTGCCTAATTGTCTTTATTGAAAACAGCTTGATGAAGCAAGCTTTTTTCGAGTTCCCATCCTACACAACACTCCAAAGTCTTGTTCTGAAGGTGATTTACTTCAAATGATGATCTGATTAAATTATTAAACACTATTACAGTAACGTGCACTGAGGGCAGTTCAAAATGCATGCACCTTTGACTGTTGAGCACAATTGTGTATTGGTGTAATGGTGATAAGCTCTGTTTGTGAGTGTGTGTGTGTGTGTGTGTCTATCTGTCTGTCTATATATACAGCTCTGGAAAAAAATAAGAGACCACTGCACATTTTACTATGTGAGAGTATGTGTGTATGTGCAATCAAAGACCTCACACCAGTCTTCTTCATGAGCCGTATAGCGTCACACACACACACATCTATCCAGCCGTCCTGCTGGGGTTAGCCCAGCCCAGCCCATCACTGGCCATTAAGACCCAGTGACAGCTGTGACTATGCAACTGATTCATGATCAGCTCCCCATTAAGACCCAGTGACAGCTGTGACTGTATGCAACTGATTCATGATCAGCTCCCCATTGAGCTATCGAGCATTGTCCAGACAATAATTTGTTTTCTCTTATCTCTCTCTGTCTCCCTCCCCACTGCCTTCCCCACTCTGTCTTTTTCTACCACTCTCCCCTCTCTTTCTCCCCTTGCTCTTATCTCTCTCTCTCTCTCTCTCTCTCTCTCTCTCTCTCTCTCTCTCTCTCTCTCTCTCTCTCTCTCTCTCTCTCTCTCTCTCTCTCTCTCTCTCTCTCTCTCTTTCCTTTTCCTTTGTCTTTCTCTCATTATCACTCATTCACACATTCTTTCATTCATGCTCTTCTCTCTTCCTTCCTCTCTCTGCCCCACCCTCTCTTTTTCTCTCAGGAGTCGAAGCCGTGGCAGGGCACTGTTGGAGGATGAGGAGGTGGTGGAGACCGCAGAGTTGGCTGAGCCCACAGCCAGTCAGGAGATAGGTGAGCCACCCCCCTCCCCCCTCATCTCCTCCTACCTCCTTAGTGCTACCCCTCCTCCCTGTCTCTCTTTCTCTCCCCTCCTATCTCTCTCTCTATCTCTCCCTCCCACTCTCCCTCTCTTTTCCTCTTTCCATTTCTCTTTCGCTCTCTCTCTCTCCCCCTCCATATCTCCTCTCTCTCTCTCTCTCTCTTTCCTCTCTCCCTCCCTCCACATCCTCCTCTACCTCTCAGGCTGCTGGAGCGTTGTGCGTGTGGAGCTCTCCCAGATAATGGGTGCTGGTGTGAGTGAGTGGCTGCTATGTCTCGCTCTCACAGCCTCCACGGTCAGGGTGAGAGAGAGGCTTTAGTGAGTCTGGCAGTGCGTAGAGCAGCAGGAGTACGAGCTGATGAGGGTTCCTCTGCTTTCCATGTCCCACACTCCACCTGGCCCCACTTGTGAGGTGTAATTGAAAGGTTTTAACTTTAGCCACGAGGCTGCCCCTGGCTTTTCCCCCAGCCCTTCTCTCTCTCTCTCTCTCTCTCTCTCTCTCTCTCTCTCTCTCTCTCTCTCTCTCTCTCTCACTTCCTGCATTGCTCTTGGCAATGTGATTTTAGGTCGAGTTGGAGCGAGTGGGCTTGGTAATGCGCTCTGAAGGCTTCTTCAAATCCCCCTCTCTCCGCTCCTCTCATACACAAACAGTTGTGTCCATTTTTTTTGTTGCCACTCCCAACTGATGTATCAAGTGAGTGGTGAGAAGTCCACAACTGTCAGGCGGGAATCCCTTAGGAGCTTCAGATTATGTTGCAGCTGTGTGTCTGGAGTAGAAATATCAGCTCACCCAAGTCACCACTATGCCCACCATCTTATTTATTTCTCTGTGGGTCTGAAAACAGAAGAAACAGAAGACTTGATAGAAACTCAGTAGGTGCTCAGTGGAAGTGGAGTGAAATGCACTTTATTCTGTTGTTGTTTATATCTGTTGCATTACATTTGTGATATTTTGTCACATTTTTCAATACAAAAGAATGTAACTCTTTCTTAATTCTCATAAAGCCTTTTTTCCTTGAAGTAGAATGGTTGTCTCATTATGTTGTGGCCGTGAGTGAGTCATGTCCATCCACTCCAGGAGCGTTTTGGGGCCACCATTTTATCTTGTGTGCATGTGGTCTCTGTGTTCCTCCACAAAAGGGTGGCTTAGATGTAAAGTACCTAGACACCCCCACCCTCAACAACAACAACAAAAAACAGTCATCATATCTATCTGACACATTTGTAGTTGTTTGTGTGTGAAGTGGTTGTGTTGTAGGACCCCTGACATAAAGGAAGGACTGTGTTAGAATGGAGGCAGTGGAATGGAGAATTCAGAAAATTAGAAAATGGTTTGAGTCACTTGGAACATTACGAATTTTCAGTGGTTGGAACACCTCTTGTAGTGTAGTGTAGTGTAGTGTAGTGATTCATTGGCTTTGACACCTGAGTCTTAAACTGCACCTGCTCCCCCCCCCCCCTGTCTGTCCCTCAGAGCCAAAAGAGCAGCAGGAGATGGGTGAGAGTGCCATGTTGGTGGCAGGCGACGGCGAGGGGGAGGACAGCCCCTCGTTCCCCCTCCACCAGACACAGGAGGCAGCAGCGCCACCATCAGCCTCGTCCTCAGGAGTCACCAAAAGCAGGTCAGACAAGCGCTCAGTCATGACAGTCTGCTGAGTCACTGCTGTGTGTGTGTGTGTGTGTGCGCGCGTGTGTGTGTTTATGTGTGTGTGTACATGTGTGTTTGCGCGTACATGTGTGTTTGTGTGTGTTTGCATTTGCATGCATGTGTATGTGTTTGAGTGTTTGCTATGTGTGTGTGTGTACGTGTGCGCATCAGTATGTCTCTGTGTGTATAATACAAGGACACTTTTGTATTGTAATTTGTTGTGTGTTCTGTGTGTATTTGTAAAGGGGTTTGCAGGGGTTGTGAACAGAATGAAAATATGTGTGTTTGTGCCTTTGTGGACCAACGTTAGCCAGCACATTAACAGTACTAGGAGTAGGGGAGCTACAAGCACTAGTGCAGTCTGGTTGAAGAGATGGCGCTGGAGGACTCTACATACTCGACGCACCCGACCGGTAGCGCGACACCGTGACGTCAAAATGACGTAGATCTTGCTTGCGCGCCGGTATTTTAGCCAGGTAGCGCGAGGTAGCGCACCACTCATTTTTTTTCAGACGAGCGCGACAAAGCGGAAACAGGAAAATGGACTAGTTCGAGGGCAAGCGAGAGTTGTAGTGTTTTGATACAGTCGTGAATTTTTAATAGTTTGCTGGATAAGTTAACAAAGTTACCAGCGAGAGTTGCAACACATGGAATTAAGAGGAAAGAATAGAAACGATTTATTTTCAAACAAAGGATATCTATTAAGGCCTGAACAAAATCGCTTTCCACTTCAGGAAATTACACAAACTCAGCCAGCTGCTAGCTAGCTAGCCAGCTAACTAAACTGTTTAAATTATTAACATTTCCCTCGGGATGACTAAAGTATCTATCTATATATCCATCTATCTATCTACCTGTGCGCACACCTTGGAAACTAGATGATAATGATGGTGGTAGTTGTGAATAGTAGCAACCAAAGTCTGAAGTACCATCACAGAGACTAGCTAATAGCAGAGCCGTTTACATTCTCTGCCACTAGTGTTTCTTAATTCAGCTTCTTCTGCTGTGTAACGTAGTTGGCGTTAATCTTTTCACAACAGCGACACCTCTGTTCAGGAGAATATTGCAACTAGTGTCGTGACCACGACGCGCGAGTATAAATGGTTACGGCGCTTCTGTGACGTCACATTGTCGCGCTACCGGTCGGGTGTGTCGAGTATGTAGAACATTTAAGTCTAATAGTCTCCAGATATTCCTGACAGTTCTGAATATAACAGCTCTCTCTGTTCACCAAGCTAAATAGAACGCCGCTGTCCGGCAGACTGGTTTGGTAACGTTGCCTTACTTGCACAGGATAGTCAGTGAGTCATGGACTACAGATACAGGGATACAGTCTTGGCTGTGTGAGAAACCAGGCCGATTGGATGTGTACTGCAGTGCTCCACAGCCTTGGCTTTGGAATCCAGTTCCAACAAATGGTTGCTTCCTGTTTTGACTTTGTGTTGATCGAAACACTAAAAGTGTACCACTTTTAAGATTAGTGGAACAACATTGCAGAGCAAGGTTTGCTAGTCACACCCTAGATAGCCATGTTCTATCACATGAGCAGATATGAAAATAACAGCAAAATAACGGAATCCAACTTTAGATATATTGCATGTAAACTGACATGAGTTGCACATGCACATTGTTTCAGCATAATGAATTGGTGGATCGCTCTTTATTATCAACCAGTATGTGTACTGAGTACATGGAAAAGCAGTGTAATGTTTAATGTTGTGTGCTTTCAGATGAGGCAGGCTTCAGAGCTGGAATGCAGAACCCTGTCCTACTGCTTTAGCATTCCAGCATTAACCAGTGTAGTGAGGTTAATTAGGAGGGGCATTCTCTGACATCCAAGCGTGCACAATAGACCTAAGTATGTGTGCTGGTGTAATTTGGGGAAGAGGTCCCTGATGCTTCAGGAAATCCACCCAGAATGCATAAACAAGCATCAAAAGCTCCACAGCCCCCTCAGCCGTCGGCCTGCGTTAGCCCACTGGGAGTTGTCCTGGGTGCCAGTCCTGTAAAGGTCGCCCATTGATCTCCAGGCTAGACAGCTCTGTCAGGATATGCTACACTCATTGGGACAGGAGGAGGCCCTCGTTTGTCATACTTTATTGGCTGTCTCAACTGGTTGTTTATTCATAGCTCCCTTTAGCTATAGGCTAGCTATCAGGTAACTGGTCTAACCCACTGCCAGGGAATTTTGCTAAGCTAAACTAACGGTGTCAGGCTAGGCTGTTGCACACACACAGAGAAGAGAAGGGTATGTGTGTATCCTCTCTTATCTAACTCTGGGGTACACAGGAAATAAGCTTATTTCTCAAAAAGTTGACTTGTTCCTTTAATAACCTGTTTGTTTGTTTGTTTGTTTGTTTGTTTGTTTTTGTTTGTTTGTGCAGTGAACAACTCTGTGCCTGATATCGATAACCATTCTGTTTTTTTTTTGTTTGTTTGTTTGTGCAGTGAACAGCTCTGTGCCTTCTGTTACTGTGGTGGACGGAGCCTCCTGGGTCAGGGGGATCTGAGGAGATTTGAGGTCTCACCCACTCCCAGTAGCCAATCAGGAGGCAGCACGAGGGACGGCGACGGTGGCAGCGGTGGCAGTGACCCGGACAGCGGGGCCCCTCGGCCAACCGTGGCTCCCAGGGCGTTGTCGAGGTAAGCTGATTGGCCGGGGCTCGGACCGGGCGGCACTGTCACGTTGCGTTTGCCGCAATTGGTCAGCTCTGGGAGAGAGAGTGAAATGGCCTGTGATGGCCTCTGTAGCGGTTTAATGAGCTGAGCTAAGTGGCTTGCTCTCACAAGCGCGGCTGCCGGGAGGAGAGTCCGCCTGCCAGCCTCCGCAACTCAGAGCTGCGAGGGTGATGCAAAGACGACAACACATAGAGTACGTCATCTGCGCCTAAAAGAGGCGCGTGTGTGTGTGGGTGTTTGTGCGAGCGCACGAGCTGTGTACATCTGTGTGGCTGACAGAGTGTGTCCAGAGGCAGACACACATAGACGGGTTGCGTCACTGGTGCGCTCACACTGCTTCGGGCTGGTTTGACTCACTGAGCTGGCCGTGGTCATGGCCGCCTTCTGCCTGCGCTGACTGATTGAGAATATCACTGTGAATATGTCTGCTCTCTCCATTTCCTCGGCTACGGCCTATTCCTGGTCAGACAAGGCCAGGTGAACGTGATGGGGGCAAGGCGTGCTCCCAATCAAATCTTCCTTGAAGCCGCTCCATGCTAATCAGCCGGATTAAGTCTCCGGACGTCTCTCCTCATATGCTCTCCAGATGCTACTTTTTCCGAACTTCCTCTCCTGCGTAGCGCCATATCCTTCCTCGTCTCCTCAGTCAAAGCCAGGCAGCAGCATTAGCGTTAGCGTGCTAATATGCTTGACTGGCATTGTGCAGCGAGCGCCCTGAGCACAGCTTCTGTGAAAGGCCACGTTTCTTGCCCAGGTTTTAGCCAGATCAATTAGCGTGTGTCAACCCAGCGTTAGCCCAGTGCTGCTGCCCTTTTCTCCGAGAGCCACGTGAAGCCCAGCGATATGAAGGCCCAACTCACTCCTCTCTGAGCCTGTGCCTGGGCGCACAAAAAAAAAATCCTCCCTGTGCTCCCTTGGCCAGCTGCCTAATTTGTCTCGGCTTTTCAGAGCCAATCAAGCGTCTCCCAGGGGGTGGGAATGGCGAGGGTGAGGGGGGAAGTGGTGGGTGGTGACGTAATCCCCCCCCCCCCAAACGGGGCCTTGGCTGCCTGCCAGCTCAGCCGTGCATTGTCACAGCGGGAGCTGCACGATTGGTTGCCACATCCGGAGGAGTGCCTGTGTGTGTGTGTGTGTGTGTGTGTGTGAGAGAGAGAGAGAGACAGAGAAAGAGATGGAGATGTGGAGGTGGGGGAGAGAGAGAGTGAAAGGGAAGAATGAAGTAATATCTTGAGAGACCTTTGTTGAGAATGTGACATGGCAGAAACTCTGTAGACCAGTATTTAAAAAGGTATTTTTGAATAAACGTCTATTCAGCATATCAAACTAGTAGCCCTGCATTGATTCTGAAGAAGGAATATTCCTTTTTTAAACAAAGAATATGAATGAATCAGCAACAGATTTAAACCCTCTATGGTACACATTATGATATCCTTATGGAAAAAAAAATATTGTCATTGTTTTTTCTGTTTAAAAAGGTACACTTTAACAAATAATATTTTTTTTTTATTTTTTTTTTTTATATATGTTTAAGATTTGTTACCTCAAGGCAACATTGTACCATAACGGTCTTTATAACTTAACACTAGAACAAAAATATGTATCTGGTTTTCAAGGCTTTACAAGTCTCATACTTCAAAATCAAAAATCTAATTTTAAATTCCGTTGTTGCTCCCAGGCAACATTGTACCATTGCGGAATGTAAATCAATATTTTACAGGTATGAAATTATAATGATTAAAACATACAAATTATCATATGAGAGCATCAAAATCACTGTTATTTACTAGTTAAAAGCTCCATAAATCTCCCCAAATGTTCTCAGGTATACACATACACACAAGCCCCCACACACATCCATGAGTTTGTGCACGTACACCCATGTATACCCATGTATGCGTACTGATGCACACACAGATAACAACATCCACTTTCCCTCTGAGACCTACATCTGACTTTTTGAAAGTTTAGTAAGCAATTTGTCTCCAGAGAAACACAGGGGGTAGGCCTACACTGTAGCAAATAGAGGGATCAGTCAGGCCTCAAACTTGGCGCCACGGGGTAGCAAGTCTGCAGCTTGACCGCAACACCTAAAAAGCCATGGATGTTGGAATGGTAGTCAGGGCATAACCTCAACCATAGTGCTGGCATTCTGTAAAACTCACACATACAGGTGCCCCTCGTACATCCTTCCATCCACTGTTAATCACAGAATGCCTCACTAATGCATCGCCTTTCCATGGGGGCCATCATACAGGGGTCAACCTGACCTAAGGGTCCCTCATACAGCTCTTACTTTGAGCACACTTTAGCATCACAGCAGGCCCTTTCACTTCTGGCATTATGATACATTTACATATACATACAATACATTTGCCAGTTTACTTACAGGTATTAGCAATATATTTGCTTGCCAATTTACTACAAATATAATGCACTTGCTTCCCTACTTAGTATTTGGTATGGCCATATGCAAATCCGTTATGGTACAATGTTGCCTCAGGGCAACATGCAGTTTTTTGTAATATCCTATGACCCCTACATTGATATGTTATGAAAAGTTGTTGATAATACATCTTTACTTATCAATAAAGCTTGCTCATAGGGAAAATGTGGCGTTGCAAGACACCTGCACAGTCCCTGAATGAGGAAGCAAAATGACTGCCTGTGAGTCATGTGACTTCTTTCTTGCAGTTGCATTGGATAGTACTGGAGTTCCCACCCCTGCTGAAGAATTATCCAATCAAATTGTTGTTTCATTTTGTTTAAACAAGCCAAATTAGGCTATGTTGCCTGGAGGCAACACCGTACAATAGAGGGTTAAGGTTTTTCTTCTCAGGACCTCGCATATAGCTTAAGCCAGTGTGATGATTAGGGTAAGGGGACAATGATTCAGGAGACTGTCTGTTAAAACTGTAGAGTTGCTGGCTTGACCTGGTCATTCCAGCTTCCTGGTGAAGTATCTTTTGGCATGTTTGCAGTTGTGATGTCTGGAGCATCAACCAGTAGCATAAATTCTGATGGGAACTTAATTGTCTTAAAATACTTTGTGCTTTTTCTTCACCTCTGGAAATATTGCCAATAGTTGCTGAGCTTGCTGAGTTTGCAAATGAGGCCTCTAGGCCTCTTGGACTTTATGGGATGTGTCCCCAAGAAACAAAAGTGATGCAGTTGTCTGATAAGCACAATCTAAAGTTTGTTTCACCTTGAAGAAGCGTTATAGAGTTATTATTGAGTATGGTGTGAACTAGTGAGCTGCCTCCCTACTTCACCATGCTGTTGGCTATAATAAAAGCATGCTAACATGCTAATTGGAGTCTTTAGTTAAATTGTTGCTAATGTCATGCTGTTAAGAGTTTCCTTCTTCTTCGTCCTCTCTAGAACCACAGAAATGCATAGTGCATAGCCTGGAGACGGACAGCTGTGTTTATCGGTTCTCCTTCACATTACTATATTCTATCACAACAAATTTGAAGATCCCGAGAGTAGTTGACCATCAAGTGGCTAATTGTTGCCTTAAGTACAGTACATAATATCTCCCACTGTTTCAGTGCTACTTTGGTTTCTTCTCCAGCTGGGCAGCCAGTAGCTAAAACAACTAAACTGTAGAAATCTCAGTGTATTGGTCTTATGTCTGTTATGCTATGCCAGTATAGTGGCTAGCTCTCTAGCTCATTTGGAGACCCCTGTGTGAACACAGCTTTTCCTGTGGGTGTGGTGGAGGACAGACTGAGCTGTTGTGTTGTAATGAGGGGCACTGCTGATGTGCCACTGAAGATGCTGACATGTTGACACCGAGTCCTTTCCCCATAACGGGCTAATCAATCAGTTCAGTCTGGCTGGGACCAGAGAGGCGTCCTCCCTCCCACCCCCAGGCCTACTGATTCTCCACGATGCATCCACGGCATACTGATGAGTGGTTACAGGAAGGGATCCATACATGCCCAGGGCCCATATTAACAAAGAGTCTTAAGACTGAAAGTAGCTCATAACTGGCCAATTTAGGAGAAAGTCTTAAGTCTTTACTTTAGAACCTGTCACTCATCAGCCAGTCACGGATGACTGGCAAGCTTGTGCATGGGAATTGACATCAACCATAGCAATGGAGCTCTTGCTTCTCCTAGGAGTTCTCGTTTTTCCATATTAAACATTTTGTGAATAGGTTTTAAGAGGAAATGTTTGGTTAAAAATAATATGTGCGATTTAGGAGCACACTTTGTGAATATGGGCCCTGATGCTTAAAGATAGTTTGAGTAATGCCCTCTTTACAGCATTTTTACAGAATTTCTTTCTGTTCACACTTTTTTCATGTCAGTATCTTTCTCTCTCTGTCTCTCTGTCTGCCTCTCTCTCTGTCTCTCTGTTTGTTTGTCTGTCTCTCTCTCTCTCTCTCTCTCTCCCTCTCATTTCACAGTGCGGAGGAAGGAGCTGGCAGGTTTTGGGATGAGCTTAGTCACGTTGGCCTCCCTGATGGCACGGATGTCCAGACGCTCTTTGATGAGTCAGGTGAGGCTCCGCTGCCTTATTGGGTTCAGCATCTAAACCCCATGCCCCCTGGGAAGGATACCCATAATGAGAGAGGGACCCCTTGAGATGCCAAACACAACCTCATGACGCAGAGGTAACAGATGTTGCTCTTGTCTGATGTTGCAGGACGGTGCTGGGCCCATCAGCGCTGTGCCGTATGGTCGCAAGACGTGTGCCAGGGCGAGGACCAATCACTGCTCAACGTGGACCAAGCCATCCACTCAGGGAGCACACAGGTAAGGGGTCTTTTAAACACAGGAATGCTGGTTTGCTTTCTCGTAAACACACAGAGATGGAGACGAGTCTGGATAGGGAAGAACCTGGATTTGCCCCGTGTCAAGCTTCATACGGGCCTGGCCGTGACACTGCTTCCAGATGTCTGTCCAAAATAAGCTTGAGACATATTTAAAGCGGTGCAGAACAGAAAGAAGCTTCTGGGGCTTGTCACGGTGCAGCTGGTGGATCACAAGCATTGACTAGACTAGAGTAGAGACGACCAGCTCCATTGACCATGTCATAGCTTGACCAAAGTGGGTATGGTATGGTATGGTAAAAGACATGGTCAATAACGGCAACAAGAGGCTGTTATCCATATATATCTGGCACATCTCCATGGCCGGTCCTGTGAGTAACGCCATGTGCCGTCAACCTGCTCCAGTGCTGTCGTAAGCAATGTGAGCAGCGTGATGGATCTGTCTGGTGCTAAAGGTCACCGCTGATCAGCGTGGCACACCCGCTCTCCCTCCCGCCTGCGCGACGGAAAAGGTCAAGGCACTCAGGAACACTCTTGCTTCCACGGCTTAGCACTTAGCATTTAGCACCCTCCCCAATCCCAGCCCCAAATGATGGGCTTTTAAAGCCTCCGTATCCTTTTTCAAGTGGATAAGGCGGCAGTATATAAGCCACTGAATTAGCAGCGTGAACTATGAATCGGCCTGCTCGAGTGGGCAGGTGTCAGGCTCCGCAGTTTGCATGTGACCCACACAAAATGGTCTTCCCCGACCCCAGTGTTTTTTGATGGATTAGTTAGACGTAGCTCTGTAGCTAATTGCAGTTCGCTAAGTGTGGGTGTTGTTTCGCCAGACTGTGACGGGCACAATGGAATAATTAAAGACCACAAACACTTGCTATCTGTCCTGCACCTGGCTCTTTACAGCAATCAGGAACATGTGCATCGGTAAGGTTGTTACTTTTAGGGAAACTCTGTAGGGGAGGGTAACCCTGTAGAGGAAGAGAGCTGGCCTAAAAGGGAAAGTGAGTCTTGAGAAGGAGAAGTGAGTCAAGCTGAACAGGGAATTATTTCCCCTTCCCATCGAGTTATTTGGTTCACCTTTCACAGAACAAAAGTTGGAAACTGTGGCAATGCCCTCGACTGATGTCTGGGTTTAGTTTGTCTTTATTTGCATGTAATGGTTTCTCAGGTGATATAGTTGCATAGGACCGTGATGGGAACAAAACAGGAGGTGAATGTAAAGTCTGTGGGAGTGCATACGTATTCCCACATGAGTGTGAAGAGTGCCTGCCATAGGCTTAATAGTATGTAAGGCCAGCCAACTGGAGTGGTAAACCTCTCAGTAATTGCACTGACCCTGGAAAACCTTGAGTCCAGTTTTCTGTGAGCTGTAATTATAGTTTGACTGACACGCAGTTTTCTATGAGCTCGGTTGCTGAGATGGTTTTTTGAATAGGGTCCATCCTTGCTGCGGTATCCTAGCGCTTGGTGTTGTTCTGGGTGTTTGGAGTGGACGGTTCCCTATGTAATTTTGGTGTGGTATGGTTTAGCTGCTGCAGGATTGGATGATGTGTTCATTTCACACATGGTTTTGATGGCTCTCTCTCTCCCTCTATACCTCCCACTCTCTCTCTCTCTTTCTCCCTCCCTCTCTCTCTTTCTCTCCCCCCTGCAGTGCTGTGCATACTGTAAGCGCCTTGGAGCATCCATCAAGTGCTGTGAGGAGGGGTGCGATCGGATGTACCATTACCCTTGTGCGGGGGCTGCCGGAACCTTTCAGGACTTCAAGAGACTTTTGCTCTTCTGCCCTGATCATATTGAATTAGCAATTGACAGATGTGAGCGTCTTTGTCTTCTTCTCATTTCACTCCTTCGCTTTCTCTCCCTTCGCTGTGTTTCTGCCCCTGTGACCCTCCTTCACCCTCTCAGCCCTTCTCTTACTCCCCCTGGTTCCCCTACTCTAGTTCTCCTCTATCTTGAAACATCATATGGTTTCTCTTTGGTCTTCCTCTCCATGACTATACAACAACATTCCTCCTCTCACCCATATGACCACTCATCTCTCTCTCTCTCTCTCTCTCTCTCTCTCTCTCTCTCTCTCTCTCTCTCTCTCTCTCTCTCTCTTTGTTCCTTTTATTCTGGGTCCCAGCTCTTGAGGAGGCCAACTGTGTGCTGTGCGACAGCCCCGGTGACCTCCAGGACCAGCTCTTCTGCACCAGCTGTGGGCTGCACTACCACGGCATGTGTCTGGACATTGCAGTGACCCCTCTGAAGAGGGCAGGCTGGCAGTGCCCAGAGTGCAAAGTCTGCCAGACGTGCAAGTGAGTCCTCCTCCTGCTCCTACTCTCTCTCTCTTTGTTTGTTTCCTCATGGCCATCAGAGAGATGTTGTCCATTAGGCTCCGTGAGGAGAGAAGGTTTTTATGAGAAGAGATTAAGTAGATTTGTTTGCCGTGAGATGCTAGGTGCTTGGTGTCAGGTTTGCCGTCTTTGGCTTTGTATGTCCATGGTAAAGGTGCTCTTTGCAATATCTGTGTCACTCCAGGAACCCGGGCGAGGACACCAAGATGCTGGTGTGTGACATGTGCGATAAAGGCTATCATACATTCTGCCTGCAGCCGGCAATGGACTCCATACCTGCTGGTGGCTGGAGATGCAAGGTGAGGAACCCTGACAACATCAGCCATAATGCATACCTATAATCATAGTCAATTGAAGTAATTTACTCATTATTTGCAGTTTTGTCATATGGAAATCTTTTGTGTTCCCTGGGCCTCAATTTCTTTTCAGTAGACATCATCCACCATAGATTTGAACTGAACATTGCATTTCTTGTTTGTGTGTGAACTCTTTGTAGAACTGCCGCGTGTGTGACCAGTGTGGCACGCGGACGAGTGGCCATTGGCACCACTCGGGGCTGCTGTGTGAGGCCTGTGCCGGGCAGCAGGACCCAGCGCTGGCCTGTCCTCTGTGTGGTGGGGGCCTGGACCCTGAGCTCCAACCCCACCTGCTCTCCTGCCACAGCTGCAAAAGGTACCTGAGGATGGAGGGGGAGGAGAGGGGGTAACTGGGATGCAGGGCGAATGACCCAAGTAGTGTGGAAATGAGTGAAAGGATGAATGAATATTTGTAATGAATATGCTCATGACTATCATGAAGTCTATTCTAAATACCTACAATTGTGTGTGTTAATGGAAGAGTTATGGATGGGTGCTAGCGTCTGTTGTGTTTGATTTCTTTGATTGATTATTTTGATTTATATTTATAAATCCTTCTTATAGTCCTGCTCTTTTATCTCATATGCTGTGCGTTTGTACTCTGACGCTCACTTCTCGTTTATGATCTCGTGGTCTATTTTTAGGTGGTTGCACCTGGAGTGTGAGCAGCAGGTGGAGGGCTTTGTGGAGCCCCTGCCAGGGGAGCACTATGTGTGCTGCGGCTGCCAACGCACCAGCCCTGATCTGGACCCACCGCACAGGGACCTGGAGGCCCGGCTCATGCTGGCCACAGTCGGCGCCGAAGAGCCAGGGGACGCGCCGTCTGAGCCGCAGCCGTCCAGCCCGATGGACTGCCCGCCCAGTGGAGCGCCTGAGGAGGAAGAGCGGGCGGCTGGCACCGGCGCCGCTGGTTGTGGGCAGGCAGGAGAGCAGGTGTCTGGTGAGTGCTGCCACACAAGGGACGCTGTTTCTTTAAGACTTTGTTGTTATTGGAAAAGCCCATCCCCCGAGCGCACACAAGCTAAAGATCTCTCAAGTGTCTCTGGATCTTCTCAAGTGTAGGTTTGGTCTAGTGGCTTCGATTTAAATTTAGATGTGGGCTCTTTGGGTGTGTGTGGTGGCGTTTTTTGTTTTTCTTTTCTTTAAAAACAAACATTTTCTGGGTGTTGGCCAGAAATGTCCAAGTTTACCAAAGGTTGAAACGGTTATGAAAAGTGCACTTCATGTAGCCAGGGTTTGTTGTTCCTTTGCAATCCAGAGACTCCCTGGACTTGCCTCGTAGCTACAGCGTCAGCCTGTGGTTTATTGGATTATCTGTGCCCGATGAGCGGTAGCAGTTTTAGGGTTTTAGTTGGACCTGGGCCCTCTTACAAGATGCTGGCCGTCTCTTAGCCAAGTGTATAAGTAAGTATAAGTATATATACTCTTTTGATCCCGTGAGGGGAAATTTGGTCTCTGCATTTATCCCAATCTGTGAATTAGTGAAACACACTCAGCACACAGTGAACACACAGTGAGGTGAAGCACACACTAATCCCGGCGCAGTGAGCTGCCTGCAACAACAGCGGCGCTCGGGGAGCAGTGAGGGGTTAGGTGCCTTGCTCAAGGGCACTTCAGCCGTGCCTACTGGTCGGGGTTTGAACCGGCAACCCTCCGGTTCCAAGTCCGAAGCGCTAACCAGTAGGCCACCCCAAAGTGCATCTTATCTGTCTGACCACGATGTGCATTCAAGGTTTACATGTTTGTTTACGTGTACTGATAATTGTTTTCTGTTCAGGTAGATACATTGATGTAGAGCAAAACACAAAACACACTCACACACACACACAAAAACACACTCACACACACACACGCACACACGCACACTTACACATAGACACACCCACATATGTACAGCTCCTCAGAGACTGGATGTGATCAATGGAGTTGGGAGATGTCTGCTGGGGGAGAGAAGAGGGAAGCCTCATATCTGCTGCCAGCCTTTGTAGGGCCTCCTAACGTCAGTGCGTGCCAGAGGCTGGGGAGTGGGGAGTGGCTGCTGAGCAGGTGCTCGCTGGGTGAGGAGAAGAGGAGGAGGAGTGTGACTGTGGCCTGCAAGTGTGTGAAGTCGCTACATTTGTTTTTTGTCATGGCAGATGAAGAGTCAGTGTTTGGGCCTAATTTCTCTCTCTCTCTCTCTCTCTCTCTCTCTCTCTCTCTCTCTCTCTCTCTCTCTCTCTCTCTCTCTCTCTCTCTCTCTTCTCTCTCCCTCTCTCTCTCTCTTCTCTCTCTCTCTCTCCCTCTCTTCTCTCTCTCTTCTCTCTCTCTCTCCCTCTCTTCTCTCTCTCTCTCTCCCTCTCTTCTCTCTCTCCCTCTCTTCTCTCTCTCTCTCCCTCTCTTCTCTCTCTCTCTCTCTCTCTTCTCTCTTACTCTCAACCCTTATCATATTCTGCCATGCTTTGCATCCAAATGAACGCAACTAGTGTTGGCTCTTTAGCTAAAGGACCCAGCCGATTATGATCTCCACTTCTGTCAGCGGACTAAAGCAACTTTGCTCACATTGTGAGATGTTCTCATGAGTACAAAATGGAAACACTTCCTGTCCATGGGATTTTACAGGATGTCTTTGACTTTCCATGTTCCACACTGACAAAGTGGGAAACATCTACAGACTTAAAAGCCGCCCATCGCCGTGCTCCAGAGATTTCCTGGGCATGCAGGGTTGTGCTTGTTGTGAGAACTGCGAGAGCGCTCAAAAAGCCGCCACCTCCAGAGCTCCACTTGTCAAGGCGATGTTGGTCAACTGTGCAGGCTTTTTGCACATTGTCACGCTTGTCGTTCCCGCGGCCCCATGAAGTGCCGTCCGGTCCAACAGGACTGTTTGGCAGCGTTTCCTCCGCCGGTGTGCCCAGGACCGGCGTGTTCACACCAGAGTCCGTAATGGAGTGCTGTGGCGGCTGACTGAGTTATCAAGCCCTCTGCCAGTCTCAGCTCTCTCCCCTCTTAATATTACCCCAAACTAAAGCTTTGTTGAAAAATGCATGTGGACCTACTGGTAGATGTTTCATTGGAGTAGGGTGTGTGTGTGTGTGTGTGTGTGTGTGTGGAGTGTGGAGGGGTGCAGATGGTCTTAAAAAATGAACTGTTGTCTGAACTTGTGCAAACTACTCACACATTTTTCATTGTAACTGATAGTCCTTGTGAGACTGTGTGTGTGTGTGTGTGGTCTCGGAGTCTTGTCTCTAGTTTGGAATGGTTCTGTGTGTGGATTTCCAGAAGAATGCTTTGACATTCTGCCCTACCGAGCTCCCCCAGTGTGCAGCAGTATTGGTTTGGCCTTTGACTGAGCCCCGAGTGCTTGTCGCTACTGGTTGGTTTGATGCTACTGCACAACCAGAATCCCTGTGCTAGCTTCACCTCCACCGTGACCTGTGTGGAGCAGAATAGCTCTCATCATGGTTCACTAACAACACACAATAGCCCTCGCAAATGGTTCCAATGAAGCTTGCCGATGGATGTGGGTGAATAGAGTGAACACAAGTGACCAAATAGGTGTTTCTGAATGAGCGCTGTATAGCCATATGGCAGCAGCTATGGCACTATTTACATATTCCACAGTCGTGTTGTAGGATGCAGGATCTCTAGATTGTATTCCAAGGCCAAGCCCCCCCTCCCCCCCCCCCCCCCCATTGGTTTTCACTACAGATGGATGTAGGCATGACATCTGAGTCTCTGCCATCGGTGGTGAAGCAAAGCCAGGAGAGGCTGGCATCAGATCAGCCAACCGCCATACATTTGCACAGTGCGAGAGATCTGTAGTCTCAACCGCCCAACGTCCATGTCGGACTACATACTCCTACCTCGCGGGTACTCCATCTGCTGTGTATGAGTTGAGCCTAGACCACAGGTTGCCATAGCAATAAACATGGAGATTGTGGACTGGTGTTAAAAATCAATACGTTTGTAATAAGTTAGATATTGAGGGTTGAAGTGATGAAATCATTTCGCTCCAGCTTTCTATCAGAAACGGTGTTAATATCTGTGTGAGAGGAGAAAGATCAGACTGCCATGTCACTGAAGACCCCATCAAACAGATCTTGGGTTTTCCTTGTGTGTTTCATGTTGTTGTTGTTGTCTCACTTAACTTTGTAGCTTGAGGCTGTGCGTCTGTAGACTGCGTCTTGACGCTCTCAGAGACCTGTAGCTTGAGGCTGTGCGTCTGTAGACTGCGTCTTGACGCTCTCAGAGACCTGTAGCTTGAGGCTGTGCGTCTGTAGACTGCGTCTTGACGCTCTCAGAGACCTGAGCCAACTTCCATCACTCGTTTTGTTCCTCCCTTACCACTGCTGTATAGTCCAGACAGACTGAGGGGCTCTGTTTAAGGTGATACTAAGATGAGTGGCTGGCGTCATTTCTAGGCATTGAAATGGTTCTGGTTGATATAATTGCCTCCTATCCTGCAATATGTCCTAAGCTTTAGTCAATATTGTCGGTGATTGAATGGATACTGAAAGCCATGTTGTTTGTAGGCTCACAAGGGCAAGTGTTGCCAATTGTTGATGATTCGTTCCTTAATCCTCATCTTCTCGCTCCTTCGCTGGTTGTCCATCCCATCTCATTTTCTGAAATTCACACCGTGCCCAATAACTTGTAGCCACGCCCATTTTTATTCTCACTGTACAGTGACACTTTCCATTCCTGCTCGGAAAATGAGTTATGAGTAAGAAGTAAGGGCCACACTGTTTCACTGACTGGCTTCCCCTCACTCTTCTCTTCCAGAAGCCAAACCTGAGCTGGAAAGTGAAGAGTTATATGAGGTTACATGTGCTGAAGAGCCCAGGGCGACAGCAGCAGGTACAAACAGACATTTTACTTCTGACTAGAGGTCGACCAATATGGGTTTTTCTGTGCAGTCAGTCAAATCAGTGCAGCCGATATATATGATGCCGATTTATTTTGTCCGATATGCTTGTCGAGTAAGTATTTTTTAAAAGCCATTTATTATAAAATTGTATCCCATGCACATTGCTATCTCGTACATTAAGGGTTGATCGATTTGGGCAAATGTTTGATATGCATGATGGTTAATGGTAGTAATAGTAGAGGTCTTAAAACCTTTAAGGCACCTTCCTAAAACTGTCCTAAAGCATGTTTTTGTTTGTTGACAGTCACTGAGTGTTTCTGCACTCACACACAAATGACTTGCCACACTTATGGCGACTATTGTCAGGATCAACTAGTAAAGTGTAATCACACTTTTGAATGTTTTGCTTTCTCCGCCATCATTGCTAAGAGCATAAACTCTTAACTGTGTTTGAACAAAGTGCTGCTGCAGCGTGTGTGTGTGTGAGCACTCTTCTGCCCTCATACAGCCTCAGAGGGAGAGAAATTCTCCAGAACCAAAAAGCAGAGTTGATAACGGTGGAGCTTATCAATACTGCAGTCTTTGATCATTCAGCCCTGGGGCACGTTACTGGGTTTGGTACAGCTGGTTGGTACAGCTGATTGATCAATACTGTTCCAAAGTTCCAAGCCTAAAGTTATTTCGCATTTTCTCTCTAAAAGTAACAACATTGTTCTTCTCAATCTTACAAAAGTTAACTTTAGCCCTACTGGCCAACATCCACTGGAGTGTGCCAGTAGTGTGCCATTTTGATTGAAACAAGGGGCAGTATCACACGTGTTCCACAGCAACAACAGTGGACTGCCCGCAGGTACGCCAGCTTGTTAATCGGCTTAAAATGCTCAGGCATTGGCCAATGCAGATTATTTAAAAAATGTACAAAATCGGCCCGATTGATCGGCTCACCAATCAATTGCCTGACCAATCAATTGGTCAACCTCTGACAAACAGTTTCGCTGGAGAATTTGAATGTGAGGGCACACAGTGGCTGAAGCACCAACAAAAAAAATTGTAATTTAAAAGAAAAGTCCAGTAATTATAGATAATTATAATTGTGATGATGAAGGCAAAATGGTATTTATAATAATGATAGTGGTGATGGCGGAGGTAGGCACAATTGTAGGTTTCCTTTTGCAATGCAGTTGATATCTGAACCCTTGCACATGTGACCCCTTCTCTGTCCCTCTCTCTTGCAGTGTCTCCTGAGGACACGGGGAGCCAGAGGCTGGAGTCTGAGGCCCCAGAGCCTCCCCTGCAGGCTGCAGAGCCTGAGCCATCTCAGGCCTGCACGGCCACGGCAGCCCCCCAGGAAGAGGAGCCTGAGCCTGGGCAGGAGAAGCACGAAGCCCCCACCCCACCCACCAAAGAGCCCACAGATGCATCAGCACCAGCTGTGGAGGAAGCCATGGAGGTCTCCGGAGATGTCTCCCCAGCTGCTGAGGCGAGCAGAGAGGCGACCGGCCCGACCCTTGTGCCAAAGGAAGAGAGAGCAACAGAGAAGGAGGAGGAGGAGGAGGTGGAGAAGAAGAAGGGGCTGAAGGTGGAGAAGGAGCCCAGCTCCATGGTAGTGCCGGTGAAGGAGAAGGAGGATGAGGCTCAACTCGAACACCCTGTGGACATGGAGACCACTAGTGGCGGGTCCATCCTCCCCCAACCTGCGCCGCCAGCCGAGGCGAAGGGCGCCACCCACAAGCCATCATCTGTCCCAGACGCGCGGTCTGAGAGCACATCTCCCTGCCCCCCTCAGGTGCCACTCTCGCCGCGCACGTCTCTGGACGAGACTGTCCAGGCCCCGCTGCAGCTGCAGCTCCCGCTGCCTGAGACCGAGCCAGAGCCGCCGTTCTCCCCGGTGGACTTCAGCACGGCCATACCCCCCGCCATGTTTCTACCCATGACCCCCAAAATTGGCATGGGCAAACCGGCCATCACTAAGAGGAAGTTCTCTCCAGGAAGACCCCGCGTGAAACAGGTGAGGAGCGGACTGCATGCCTGTGTCTCTATGTTATAAGTTGTACGTTAGAGCAGATGCAGCAAATTACAATGCGCATTACAATGCACAATTACAGTACATTGTTAGTATACTTTAATTTTAATTAATTTAAATTTAATTCATTTTCTATTTAACCAAGATGTACATGCATTTACGCCAGGTAGAAAGTTTGTATATGACGGTGACCATGAGAAAGTCACAGGTAGATTGACAATCTAGGATATACACCCTCCCTCGCATTGTCAGTAAGTTACTGCGTGAATCACCCACGTCCTCCCATGGCTCCAGAGGTTGTCTTGCTCCTCATCTGCTGTCTCCTCATTCTGACTTTATTTTCCATCCAAATAGAGTCCCGAAGTGTGACGTAGCGTTTGCATGACGGCAGAATCACTGGATCTAAACAAACTTTCGAAGTGGCATAAATAGCATTGAATTTAGACATGTGGCATCATTTCTAGCTAATAAAAATAAATATATCCATTTAAACGTGTTTTACCTGCTAGGCAGCAGCTTAGCCACATAACACGGATTCCCTGGCAGGTGTAATAGAAAGAAACAAAATTCCAGTGGATATTTCACGTCTTCTCAAAGACTTGCGGCTGTTAAGAGCGACGTTTTTTGCCCAAAAAATAAAGCCAAAACACGTCCGTGAATTTAAGGATTTTAACCGCATGCTATGAAGTTACATGCAGGTCTCTTTTACGGAGGAAACCCATGCTAAAATAAAACTCTGTAGTCACGAATTTGATCGTGTTGGTATGAATATATGTTGTAGTATGTGATTCCTACAGTGTAAAAAAATATACTAACGTCTTAGAAACGTTGTAAAATTATTGAAATAGATTAAGAAAGCCACCGCTATGGCGATTTCAATGGTTAGATTTATTTGTTTAGATCCAGTGAAATTGCTGCCTTGGCAACGCTACGTCATGGGTTCGGGACTCTATGCTTCTACCGTATAGACCCTTTCAAGAGAGTTCCATTATCAGCATCATAGTTGGCCCCACAAGGCTTCCGTTTTAACATTCCATAATGTTAATCTTAATGCAGAGGAAGTAGATTGGGAACCAAATAGAATGTTCAAGCATTGTTTTTGTTTTTATTGTTGAAAGGGTCTATGCAGTATGTTGTCAAACTCACAGTCACACAGAAATAGCATCATGTACAGTACGTGCAGCCTGCGGAAGGCAGCCTATGTCTGTCCGCCTGCCCCTTGTGTCATGGCTCCTTAGCCCTGGTGGGCGCGCTGAGTTTCGGTCTGATGAGAGTGCGCGCCGTCTCCACGGTGATTCACGGCTCGTGCCCTCCCACGCACTACGCTTTCCGTCTGCAGCCGTCGTGCCGCCCCTGCCGTGCTCCTACTTTGCCGACACGTGTGTGGCCTGCGACCGCGGTTAACCTCTGAGTGCGGGGGAATCGGGCCAGACTCCTCTCCATATTTCAACAGCCATAAACAAAATGCTAAAGAGGGGAAACTCATAAGGGCCCGGTCTCGCCATAGCCCAGCTTTAAGATTCCAGGGTTTCTGTTTGAATGTTTTAATGCTTTCACAGCCTGAGTGTGGAGCAGCAGTCAAGCTTGCCACCAGTTTTACTCTGAATTTCAATCCATTACTGATGGCTGCATAATTGTACTTACTTAAAGGCCTGTCTACACTGTTCATGTGATGCATAAAATACGATGGATTGAGATTGGCCCTTCAGTGTTACACAGTCGTTCACAAAATCTCTGTGAGGGTAATGCTCAATGATCTCGTTCTTCATGTTGTAATCGTTATAATGGGCACTGTGGACTTTGCTGTCCTCATTAGCTACAGCAATATCTTAAACTACTTTTTACTGTCATCCTATAGTTACCATTGGATGTGTGGACAGGATTTCAGAGACTGTTCATTGGCACCTGCTCATTGATTTACCAACTGAGTTGAGTGTTACCTTCCACAGATCCATTGTGTAGATATAGAGGCGGGCCACCCTGTGAAATGAGACGTGATGTAAAGGGCTCATCTTTCCACATGGGCAGACTTCTGCTCACTCCTGGGCTTGCGTCACCTGCCCCTCCCCCCCACCAGTCTGTAAACAAGCCCAACCACTAATGTGGTTACCATGGCAAAAGGTTCCATGCAAGAGTCTGTGCTCCTGGCACATGGAATCTGTGCAGTCGTGTGTGCGTGTGTGTGCGTGTGTGTGTATTTAAGGGTGCGTGTGTGTGTGTGTGTGTGTGTGTGTGTTTGAGGGGGCTGGATGTGTGTTTGTGTGTGTATTTGAGGTGTGTGAGTTTGAGGGGGGGTGGGTGGGTGTGAGTTTGAGGGGGGTGGATGTGTGTGTGTGTGTGTGTTGGGGGGTGTGTGTGTGTGTGTGTTGGGGGTTGGGTGTGTGTGTGTTGGGGGGGGGGGGGTTTGTGCTCTCGGCACCCTAGCTCATCACCTGCACGGAGCCAGCATCAGTCAGCGTGTCACGGCGTGGCCCTGCGAGAACAGCAGGGACGCCGCAGCTCTGCGTTGCCTACGAGACGGAGCGAACGCTTCGCGGCACGAACTGAGCTGAGCGCGCCTGACATGAGAAAACCCCATTCTCTTTGGGCTCCTTAAACATTCATGAAGCATGGACAGCTGCATAACACACTGATGAAAGGGATATGCATGATGGTAGTTGCACTCAGTTATTAACTGCCCCATGGGTATCTTGCAGTGTCACAGCAGTGCTCCATGCCAACCTTTTACAAGGAGCTTTTTCATGGTAGCTCATGCTTGAGGTCCCCTTAACCCTTAAAGAAGTACCGTCACACCGTGTGGAATGTTGAGAAATGAACGTTCTGAAGAATATCTGGGTTCATTGAATTCAACATAGAATTTTAGAACCTTCAATTGTTGCGGAACTTAAAATGTTCAAAAACCTACACCTTCATACCGACCCCCAGCATGTGCTGTACCGCACAGTGTTCGGATGCAACAGAATGCACCACATACAGTAGCTTACAACGCTATCATGAGCTTAACAAGAATCCACAACACTCCCCACATAGCTTACAACGCTATCATGAACTTAACAAGAATCCACAACACTCCCCACATAGCTTACAACGCCATCATGATCTTAACAAGAATCCACAACACTCCATATCTCTTGTTCTCTCATTTGTTTTCTTCATCCATTGCACTGGTCAGCCATAACCACCATCTCTCTTTGTTTTGTTCTTACAATTCTCTCTCTCAAGCATTTTTTTTCTCTGTCTATGTACGAGTATGCGCATGTGGAGCGCTCTATGTGTCTATGCGTGTGTTCTCTGCCTGCTCTGTTATTTTATGTTGCTGCATGTTGTCGCCCCTTCCTCTCCTTCTCACCCATCCCACCCCCAGGGAGCGTGGAGAGGCCCAGGCCGAGCTGTCTCCCCCTCCTGGTCCCTGGAGCCCCCAAAGACCAGGCAGCCCACCAGCACCCCTGCCTGGGGCATCAGAGTGGTAAATACCAGACTATTAGAGGCTAGAGGGGGCTTTAGGGCGGGTGGATGGGGTGGGGACAAGGGGGTTGGATGGGGGGAGCAGGGAGCACATGAAAGGCGGTAGCTAGAGGCTGGGAGTTGAGGAGGGAAGCTGGAGAGTTTGAAGTGTTGCAACCAGCCAGGCTGAACGCAACAGGACTGATGCGAAAAAGCAACAGGACAGAAAGCCAAGTAGGCTTAAGTATAAGGGGTTTATTAAAGAATAGGTAAAAACCACAAACGTGGAAAATGGGAAAGAAATAAGAAAAAGGAAAAAATAATCAAAGGGTTTTTTTTTTTTTTTTTCATTGTGGTTGTATGGCCCTGGATGCTCTACGGCTTTCTCAGACGACCATGAGAGAGGCATGGCTGCTGGGGATTGGGAACTGACTGCTGAGTGGATCTAACCTCTGTGTTTATGTGAATGAGTGTGTGGGGAAACTGGGCGTGCGAACGCATCCTGAACTAAACACATGGGCATGGCGCTGCATGCGGCCCTGCTGACTGGGAATGTGAAGCAGAGGCACCACCTGGGGCACCGCCAGATGTTTTGTGATGGGAGGGCAGAGGGGATGGGCGCGTGTGGGAAGAGCTGTAGAGGAGGCCGGCGGGGTGGGCACTGCCATCTGCTAGCATGGCACCAGGGGCACGCTGGTGTTAATCCACAAGCTACGGGGGCAGGGAGCCAACTCAAGCCCTACGCGCTCTCTCATACACACACACACACACACTCACACACACTCTCACACACACTCACACGCACACGCACAGAATCCTAAAGACAAGGCCAAGGCTTGCTCTCATCACATACCCTACAGAGATGAAAATGAGATCATGCTGGCACAGAAATGCACTGATACAGTCCAGTACGCATACAGACACAAGTACATGCTCTGTCAAAGAGTCTTGGCGCAAATATGTGTGTACCTCTACCTGACATGACCTTGAGTTTTTGGGAACAGTAGAGGCACCAGAATGTCATGGGGTTGCGCCGGGCGAAAGACATTAATGCAACATTATTCAATCTTTCATCAGTGATGGCTGTCCAATTCTCTCTCACTCCAAAAACAAGACAACCCCCCCATCCCAGCCCCTTGGCTGCTGGTTGACCATGAAGGAGAGCTTGAGGTTGGAGACCAAGAGCAAAACTGAAAGCGTAAATGTTCTGGAATGAGGAAGGATAGGGTTAACTCTTGGGAAATGAGTTTCACTTTGACCGCCCCAATGGCTGACCCTCGCGGATATGTTCTGACAGCGTAATGGGGCCCAAATTACCAGAACAACAACAAAAGCACCCCCCCCCCCCCTACACACACACACACACACACACACACACACACGTCAGCCTCCACCTCTTGACATTTTGAGACCCCTCTATAAGGGATGCTTATTAGGGAGGAAAAAACAGCCTTGTGCACACTGGCTGTCAGAATTACGCAGGCCCTGTTGTTTGTTTTTACCTCAGCTGATTGATAGAGGCCAAGTCAAAGCCAAAATGGCAAGCTGTTCATTAAAACGCAAACAAGGTGCTTCAAGCAAATGCGTTAGCTGCTCCCTTTTCTTTGAGAGGATGAGTGTTTTTTTTTTTTTTTTTTTGCGCACACGACACGACAGGCTTAGTCTTAGTCACAAGCGACCCTTGAGAAAGGCACAGATGCGAAGGGCAGGCAGGCTGAAAAAAGAACTGCACCCACTCATCGTGGGCATGCAGTCTGCTTGACCACGCCAGACACGGGCATCAACACTGAAGTGTCTGCTGCCATCCCGTCACCTCGATTAATTGCTTTGTAACCGGCTGCAATCTGAAAAAAAGCTAAAGGCGAGAGTGGAAGTGGGTGAGGGAGCCAGCGTTGGCTCAGGAGGCATGAACCCCCCCTCCCCACTCCACTATTTGGCAGGGAAAGTTTTTAATGAAGTCACCACTCGCCGTGCCTGTCGTAAGAGGAGCCGGGCCCAGCGGAGAAGTGAGGGGTAATAAGGATGAGAGCGGCTGTCTGCAGGCCAGCGAGTGCTGGCATGAGTTCCATGGTGTCAGGCGCAGAGGGGGGGGGGGGGGTGGGGAAGAAGAGAGGGGGTGGGGGCAGGGGACAGTGTGTTGGCAGTGGGGGAGGGGAGCCAGGCTTCAGCCCTCTGAACTACTCAACCAGGCTTGGCTCCTCTGGCAGGAGAGGCAGGCGGGGAGAACGGCTGGCACGGGCTTAAACAATAAACACACAGGCCCACACACACACACAAACAAACACACACATACACACACACACACACACACACACAGATGGGAAAAATAATAAATGAGAACGCAAATGACCACAAAGCTGTGAATGCCCACCAAAGATGAATCAAAAATTGTCCACTGTCCATGAACTTATGAACATAAAGGGAAGTCATGGTGTTCAGATTTCATATATTTCATTTTTGTAGCATCATACCATCTAACATGGTGTAATGTAGACCATCTCCACCATTTTAACTTGAGAACAAACAAGATGGCTGCCACGGCACTGGTGTAATGGAGGGGTTTTAGGGCTGAGCCATTTGCCTCTACTAGTTGAATGGGCAGAGAAAAACAGAGAAACCTTGTGCTGTATCACTAACAATGTCCCAGTAAAACCAGGCAAAGCCGTGATGGAGTCTAAGGGACTTGCTTCAGACATTTATTTATTCTGTTAAGTGCAAAGGTGACAGAGTAAATTATTGTTACTGATACAAATCCCAGTGCATTGATGTTTTTATTTCTGACTGCTCAGTGCCTATCTTTCTCCACTGTTAAACTGATTCAATCAAAGCGCAGCCCCTGTCCTCAATCAAAGCGCAGCCCCTGTCCTTTGGTCAACGATAACTTCAGCACAGAGGCCCAGTAAGGCAGGTCTCAAAGCCACTGACCGATCAGGAACCATTGATTAGTTAAAGCCAATGGCAAGGCCTCCTTTGTGTGCCTTACGGTGATCGTGTCAACTTTAATGGGGCTTTGTTTATGTGATTGGCAGGAGAGAAACAAGGGATTGAGTGGGAGGAGAAGGTGTTGAGTGTATCCTGTGGTTATCTGACATTAATGGTTGCCTGCTTCACTGAGTGAGACCCAGGAAAATAGGTTAGGCTCTGTCAAATGGCAGTGCAAAGGAATGCATTCAGTTAGCGAGGGTAGGAAGCAAATGGCCTGTAAAAGATTCTCAAACAAACACCGAACGGTGCCATTGTGTTAGATACTTTATTGATCCCCAAGGGGAAATTCAAAATAGTTGTCCTATGTATATGTGTTTGTCACCTCTTTTGCATATATAACCCTGCTGTTGGTTTTCTGTTGTATAATCTACTTTGCATCTACCCCTCATTCTCTTTCCCCAGTAGAGTTGTGCTTCTACATCTTTTTTCTTCTCATCTTTTTTTCTCTTTCTCCTCCTTCTCCTTCCCTCCCTCCCTCCCTCCCTCCCTCTCTCCCTTCCTTCCTTCTCAGGGTCGAGGCTCAGGCTTTCCAGGACGGAGGAGACCCCGTGGGGCGGGCCTGTCTGGGAGAGGAGGCCGCGGCCGCTCCAGGATGAAGAATGGAGTCAGCCCCGTCCCCAACCCTGGAGTACGTGTCCGTTCATTCATCACCAGCTCCCAAACTGGTGCACTGGTGACTTTTTTTTTTTTTTTTTTACATGCTTAAAGCAAAGTCGTTACTCCACTAAACACTTGTAGTGCTGAAGGTCTGGGATTTGAGCCTGTGTCTTAACATCCCCTGTTGACACAAATGGCCCATTTCCCCGGGCTGTATGAAATATGTCTCCCGTTGGCACATCCCAGCAGAGCATTGGCGATGGGATGCTAAGAATTAGCCTCATGCTAGCTCTTTGAGATGAGGCTTGTATGTATGTGGGGTGTGTGGCTGTGATGTAGAGATATGTACAAGAGATGCATGTTCCAGTGTAAAAGTGTAGAATTATGTGTTCGTGGAGCTCATCTAGTGTGTGTGTGTGTGTGTGTGTGTGTCTGGTGTGTGTGTGTGTGTTTAAGCAGGTGGGTGCTGTGGAGCCATCCTATCTGTTCAAGGAGGAGGAAGAGAATGCCATGCACAACACTGTAGTCCTCTTCTCCAGCTCTGACTCCTTCACCCTCAAGCAGGTGTGTGAGCGAGTGCCTCTCCTGTGTGTGTGTGTGTGTGTGTGTGTGTGTGTGTGTGTGTGTGTGTGTGTGTGTGTGTATATGTGTGTATATATATATATTCTTGACACATTTTACACTTTGATGTGAGAAAAAATGGTGTGGTGCGTGTTAAGCTGTCACAATCACAATGTGAATGTGTGTGCAAGAAGGTGGAGTGTGTGTGTGTGTGGGCGGGTGTCTTGTGAAGGGTGGTCTCTTGTGGCACGTCTTGTCTCGTGCTTTGGCAGCCCTCTGAGTTGAGCATGCGTGTCTGTGTGTGTGTGTGTGTGTGTGGTGTGTCTCTGTGTGTGTGTCTCTGTGTGTGTGGGTGGGTGGGTGGGTGTGTCTCTGGCTCTCTGACTGGCGCTCTTGTTTTGCCAGGATATGTGTGTGGTGTGCGGCAGCTTTGGCCAGGGCGTGGAGGGACGGCTCCTGGCCTGCGCTCAGTGTGGGCAGTGCTACCACCCGTTCTGTGTCAACATCA